>NC_041340.1:6666138-6990304 GCF_004354835.1 Perca flavescens | reverse complement strand
TGTAAGCAGCTTTAGGCAGTGTCCTTATTTAGGATCCTTGTGGCCCCATACTGCTGATCTGGTATTATCAGTACCTTGTTTCTGACCTAAACGGGGAGAAAAGGCCGTTATCTGGGTGGTTGGAATCTTTAATGATTCTCCTAGGCTTATTCTTGCAGCACCTAATGTAAATATCCTTTAGGCAGGGAAGGGCTCCGCTTATTGTGTGCTTACTTGAACAATTGCTCTCTGCAGGGCCTTGCAGACCTGTTCGGTGCTCTTTCCGTACCAGGCAGTGATGTTCCCTGTCAGGACACTCCTGATCATGCAGGAGTAGAAATTCCTCATTTTGAGGGGATACCTGGAATTTCCTGAGGCGTCTGAGGTGAAATAGTCTCTGTCTTGCCTTTCTCACCATTGAGAGACTATGCAGGGCCCAGTTCAGGCCCTCAGGGATGTGGACACCACAGTTATATCGAAACTTCTCCAGTCAAACAATACCTGCATTCAATCCTTTTTGTACCCAAATCTAGAGAAAAATGACAATTTGTATGGTGGACTGACTGGCTAGTGGCTGGATTGAGAATGTTGGTTGTGATGTTTAAAATGACACTGCCCAAATAATATTTCACTGTACAGTTTTTGAATGAATCATAAATAATCAAATATAATATAATAACCGGTTTGGTGTCCATATATACCCTACTCTTTTTATATTGGCCATTTGCCTGATGAAATGTTGCCTTTTTACATCTTATAAAACTTTAGGGAGCTATAATTTAGTGTGTGAATTTAGATTATATAATCCACTTAGATATTATCTAATCTTTTGCAGTCCTGCAAATGTCCCGGTTGAATTTTCCTGGTGGATTTTATCAATCATTTTGGTCTGGCAACTCTCAGATTAGGGAGGCCCCTCGCTACTCTGTGAAACTACTTCCTGTTGTCAGACAGATAGTTGCTCTCTGTTTTCTGAATCCACAATGAACCCAGCGGGAGGAAGCTTTAAATGAGAAATTGATGAGTGTCAGTTGCATTTTGAGTGTGATGTTCGCCATCTTCTTAATTGTCCTTTCATCACGCCGGGAAGGCGCTGATTACACACACACTAAATGTGAGTGTAACTCTCAGCACTTCAGCTGGCTTCAGGAGGCCCTGCCCCGACTCCCGGAAGACTTTACGTTTGTGTTTTGGCTACGAGGCCTGATTGAAACTCCGCGACCGTTCCAACTTCACATTGTTTATGTCCTTGTGCTACTATGTATGCGTCCATGTTTAGGCTGAGCTGAAAGATTTCTTTATTTTCCTTCAGACCTTGCCACAGTAGTCCTGAATACCTTCATGGCTCTTTAAATCTGACGGGTGTAAAAACTGAACGTCAGTCATTGAAGCGTGTGCAGTCCGTGGAAGCAGATCTACTCTCGATACGTCAACATTCTCCATTTGGGCGTTGGCGTCTTAAGCTGAGTGGATAGGAAACTCTACTAAAATCGAATCAAAATGTTCATATAATAAATCCACAACCCCGCTCCCACGCATTGATCGACTGTAAGGCACCAGGTGCTGTAGCGTTATAACAGGCGTGAAATGAGTCCTTTGCGGCAGAGGTTTGGAATGACCAGTTTGACGGTCATGCAATAGTCTTGATGGCGAAGAAAATATACCACATGGTTTTATTCTTGGATTTCATCCTGATCGCTACCACACGCGCTAATTAAATGGTTATCTGAGTGCCCCATTTCATTTTAATTCCAGCATTTCCATTTGATTTGGAACACATGGCCGAGGTTTTTGTTCTTTTTCCACCAGTATGAGAAAAAAAAAGAGCAGCAGGACTTCTCCGGAGCTCAGTGCAAAAGTCCATATTTACACTTTCTAATTGACAAAAGTGTATTTTCTTTGGGAAAGTGTGTCTGTCCGGGTGTCACCAAATACACCAGGCTGTTAACACGTTAGACGTTTATGAGACACGAATAAATAGAGTGTAATGTACCTGCGGCTGACAGAGGAAGTAGTTGAGTTAATGACATCTAGCTGCTGGTGCTGCTCATATTGAAATGCCTTTGAAACCCCTGCTAGTTTCCAACAAAAAATAAAAAAAGACCTGAACCAAAATTGACAAATTGCCTTTTTATTGGCATCGTCTTGATGACAGTGTTGTGTAACTCTCCTATGGTAAACTCTACATGAGAGCACAGGTCATAACCAAACTCATCCTTCTCAGTCTGTCTCACTTCATAAATCCTTCAGTTTTGTGGTGTAGGTTTGGGAATACAATAATATGTTGAGAGAGAGTGGTGCCAAGTGGTTTACGGCTGTCTGTCGTCAGTGATTTTAATAGACCAGATGGTGACAGGTGACAGTGAAATATGCAAGGAATACTTCCTTTTGTTATTTTCTAGAACAGATGTAATTAAAAATTACATAAAATGAATTAAAGAAATTAAATATATTAATCATACGCTATGTAATATGCCCCAAACTGTGTTATTAAACAAATGTATCCTTTTGAAATTATTAATCACATAAACAAAGTGTCAAATATATAGCCTAAATGAAACAATAATTTCTTAAATTATTTTAAATTATTCAAATCTACTCTTTATTATTATTTATCAGTTTTTTGGGATTTACATTTTTATTTCAAAATGCCCTTTTTCAAAAATATTTTATAATGGCATTTTTGTCAATTACACTTTTATTTATGTCACTTTTCATAATGACAGTGGTGTCCCCAACCCTTTGAGTCAGTCACAAGCCCTCTGCCTCTTTTAAACTAGCAAGCTCAACAAATGCTACAAAATTTAGCCTGTTAGCTCGAACAACACCACCACCACCAAAGTATTTTTAAAGCAACCAGTTAGAGCCTGCTGCTGTTAATAAACACAGACACAGTACTTAAACATGTCCTTTAATTTAGCTTAACATGGTTATACATGCTACCTGCCTAGCCAGCTAACTAACTAGCCCCTTAACTTTACATCTAGTGCCGCCATCAGGTCAAAATGTCAATTTCTCCAATAGTTACCTGCAAAACATTCTCAACAGCTTTTACTGTACTTAGTAATTAGTGCTAATCAGCTATTGTTAGCATGCTAACATGATAAATTAAGATGGATACTGCTAAACAACAACAAGTTGTCATTTTGAGCATGTTAGCATTCTTAGGTATAGCCTCACAGAACTGCTAGCATGGCTGTAGACTTGGTCTTTCTCTTGTAGATTTAGTTTGTTTAGGTGATCAGATTTTTTTGGGGGGTAAAACAATCTGTAACTTAGTTTGCTGGGTTAGCCTGAAACCACTTTTTCTCTCTTTGTAGTTACGGCCTTTGTAGGGAAGAGTAGATGTGGTTTTTTTTGTCTTTGTTTTATTTCATTTGACATATGGCATACTTTAAGTAGGATGTTGAGTGAGCTGCAGTTGTTGGGTGATACAGGGGAAAAGAATGACGTGTGAATGCTGCTTGTATCCTAACAGAGGAGAGAAACCAAAGGCAACACAGACTATTTTCCAGTGGCTCAACTCAACCTTCTAATTAACCAAACATTGAATATCCCAAGAAGTTCATCAATCAAAGATGTCAAAAACCTGAGAAAAGTCAACTCAGTCCAAATCAAACACGGCCGAGGAATCTCCCTCAAAGTTCATCCAGAGAGTAAATGGAATCCAAGGTGTTGTGATCATGTGGTCGTGTGTGTGTCTGTCTATGTGTGTTTGAAAGTCAGTCAACGCTTAAACACAGCTACTGCAGCCGTCTAGTGAACAGAAAGAGGTGGAAAATACTGTAGATTATGTAAAGCTACAGTCTTTGCAGTTACAAGTGAAGAATTGTGAAATATCTGCTGACAAATTCGACATGTTGTTTATATTCATGTTTACTGTAGCAGGAATATTTCAGCTCATTATTGTAAGATGAAAGGTTTTCCTTTGCCAACCCACTGACACTCTCATGCAATGTCTTATAAGCAATGGTTTTACAACCGATTGGTTTTTATACTTCCTGGCTTGCAGGGAGAGAGTGGGTGAGTACAAAGGCAGTGGGGGGAACTCCCCTTCCCACAAGCATACCAAATTCAAATGAGAATCACACTGATAATTACCTTTATATGACCTTGCAACCATTAAAGATGACAGTGATGGATTGCTACCAATAAACAAAATCACACAACCACAGAATACTTTATTTGAATAAAAAGAAAATCCTCACCAGTAGCTGTTTAAAAATACGCTCTCAAGCATTTACAACATCCTGCGTCTATTCCCGAAAGCTTTAATACGGCGGATAAAACTTTGCAAAAACTAACAAAATTAATAGTGTAGTAATTATATGCTGTCAAGACAAATCCTAATGAAGGATATTTTCACTAAGTAACTAAGTAAGTAAGTAAAGTTTATTTCTATAGCACATTTAAAAACAGCTCTCGCTGACCAAAGTGCTGTACATAGCGCATTAGCCACAGGGTAATAAAATAAAAATAAAACACACGTACAAATCAGTGATTTAGGCTAAAAAGGACATTGAAAGACAAATACTTAATTTCAAACCTAGCAGGATAAGACAATTAAAATGCCAGGAAGGCCAATGTAAAAAGATGTGTTTTGAGCCTGGCTTTGAATATCACAATTGAAGGAGCATTTCTGATGTTAGGTGGCAGTCTGTTCCACAGCTGAGGGCCAGCAACAAAAAAGGCTCTGTCACCTTTTTGCTTAAGCCAGGACCGTGGGACATATACATGATATATCGTATATTTCCCCTGCAATACAAACTTCCACTGGTGTCATATGTTACAGTTAGATTCAGTATTGTACATGAATGATTCCAAATTGTATGAAAGATGTAATGTCTTGTACTACACTGAAGATTTTTCTGATACAATACAAACACATGCAGTAAAATGATCAGTAGCGACATGACCTGTGCATCTATTGGTTGGCTTTGACATGTAATTCAGCAAAGTTACTCAGTCGGCATACACTGCACAACTTCTTTGTAATGTGCTCACCGCATACGTTTTATGTAAGTGCATTTTGTAGTTCCATTATTTTGGTTCTATTAAACAATAAGCCTATTCCACATTGAATAAGAGGGCATTGTTGTACAAGACCAACATTTTAAGCTTTAGTGCATAACTTTTTGATATTAATGAACGTCCGTTACATTTAAGCCATTGCCAAATGAGTTGATACAAAGCTAATTAAAGACTATCAGCTCCACACAACTCTCTCTGGATTTCTCAGTATGGCTATGTTCAGAAGATTGTGTTGACTTTCCCGCGCAGAAACTCAAGTGAAGATAATTACCTCTTCTGAAGAGTCCATCATGTTTTTTTAATCCTCCGTGTCCTCCTTGGCTACTAGCAATTTACCATGTAAGGCTTGTATCATGTGGACGCGCCAACAGTTTTGTTGTCATTACTTAGAATTCCTCACGAGGTCGGCAGAAACTACGCACTATAGCTTTAATTCAATTAAATACTTTATTCCCATGTCAACACATCCATCCATCTTCGTCCACTTATCGGGTATCGGGTCGCGGGGGTAGCAGCTCCAGCAGGGGACCCCAAACTTCCCTTTCCCGAGCCACATTAACCAGCTCCGACTGGGGGATCCCGAGGCGTTCCCAGGCCAGGTTGGAGATATAATCCCTCTACCTAGTCCTGGGTCTTCCCCAAGGCCTCCTCCCAGCTGGACGTGCCTGGAACACCTCCCTAGGGAGGCGCCCAGGGGGCATCCTTACCAGATGCCCGAACCACCTCAACTGGCTCCTTTCGACGCAAAGGAGCAGCGGCTCTACTCCGAGCTCCTCACGGATGACTGAGCTTCTCACCCTATCTCTAAGGGAGACGCCAGCCACCCTCCTGAGGAAACCCATTTTGGCCGCTTGTACCCTGGATCTCGTTCTTTCGGTCATGACCCAGCCTTTATGACCATAGGTGAGGGTAGGAACAAAAACTGACCGGTAGATTGAGAGCTTTGCCTTCTGGCTCAGCTCTCTTTTCGTCACAATGGTGCGATAAATTGAATGTAATACCGCACCCGCTGCGCCAATTCTCCGACCAATCTCCCGCTCCATTGTCCCCTCACTCGCGAACAAGACACCAAGGTACTTGAACTCCTTCACTTGGGGTAAGGACTCATTCTCTACCTGGAGAAGGCACTCCATTGGTTTCCTGCTGAGAACCATGGCCTCCGATTTAGAGGTGCTGATCCTCATCCCAGCCGCTTCACACTCGGCTGCAAACCGATCCAGTGAGTGCTGAAGGTCACAGGCCGATGATGCCATCAGGACCACATCATCTGCAAAAAGCAGCGATGAGATCCCCAGCCCACCGAACTGCAACCCCTCTCCACTCCGACTACGCCTCGATATCCTGTCCATAAATACTATGAACAGGATTGGTGACAAAGCGCAGCCCTGGCGGAGGCCAACTCTCACCTGAAACAAGTCCAACTTACTGCTGAGAACCCGGACACAGCTCTCGCTTTGGTCGTACAGAGATTGGATGACCCTGACAAGGGACCCCCTCACCCCATACTCCCGCAGCACCTCCCAAAGTATCTCCCGGGGGACCCGGTCATACGCCTTCTCCAGATCCACAAAACACATGTAGACCGGTTGGGCATACTCCCAGGCTCCCTCCAGGATCCTTGCGAGAGTAAAGATCTGGTCCGTTGTTCCACGACCAGGACGGAATCCGCATTGTTCCTCCTCAACCCGAGGTTCGACTATCAACCGAACCCTCCTTTCCAGCACCTTTGAGTAGACTTTACCGGGGAGGCTGAGAAGTGTGATACCCCTGTAATTGGCACACACCCTCTGGTCCCCCTTTTTAAAAAGGGGAACCACCACCCCGGTCTGCCACTCCTTAGGCACCGTCCCAGACTTCCACACAATGTTGAAGAGCCGTGCCAACCAAGACAACCCCTCCACACCCAGAGCCCTAAGCACTTCTGGACGGACCTCATCAATCCCCGGGGCTTTGCCACTGTTGAGTTGCTTAACTACCTCAGCAACTTCCACCAGGGAAATTGACGACAATCCCCCATCATTCTCCAGCTCTGCCCCCACCACAGAGGGCGTACTAGTCGGATTCAGGAGTTCCTCAAAGTGCTCCTTCTACCGCCCTATTACCTCCTCAGTTAAGGTCAACAGTGTCCCATCCCTACTGTACACAGCTTGGATGGTTCCCCGTTTCCCCCTCCTGAGGTGGCGAACGGCTTTCCAGAAGCACATTGGTGCCGACCGAAAGTCTTTCTCCATATCTTCTCCAAACTTCTCCCACACCCACCGCCCTGCCTCCTTCACGGCAGAGGCGGCAAATTTCTATCAACACAGTTGATAGAAATTTGCCTCACACAGTTGATAGAAATTTGCCTCAGTGCAGTTCTTAAAAACAGACAAAAAACAGTAAATAAAATAATATAAATAAGGGCAATGCATTGAACAGTTGTTGAGCAGTGATGTAGTCGAGTCACCAACTGCCGAGTCCGAGTCAAGTCTCGAGTCCCCAGTGTTCAAGTCCGAGTCACCAAAGAAGAGTCTGAGTTGAGAGAAAAGAGACTTGAGTCCGACTATCGAGTCCTCCATCACTGTCGATTACACATTTCATGTCATTTAGCTGACGCTTTTATCCAAAGCGACTTACAATTGCTATATAGGTCAGAGGTTGCACGCCTCTGGAGCAAAGTGTCTTGCTCAGGGACACATTGGTTGATGTATCACAGTGGGAATTGAACTTGGGTCTCCCACACCAAAGGCATGTGTCATAACCACTGCGCCATCACCTCCCACACATAAAAAGAAGTAAGAAACTTCATCCAACATCCGAGTTAGATTTCATAAATCCTTAAGTCCAAGTCATCAGTGCGAGAGTCCAAGTCAAGTCACGAGCCCAGAGAAGACTGACTTGAGTCGGACTTGAGTCCAGGACTTGAGTACTCCATCACTGGTGTTGAGATATATTTTAGTCTGGAAGTGGTGGATCGGCCAACAGACGGTTCAACACTGGCTTCTCCGGAGGATAAAAATGACACCAATTTGACACTGTTTACAATCACTAAGGCTCATGTTAATCTTTAAGGCAGTTTTAGAAATCATGAGTCCATTACTTCTAAGATTTAGGGAATAATTAGTGTGATGTTCTTAACAGCATCGTTTATGGACTAAACTGTAGAAGGATAAAACCCAGAGGCCACACACATCGAGTCTCATCACACTCATCATCACAGTATATTTATTGCAGCTCCTCAGAGCGTCAGGTATATGTGATGTTCCCACCTCTACTGCAGCTCTCCACTCTGCTCATCAACTTCTTGGCTGAATTTAAGTGAAAATAAAGGGAGCATTGGGGTATGAAGAGCTCATATCTTTTTAATCTTTGCAAATTGGAGAAGAAAAAAAAATCCTCCAGGAGTAAGCAGAGTTTTTGCTCTCCGTAACCTCAGACGCACATTATTTTCATCTTAATTTATAGCTCATGGTAGGAAAATCCCACCTCCAGGAAATACATTAAGTGTGGGAAGAATGGGAGAAAGCTAAGCATAGATGTGTGTGTGAGTACTACAGTACTCTTGGCTCTTGATAGTGTCTTATTTCTTCTTCGTGTTTGACTGAGTAGATTAGCGCAAGGGCTGAAAACTCTTATGACTTCATTAAGAATGTGACAATGTTTGGTATTACGGCTGAACCATTGCAACATGGTCTCCAGTTAACTACTGTCGAGCTAGTGGGGGGGCCAAGGCCCCTTCCCACTTTCTACCCCCCTACTTCCGGCGCTCTTGCTCGGACCATACAAATCTTTGAACTCTGCCTTCATTTTCATCTCGATTACACACCTGTAAAGTTTTGTGACTGTATCGTGCGCGGTTGTGACGTGAGATTAATTTAAAAGGTGCTATGCTACAGTGGCTTTTAAAAGTGTTTGCTTTAGAATAAAATAAAGTATTTCCCTGTTAGAAGAAAGGCATGAGATGTAACGTCTGGATGATTTAGCGTCCACTCTGCTATCTGGAATACCTCCAGAAACATTTTGCCTCATAAACACATTTGCTGACAAGTTCACTGATTTAAAGCGTCCAATGGGAATCCTCAGGAAAAACACATTTCTTCCAAGAAAATGTGAGCGATGTTCTAAGTTGGGAGGCACTCTGCTACCTGTTTCTGTTGGCTTCTTTGGCAGCAGCAGGTTGAGATTAGTCATCCACGTTTGTCACCGCTGGCACTTCTCAATTTTTACCAAAGTGTGACATCATGCACATGGAAATTAAACCCAGCAACCATATCGGCCATAGCCAATTAACTCTTGAATGTTTTGACCCAAACAGCAATAAATATGTAATATTGGAGCCCATTTTATGTTCCGTTTTGTATGAAGTCATGTCTCTTTACAGATGGAAACCTGCTGTTTATCTCACTTTAAAATCATGGCACTATTTTGTAATCAAGATGGAGAGTTCCTCTTGTACATGTAACTTTGTTGTGCTACTTTTTTCCTGATTATTAAATGTGTAATCAAACTTGAATCGACCATAACAGCAGCGATGTATGACATCTCAAGCAGAATTATTGCTTATATGTGCTATTTTTGTTGTGTATTTGTATATATTTCGCCTCAATAGTTCAAATAATCTGACAATGATTCATGCGTTTTCCCGACCGAGGCAAACACCTTAAAATACAATATTTTCAAGTATACAGCACAGCACTTAATTTAGTGGCACCGTGTGGGCTTGTAAAATCAGCTGACTCCACCTGGCCTCGAGTTTTACAGCAAAGTCTCAATGCTTCAACTCTTTAAATGCTTTCTTATACTTTTACAACTTAGACCAGAAAAGAAATTACTGCACCTCAGGTGAAAATAATTAGCACTAAGGAGTTAGAAACAGACTTTCTTCACCTATCCCTCACACTAACATGATAACTCTGACAGTACCAGCTAAAGTTTCTGATGTTTTAACCCTTGAACTTGTGTTGGCTGTGATGCCAATCAAAACTCAACTGTTGCACACAGTAAAGTGTAAAGATTTTTGCTGTGATTTCTGCATTCTCCTTTACAAAGTGACATTGTTCAACAATTAGCAGCAGTTAATGTTGTCTTTGGTTACATTTAGCTCCACTTCCTCTCAATGAGCTAACAGACAAACAACAGGAAGGTGCTTTCACCTGCTAAAATCCATTACATTGAACTAAAACTTGGGCTAGTTTTTATTAGATGTGTAGCAACAGGTGGACTAATAGCAAACATTCTAATGTGACACCTGTATATTTTGTAAAGTTGAGTTTTTCCTAGAACTAAAAGTGATATTACATAGAAGCATTTCAAAATGATTACGAATAATTCAGAATCTGGCTTATCATCATTTCATTCCTTCACCTCCTTACTGCATCTGGGAGATTGGGAATTTTTTTTCCCCTCTCACACTTAGTTTTCTGTCTTTTAATGGTTAGTTTCTAGATTTTCATCAGACTGCAACATTGTGTACATTGATTTGTATCATGTGCAGCTCCAGTTTCCAATTTTATACAGTGAGCATTCAACTAATCACTGTATTACAACATAAACGGGGAAAACTTTTGGTTCAGTGTTCAAACTGATGCTTTACAGAGCTCATAGAGTTTATAACAGCCCTAAAAAAATATGTTCTAATGTGTAACTTTACACCTGAGAAATACTTATCCCCAAGAAAAACAAAACCACACATTTAGAGGTTCCACAGCCAATAACTGACTTCTGGACCGTATTTATGAAACTGTTTTTCTAGCAACTGAGCCGAAAATAACTCAACCTGATCTAATCAACAGAATATAGAATTTAGGGGGTTTCCACTGCAAAGTCCTATAAGCACATTACTGTACCTAAATAAAGATGTATTATAGTGAAGGTGAAAAGTGATGTAAACATGATAAATTGCTTTGCTTTAAACATTCACGCCTAAACAACACATCATTTCACAGTATTTTTATATGCTGCGCTATTTTAAAGAACGTCATAGCACTGAACAAAAACAAATTTTATATGTTTAAATGCATGAGTGTAAAGATGCACGAATACAGATGACACATCATCAAAAAGCATGAAATAAAACCCAAAGTTGATTGAATTTTAAAGCTGGACCGCTATAAATTACAAAGAACACCACTGCCAGCTCATGTAGTATATCAAAGTTCAAGGTCCAACTCTATTTGTCCCAAAAGTGGCCGATTGCTTTTGCAGAAAAGTACTGAAAAACTTGAAACACACACAGACATGAATCTACAGATGTTTATATTACGCAGGGCATCCTGTAAAAGAGAAATCCAACAAAATAGAAGTCACCGTAAAACCATGTAGTTGTGTTTTCTAGGATTTAGCTTTGGCTGCAGTGTTGTTTACCTCAGAGTGCAGTTCCTGTCAAGTATTTTAATTAAGCATACTTTAGTAGTTTTATTTCACTTTATCGAGAAAGAAACACACATGGAAGAATAGGCAGGCAGGTCCTTACTGCAGAGGGTAGCGGCAATTACATGGAGCACTCGGCCCATATTCATCTGAAAAAAAAGGGAGGAGAAGAAGAAAATGGGGAGAAAATGGAGGGTAGCATAACCACAGTGATTAGTATGGAGCACATCTGTAGCCTTTTTAATAAGCAGACCTAAAATAATTGCCCTGTGCATTGTTTATATACTGCCCACCGCCTGCCAAGCAGCAAATGGCTGTCCAACGCCTTAATAACCTGTACTTATTTTATGCACACTTAATTTGAAAATAACACCATTAAAAAGCTTTGTTGGTGCATTTAAGCCAGAGCGTTGGTGGCCCCTGATTTGGATGTCTGCAATAACTGAGCAGTAACTTTTCTTTAGCTCCATTCAGTGGCTAATTATTAACTGTTTTTGATCAAACGTCATGGAAATCAACGGCAGTTATTCATCAATCCAAGCCACGGGCGTCACGTAATAATTTACAGGGCAGAGCGTCCAGTAAATAAACAAATTTAATACATGACCACACTTGGAGGAAGTAATTAAGACTCGTTTCTGCAAGATTTCAAGATAAAAATGATTTTTCTGCAACAAACCAAACATTTATTTCTACATTTCACTCATTTCTACATGACGTCTTGTCACGTTCTGCACAACACTTTTTAAATTACTTTTGAAAACCTGCTGTGCAAACAAAGTTCATCATCATTATTATTATTATTATTATTATTATTTCTTCATCTGGGGAGTAGTTAGCTTAAAGCAGTGTTTGTATATACTGATGTGTTTCTTCAGGCCTTATAACCTAAATACACTCATTAGCCTCCTGCTGTATTTATTTTGTCATCGCACCCTTTGTTCATGAGGGACGTCTGCTGCGGAGTTCAGGACAAGTGGTCAGGAATTTGAAACTGGAGTCGCCTACGTTATTCCTCCTCAGTCGACACGTTGCCATGTGCAGCGAGTTTGTCTAAGTTCCCCTAATGAAACAAGGCCTAAATGTTAGGGGAAAGAGCGCAGGGGGAGTCGTGCTTTGCCGTGTTCAGGTGTACAGAGAGAGAGAGAGATGTTATTGTATGTAGATGCCTCCGAGCAAATGCCATTCGGTCTGAAGGTCTCATTAAGGACACCAGGAGGGAAAAGTGCAGCTCCAATTATTGAATTCAGTTACCGTAAAGCAGAAATCCAGAACATATTTGAGTCTGCTGCTGCTGAATGTTTCACGGCTGCTCAGAGGTTTGGCTGCTGTTTTTGTAGCGCAGACATCCAACCACCTGAAGCCGTTCAGCTGAATGTTCACCTGTTACCTGTGCTTTAGAATAGACCGCTGTAGAGACTGAGGACAAATGCCAAGCCTGCAAATTCAACACAGAAAGGACCAGAAAAGGACACACACACACACACACACACACACAGTTGCTAGTAGCCAAGGAGGACACGGGGATTAAGAAAACATGATGAATCTTCACTTGAGTTTCTGCGCAGGAAAGTACAGAACGCCACAATTTTCTGAACATAGTCATACTGAGAAATACAGAGAGAGTTGTGTGGAGCTGATAGCCTTAACTAGCTTAGTAGCAACTCATTTGGCAATGGCTTGAACGTAACAGACGTTCATTAATATCAAAAAGTTACGCACTAAAGCTTTAAAGTTTGCTTTACGTCAGGGGTAAAGAGATATTTTGCCGATTTTAAACCAGCTCTGTGTCATCTAAACTATTGCCCACACAAAGATGACCCAGAGCTTGTTTAAAATAGGCAAAGTATTCCTTTAAGTCTGTTTTCACCTTTTGACATTTCATTGTTAAGGTGGCAAAAGCAGTACTGTTGTTAAGGTTGTTTAATATGCTATCCCCTGCTCAGTAATTTAAAACTGTGGTTTTCATGTTGATCTGAACTGTGTTTAGGTATTCTGATATGATTTTAACTGACATCTGCCTGCCAGTCAGAAAAAAACTTATAATTCGTCAGGATATTAGTGTGTTTTGACTTGACACACATTAAATAGAGGGGTGATTATAAAGAGACGAGGAAAAAGCAGATGCTTAAAGGAAAATAAGTTAAATTTGTCTTAAAAATATATTTTTATTGCCATATCTTCAATGTTGAATCCAACAAATGATCTTAATCATGCTATAAATGAAGCAACGACAGAAAAACATTAAAGGCCACAATGTAGAGCCCCAGACCAGGGAAGATGAAAAAGAAAGAAAGAAATCCAAGGAGTAAAGTTTTAACATTGAGTAAACCAACTCTTATTTGTCACACAAACACAAACCACACTCCATACACAAAATTGGTTCACGGACTGAAAACCATTTCAGGGTTTAAGTTGAAATACATGAAAAAGGCTGAAGTGAGTAAATAGCTATCATATAAACACCATCATGGATATCATGAAGCCCAGTGATTGTGCTGCTTGGCTCGTAGGTCCTGCTTACGTACAAATTAGGCCTACTTGCGTATTACTATCTAGTTATTCTAAGTTAACCTTTCGCTGACCTCCCAAATTGACAAATTTTAATAAATACATGATTTTCAGCAGTGACCTGGGATAGACGTTATTTTTACATGGGAGCAGCTGCTCTTTTACTTCAGTCTCATGCAATGAGCATGCCTAATGGAGCCATGCTGGGGGTGCCTTGCTCAAGAGCACTTGAAAGGTGAAGAAACAGGGGGTATTGTTGCTTTACCAGCTGCTTCATGTATTCAAACAGGCCTCCTTCTGACGACAAGGTCACTTCTCTTACCGTCAGGCCTTTGTGCCACATGGAGAAGTACTCTCTACTAGAGATATCCAAATGTAAATACCTCTCTTGTTAGTTTTTGCTCAGGCAAAGGCCTTTAACAGGAACTCCAGCTGTGCTAGCGCGCCATTAGGCCCTGGCAAAATGAAAAGACATAATTCAGATTATTAAATCAGTCAGGAGGGGGTGGAAAATTGTCAGAAACACTGCAAATATTACACAACTCTGAAATACCTCCCTAATTGAATCTGTCAGTGTGCCCTCATCTGGCTATTACACACATTTAACTCTGTGTTCACGGTAAAATATATATATATAATATATATAATAATATATTCACTCCCAACCTGAACTTTAGCCGGTAACCATTTAATGTTAATGTTTGCTTTTTCACACATTGACACAAAGCCCTACTGTTTTACACTGTACAGTACTGAAACACGGAGACACTTTAAATATATTTTATTAATCTTTTGCATTGGTGTGAAACATTCGCAGAATACTAAATAACTCTGAGTTGTTTGAACAGCACAGGT
This sequence comes from Perca flavescens, assembly GCF_004354835.1. Lineage (NCBI taxonomy): Eukaryota > Metazoa > Chordata > Actinopteri > Perciformes > Percidae > Perca > Perca flavescens. The sequence goes on along the minus strand of NC_041340.1, from coordinate 6,975,580 downwards.
GTGGTCAAGGCCTGTCAGGAGTAAACGCCCGGTAGTCTGACTTGGAGATTTACCAAGTATGTTAAACTGTAGCCAATTTTACAGTCCTAAATTATATGGCCTGCTTGGAAAATAAGGAAAGTCAAGGGTTAAGGGGGAGATTTGCCAGTCGAATCCCTTTACAGAAGTGTAGTGCTGACTGTCACTGGCCACTTGTTGAAGACATAACATATTACTGCTGAGGATAAACAGCAGATTGGGGTCATCTGCACAGCAACACAGACTCAACAGGCCAACTGTTGGGACAATGAGACGCTAAAGAGGATTCAGTTTTAGCTGCTGAGAGGTTAGGTGGATTGTGTTTCATTGAATATCAGAGATCAATGGGATTCAGTTTATCCTTCAGGGGTTTCCAGAGATTAATTTGAAATCCAACAAATATTTATCTAATAGGCCTATATTTGGTCCTTCATGCTGTGACACTAGACTGTGTGTAGAAATATTTAATCTTTTGTTTGGAGTTTGGAGGTCAGGATTGGGTTGGACTAGCTACAGTATGTGAAGCTAGCTACAAGTTAGTTCCAAGCTAGTGGTTTACTAAATTGAGTTGCACCATTAAAACTATATTTATGATGCTGTTGAATCAAAATCAATCAACTAAGTCAGCATAGCATCGCAAGCTGTAACATAGTCTATATCCTTCGCATTCCACTTCCAGGATTGCTCCTGTGCAGCAGGAAATTCCGCCGGCTGCATGTATTTTCCGTTTCCTTCCGCTTTCTTTCTGTTGGAATTTTAAATTCGGTGGATTTATGAGGACTATTATTGACTGCTCCTCAGGTCTCTGCATGGTAAATTGAGACAGCTAGCTAGACTATCTATCCAATCTGAGTTTTCTCTCGCACAACTATTTTGCAACGGCTCTGTGTGGAGTTTAGCACTGCCCATGAGAATTGTGATTGTTTTAAAGAAATGCCATTAAACTAGCCTGAAAAGCCAGACCCACATCAAGATGTTTGGTCTGGGAACTCACCCTTGGCAGAGCTCAATCCAAGGGGCGGGATAAACGGTTGTCTTTCAAATTCCCTCCGCACTCATAGCCAACCAGAGCAACGCTGGTTGATAGATTAAACTTTTGCCGTATCCGGTCGGCAAAACTCCGAACACATCTTCCTTTTTTAAGAATGACTTCAGTGCTTAACTCCAAGTCTTCCAGAGTCGCGGCCAAAGCCGATTCGAAAGGCCGCTGTTCGTCAGCAGCAGCAGCCATTTTCTTTGTTTTCAAGTAGCAGGGACTTCACGCGGAGACCCCCCAACTCAGAGTAATTTCCTGTGTTTGTGTCAGGTGGGCTCCTCCACCGCCACGCCTCTTAAGGAGACTAGTTGCAGGTCCTGAGTGTATTGATTCCGATGGGAGAAGTTAACATGAACACAGATTATGAGCGATTCTTTCGCTACATAGTCACCAAAGTAAATGTTGGTACCATTCTTCACAAGATACATATCTCCAGAACATGCTGACACTAAAATGGCATTTTTCAGACAGACAGATCAGGAGAAAATTAACTTTGCGAGATCTGGCAACAGAGATAAGCTAACGTCAGCTAACGTTCACCAATGCCCTAACAAAACTAACGTTCGTAATGCTAAATTTGGCTTTTAGCTGTATAAATATCTAATGTTAACAACAGAAAATAATAAATTATGCAAATATAACTTTTCATCCATCCACACGACGTTCACTACACTTTCAAACGAGGCCACGCCCATTTATGAGACAGGAGGTGTGTACAGTTTCATACCATTGGCACAGTGTGTAATGCGCTATCTTTACTAATAGAGAATCTTTGGTTGATATGGTCAGTGTTTGCATGCTAACATTTGCTAATTAGCTCTGAACACAAGGTACAACAGGGCCGATGGGAATGTCACTACAGTAGTTTTGCATGTATTTAGTTTTTTTTATAACTAACTAAAACTTTTCATCAATATTAAACAGCATTTTGAGTGTGAGTTCAGATATGTCGACCTTCAGTCTAACAGTTTATATTAGCAAGCTAACCTTAGTTTTTTCACTTAGCTCACTTAATAAGCAACAACTCATTTCTACGTTAGCGCTAGTTTGTGTGGAGCAAACTGTTTTAATTAAGTGATGTGTAAATCTTCACTTAGTAAACACTTGTGTTAGAACTTGGCTAAGAACTCTTAACTTGATCTTCAGCTCCAGATGTCTCAAACTTGCTGGCGACATAAGCACTGTGAGAACAGGACGGCTGCCACTGACTGACAAACTGTCTTGTAACCTTGTTATTTATTTCTCATACACACGCTTTACATCCTCATTGTTTACTTTGAGGTTCACTGATAAAGGTTTGGGTGAAATGTTTGGACTCCGCGATCAAGGACCACTGCTCTTTATATTATCTTGCCTACAAATTATGTTTGATTTAGATTCAACCAAAACAGATGTGCTTTATTTGAACTGAGCTTTGACCAGATTTATGGAGCAAACCTATAACTTGGAGGACATGAACTTTGAGCACAGTCTGTTTCGCTGACACATTTTATTCAAATAAATCCAGCTTGACATCAAACAGCTTGGCATCAAACAAACATGACTGGATGACATGGATTTTCATAGCTACAGATGCTCGCCATTTACAGGAAAGTGTCAAAATAGGACACTGACTGAGTGCACATCTTTATCCTCTCCCACCCCTCTGATTATGCATTAATGGACTTGCCCTTCAACGTTGCCCTTCACCTTCAACCCCAATTCAAACGAGTTCATTCTGAAAAGCGAGTGCTTGGGAATCCACCAGTTTCTGCTAGTTGGAATAAATAAATTAAGATTAAGCAGCAGTGCAAAGGAGTGAGAGTAAATGATGTCAAATTGGAAACAGGGTCTCCTGAGATTTTGGAACATCTGTTGGGGTGTCAGGTTGCTTTAGCTCCAGTTAGGCCTGCAGTTTACCTCATAATGCGGTTGCCAAATGCCCCTCTGCTCCCTCCAGGCACTGTCCACTGTTTTACAAACAACCGCAGAGCTCAGGCCAAGACTTAATGTGCTCACGCTCACCTTAAACACAACCTTTGCTGTCCCCAAATGCACTTTTCTTTGCCCACAGAACTGCCCTCACATAGGGGACTTCTGTGTCTTTGAAATTTGTGTGTTCAATTTAGTTAGATTGAGTACTTAGATAATTAAGCTTTTTTTCCCACAGGAAAGCTGCTGTTCTGTACTTCATGCAGTGATAACCTCTTTGTACAGTATTCTTCAATGAAATATAGACAATGGAAGCTACATCACGCCAGCAGATATTAAAGGAGATAGATCATGTCAAACGTCAAAACAGCGAACAGCATCCAAGTATCTGCCGGGTCAACCTGTTTGAAGTGAAGAAATCATTGAAAAAACACATTTCCTAACACATTTGCGATGTTTCTCTCTCCTTCTTTTTTCACACCGGAGGAAGAAAGGTAAAAGCATCCAAGTTTGGGTTGTCACATTAATGACACGATCGCCTCTGACGTTCAAATTGCATTTGACAGTGAACTTCCGCGGCACAGATGTATCGGCCCGGGCCCAAGCAGACGCCGGCTTCAGTGCCAGACGACTGAGCAATCATTTGGAAAACACTGGCAACACCCGGTGTTTTCATTTTCAGCCTGCTTTTTAACCTCTTCGTAAACTTTCAGTGAATCTTTTTTCCTCAGGGTCCCAGATGACTGTGCACACATTTGTAGCCCCCCCTAAAGAATACAAATCGGCCTGGGGTGAGCGTGGATGACCTGTTTAGACTTCACTGAAATGCTACTGTCCATGGGATTTGGAAATTACAGTAAGAGTTGAATGAGAACAGCCAGCTCGAGGGATAAGGAAAGGTTATCCCTCACTGCCTTTCAAAATGGCTCCCTTGAGACTTGACCTCTGTGTGTTCTGACCTTATGGCCCTATAGCCATAATCTCGGTTTGCTCGTCAAGTTTTCTTTCTTACTCCTACTGTCTCCGTATTTCCTCTCTCCCGTCCTCTCAACTATTTACTCTTTACATCACTTTTATTTTCTCTCCCTCTGTTTCTCAGTCCTCTTCCCTGTTTTCTCCCTCCCCTTCTCAACTTGTACTTTTTCTCTCTGTGTGTCTCCCTCAGCTATGTGGCCATACTGCCAGGGCTGACTCTTTTGATTTGAGTGCAGTACATGTGGTTGAAATCTGAGGCCTGCTGCACTGCCAAGCCACAGGCCCCGTAATGGAGCGCTGGCGCAGGAGAATAAGCCATTGTTCTTGGTGCAGTCGGTGGATGGATAGATGGAGGGAGGAAGGGAGGGAGGGAGCTCAAACTGAGTCTATTTTTTTTTTTTTTTTTAAAGAAAAAAAGTTGCTCTTGCTGAGCACAGCCCCTGGGGTCAAAGGGGAGCCCTATAATCTTGTTGTAAATCCCACTCTGGGCTGCAGGGGAGGAATAGCCGCCTGGGAGTCATTTGCAGACACGGGATGCAGAGATGTTAGCAAGAAAACTGTCCAGCCTTGGTTTCCTGGACTGTCTGACTGAATACTGAAATAACATAAACACTAAAGTGAGAGTCTTTCACCCAACGTTAAAGTATCATGTTTATTTGTTTAATGCCCAAACTTATATTAGTATGTTCAGTTCATGCATACTGACATGTTAGAAAACAAGTAAGTCTTTTACAGATGTCATGATCATACACCCTCCAGTATTTGCATACTTAAAAATATATATAATATATTCAAAATACTTCTTTAAAATGTATTTCAGTATGTGAAGAGCAGTCGTAGAAAATGAGGTCCTTTAAGTACTGAAAAAGAAGAAATACAACCTTGAACAAACATTTTATTACAAGTAAAAGTTTGTTGTGCTTTTTACATTGTTTAATATAAGTAAAAAGTATTGTCAGTAAAATATAGCCTACTTCAAAAGTACAATACTCATTCGTTATATTATTGTATTATATGATTACTTTTACTGATGTATTTTGAAAATTTGTCACTGAGATACATTTAACTACTTTTGATACAAGTGGCCAAAAAACAGAATAATGCAGCTTAAATAAGATAATGGTAGGCTTTATTGTGTACATTCATCTACAAAGTTACTAGTAATTACTCAAATAAATGTAATGGAGTAACAAGTGCGATGTTTAACTCGGAAATGTAGGCGGGGAGATGTTTAAAGTCATTTTTAATGGAACTACTAAAGTACAAGTACAATATAATGTACAGCACATGGGTAAATGTACATAGAAACAGATGATAATAACACAGTTGAATGATTGAAGCTCTGAATACAAACATTTTTCTCCTCTTCAAACATTGTCTCAGCTACAACTTTAAAATATATCCACTCCAAGTATGTGTCACTCTGATTATTTGCTTGCAATCATTGTTATGACTTTTTAAATGGTTTAATTTGAAAGATTATTGTTTACAAGAATATGCAACAGAATTAGCCTGATGATGAGCTGCTATACAAGAGTAATTTTATATACATGTGGACTCAATTTATCCTCCTCCACTGTACAGACCACAATCAGGATGCAGGAGTCTATAGCCTGACAATTTTCAACTTAATTAAAGCGTGTTTATGATCGAGGGGAATGGTGAGTGTGCAAATTCGTCTTGATTAGTCATACTATCTGCAGTCCACATAATCGCACCCCTCGCCAATAAACCTTACCTCCCCTGTAGATTTGACTACTTAAAGGGTTAAATTTGTCTGGTGAAATATTTTGCTTACCTTACTGGATGGAGCCAAATAATTAAAATAAATACAATGGATCAAGTGACCCTTACTCATTAAAATGTATGGCAAAATGAGATGGGAGGGCTGGGAAGTTGAAGCAGTGTTGTCTTGAATCATGGGAGCTGCCAGCCTGCGGGGACTCTTGGTGCCATAAGGTCCTGAGGTTTCCTTCTTCAGCTTTCCCATCAAGTCATTTTACAACAGGGCCTGTACATCAAGTCAGCGTGCACGCCATCAAACGCCACCATTGTTTTTACTCAGAAAGCTATAAAAACAAGGACAGTCTAATAGCTGATGTCAGGGCAAAACCCAATGGAGAGATGCCCTCCGATATGATCTGACCTTTACGACGTGGTGTGAAGCTGTAACTTTTTTTCCTCACAGACGGGTTGTTGGGAGGCGTCGGATGTAGGAGACTACAAACCACCATGAAGTTCGGTCTTGGTGCCCAATCAAATTGCCGCAAGAACTGCATTTAATGTTCTCTCATTGAGTGTAAATGTGCATGAGTAGTCACCCTGTCTAAAAGCGGTGCCACAGAGCACTCTATGTATTTGTTTAGCAGGATTTCTCCTTGGAAACGCAGGTCAGAGTGGCTCGTGCTGCTTGAAAAGTGAACCAATTTTGAGCATTGCATGCAGCACTGAATATTTTAAGAGTATATACAGTATTTTTCTCTCTTTGTCATCAGTCTTGGCTGCTTAACACTTCTCCATGCAGGGATTGCATTGGAGCAAATCCTGGGCCTCGGTTCCCAAAAGCATTTTAAGTCTAAGATGATCATAAAATCCATTTTACGAACCCTCTTCAGCTTAAGAGATGTTTCCCAAAAGCATTGTGAAGTAAGTCGCTCTTAAAAATTAATTTTAGATTATGTTAGTGCCTCATAGAAGGCTAAGAAGTTCCAGAACATGCAGGAGGAACTGAAAACTACTACTACTTATAATGAAAAGTGACCCTCTCTGTTTAGTGATGGCTGATGTTCCTCTAAATAAGTTGTAATGTTTTGAAGGGGCTTAACTTAATATTCAGCACAGTAATATAGCAGCATTTCAGTATTTTGAGTACAGCCCCTTTTAAATTAGAAAATAAGAAGGTAAAACGTAACAGGCACACAAAAAAACCCGACATTTATGGAACAATGTTTGATTTGCACAATTGGCCATATGTTGTGATACATCTGCCAACTTTTCTTCTCTTGTAAGGCTGCCATTGTCCAGACAGAAAAAATTCCAGTAATTACTGCAGAACTTTGATGGAGACAGGAGTAGACTACTGGTTTTTCTTTTATTTATTATTTATTGTGAGCATCGTTGCGTCACAGTACAGGGTCTTCACCTGCAGTCTATATATTAATCTTGTTTGGCTGAAATGCCACTTTTCTGATATTCCTTTTTGAGTTTACACATCTTTTCTTTTAATTTTAATATACGTATGCCATTTGCTTGTATGGTCTAAAATGATAGAGAAATCATGGCAGAATGACACATTTGATGACATGCATATTTATAAAGCTTAATAAGAACGGTCACTGCTTGATTTCAGGTTAAATTAGTTACTTATTTCCAGCCAGTAAAATACATCAGAAAAGGCACTGAGTTGAAAGCTGCTGCTGACTTAACATTCAGTGTCCTTTTCTATGGATGGCAATCTCTCCTATCAATCGGCCCACGACTTTGGTCCAAATTGAAACATATCAACAACTAATGGATGGATTGACCTAAAATTTGGTGTAGACATTGATGTCCCCCTCAGAATTGTAATCACGTTTCATCTAGCACCACCATGAGGTCAGACATTTTAATTGTCCTTTACTTTACCAAGAAAATTAATGGCATAACCATCACTAGCAAGGCCGTAAACTCTTAGTCTGGTCCTCTTTGTCACCAGTCTTGGCCGCTATAACATTTTTCTGTACATTGATCGGTGCAAGTCTTGGCTCATCTGTTTGACCCTATGCCAGGCCAAGACATTTTGTTGTTTCTTCCACTGAGCGCTGTGGCTCAAGGCTGACACACAGTGAGAAGCTCAATATCCATGTTGTCACAGCGAATATAGGATAAACGGCCTGTTATGGTGAGCTGCTGAGCTTTCACCAGCTCCTCTTTACTTGGTTTGAACATCAGAGGATAAAGCAGCCACTGTCTAAAAGGGCAGCTGTTTCCTACCTCTCTGCATTTCTTTGGAAGGTGATGTATGAGCTGGCCGGGAGAAGAAATGGAGAGGTCCTCCAAGAGTTAAAGGCATTAGGTCACAGTAGCTTCTACCACTGGTGTTCCTGGCCAGGATCCTTTCTGTTATCCTCTTCCACCGTACAACAAGACCAACATGTGTGAAGGATTGCAGCAATAGCAGATAATCAATAAAATTCACGACACATTTGATTTGATGGATGCCTCCTCAATGCCCTCTGTGCTCACATGATCATTTGTAGTCGCGTTTGCCGGGGTGATCCATCCCGATCAACAGGGAAGGTGTCAGAAGCGGCTATAAAAGTCGTTATAGTTAAAGTGCTGCAGCTGAGTTTACCCCTTCACACCATTTCCCTTCTCAGTGAACCCTAGCTTATGTCCCCTGGTGAAAGAATAGGATGTCTAGGTCACAACGAGAAACTTGACTGATGAGGGCATAAGGAATGGTTTTGGTTTACTGCCAGCCAGAGGGAGTCCCAGTTGATTTGAAAAACACCACATGGACACAGTAGGATGCTAAGTGTCTGTTTTTTGAGGCACAAACAGAGTCGAGAGTCTTGACGGGCAGTGTGGTTATTCACAAACAGGGGAGCTGAAGGATCGGCCCTGGTTTAAAGTTTTCAAAAGCTTTGAAGGGATGTTGGCATGTATTAGGATATATGCAGTTAGTGTGTTATTTGCTGCTTTGATTGCTGCCCTGCTTCCCAAAAGTCTAAGTATCTGTGTCTGGCCCAGTTGCGATTAGCAGAGACTGTTTTCTCTCACAAGGAGTATGTACTGATTTCTTCCATACACATCATCATTGTAATGTTATTCGTTTCTTGTGTACAGTATATCTCAAGCCCCTTTCACACATGTACTGCAAACCTGAACTTATCTAGACATCACCCGGCGGAGCTGTATGTGAAATGCAAATGTTCGAATCAGTTGGATCAGGCTTTCTAGAGTCCATTTTTATCAGCCAATCAGCAATTGAAAGAGTGAGATTTTGTATTAAAAACAGCATGCTGTAAATTATTTGATAATAAAATAATTTTTTGCAGCCCTAGTCCATCATGGAGGGCCTGTTTTGAGTATTAATCAGCTGCTTATCAATGATGGCAGTTAATGGCAGTTCATTAATGGGTGTAAACTCTCCACATCTGTCACAATGCATTACATTAACTCGCATCTTTTGGACATATTTTGGATTATCGTCTCTGTACATTTCATATATTCTCTATACTTTTTCACATTGTTTTGACAATATTTTGCACATTCCTGTAAAACACTGTACAGCTCTTAATTTTAAAGGCATATATTGTATTTATTTATGTTGTTTTTTTAATTTGTATCTATGTTTCTTGCAGTGCTTTTATCTTTTATATTCTCTTACTATGTTTATTGTTATGCACCAAAACACCAAAGCAAATTCCTTGTTGGCAATAAATCAGATTCTGAGCCCTGATGTAGCATTATATCCATTTTGCCTAGTGTGGTTTTCCCTCCTATTACTGTAGCTCAGTTCACAACTAAATCCACCCATAATAAGGGATGAAGATGTAAAGAAAAAACTTGTCTTACAAAATACATAAACAGGGATTTAGTTCTCATGAGAGTTATCATGAAAATACCGTGATAGTACTAGAATACTGGGGTGGACTCAGGTACATGGAAAACAGATTGCCTCCTCTGGGCTCCACAGTGCCTCAGTGTGGGCTCAGAACCCATCATTTCCCACAATTCTTTACTGGCATCAGCTATGCAGACGAGGAGGCCTCGTTCACGACGGGACACCCCATTGCCTTGATTTACGGGGACGCTAATAAGGGGAGGAAACCACTTTGCTTCACATACATCCAAGGATTACATTTCACAGTGAATGGGAACATTCAGTCGTTCAGATGAGAAGGATCCTGTGGGACAATCTATACATGGCTCGCCTGGCAGCGATGGATCATTATGTGTCAACTACTTTAAAAACAACTATTTACAGAAAATTGGACTTGATCCAATCACGCCCGGTGTTTCAAGTCAGCTTTTGTTGGAAATTGAAGGTTCCTGTATGCCTCTGAAGAGTAATTTAAGTTTAAATGCTCAATGCTATATAATTACTTGTGATTTTGCCTGTTCACAGTGAAGCATTCATGAGCTTTTACTGTACCTGTGGGCACTGTGGTCATCACTGGTGAGATAAAAAACCACACAACTTAAAGAAAGAAAAGTAAAATAGTATAAACACTGTTCTAGCTCAGGTCAAAGGGGGGGTATCTGTTATAGAAAACCACCGTAAATGCTTTTTCTGCATGATCATACCAATGGCTTTGCCTATTTCAGCAAATTAATACCAAATAATGCATATATCAGTTTTTAATACCATTTTACAATGCAAACACATGTTTAAGCCACTTCATTCTATCCAATTTAAACCATTAAAACCAATAATCATTTATAGGAAAGGTCGTGAGAACAATGTGCTGCTTATTTTTACTGTAACATGGTGACGTGCAGGAAGTGTAAACTTTCGCTGAGATTTTTCACTTGCTGAACATCAAACATTTTCATGCAAAAAGAAACCCAAACGACCCTTCTTGAAAAAGAATCTGTTTTTGTAAATAATTATTCAGCACGATGCTGCGTTATGAGATAAGACCTGCCACTAAAATTGACCAAACAACGACTTAAACTTGAGCATGAAGGGTCATTATTCATCTTTTATTAGCAGCAGAATGACACCGAATTCTAAGCATAACGTTGTCCAGATACTCAAAATGTTCTGATGCATGGAAAATCGGAGATGGTAAACTCCATTCACTGGTGAAGGCCATGAGATGCATCTGAAAGCTTTTGAACATTTCAAGTATGTTGACCTAAGCTGCTAACAAACTTTAAAGCGTGTGCGATCACGGAAGGCTTGTGTCATGTGGACGCGCCGACAGTGTTGTTGTCATTACTTAGAATTCCTCAAGGGGGAGACAGAAACTACGCACTATAGCTTTAAAAAGTGGATTATAGTGTAAACGGAGCCTACTTTGGTTTTATTTGGTAATTGGCCATTAGTATAAGGGCGATAAAGAGGTTTCCTCAAATGCGTTAATAACGGACAAGGCTTTTTTGCCATTGCTTGTATTAAGGGCTTACTTATCAACTTTTGGTGAAAGCTATGATTCAGATCAGCAGTGGTAAACATGTACACACCAGTTCACATCATCACGAAAAATGAAAAAAAAAAACTTTTAGTGTTTAAAATCTGTGAAAATGACGATGCCCTAAAACTGTCAGTTGGCTCACCTCATTTATCTTGAATTAATCCGGTTTAGAGACATGTTAATCTCAGCAATGAGGCAAGAATCCAACCAGACAACATAAATCAAGGTGGAGGGTGGGGGTGTGGCCTTGACCAACTGCCACTTTGCTTATTTGAAAGCCATGATGTCTCTCTCTCATGGGTGGGCCACATTCTCTGGGCGGGCAAAGCAGAGAAAGGGGAGGTAACCTTGCTCCTTATGACCTCATAAGGAGAAGATTCCAGATTGGCCCATCTGAGCTTTCATTTTCTCAAAGGCAGAGCAGGATACCCAGGGCTCGGTTTACACCTATCGCCATTTCTAGCCACTGGAGGACCATGGGCAAGCTGGGGGAACGCATATTAATTTTAAACTTCATAAAGTGACATTTTCATGCCATGGGTCCTTTAAGAGACTAAAAGCACATTTAAAACTTGCTCTGTTTCAGCCTCCTGGGTGAAAACTGTAGCAGGAGGATAACACAGTGTAGGCAGCATCGTTTTTTCTCGCTACTGACAGCACTCAACAACAGAGCTGCGTGTTGAAATCGACCGGAATTCTCCTTTAAATATGATGCATGAAGGGTAGAGTTTCTCTGGACATATGGATACGTTTCCTCCTCGTATAAACTATTGTAATGCAAATATATCATCAAGATGGTGTTTTCTTTCTGCAGAGAGCGAGTTTCTTATTTGACGGTAGGATTTATTGTGCAGTGCCCCTTTTAAATACTTTCCTGTGGTTGGCTAAGCCTTCCAGAAGTCTTTACATCGCCCTCTGTGGCCAACCCTCATCCACCAGACACACAAGCAGACCAGAACCAACCATAGGAAGGATTTACCGTTGCAGTTTGACTCAGATGAAGTCCATTATCCTTCCATCACTATAGCAATTTCAAATTACTTATCTTTCCAAACATTACTTCTAGGTGTTATTAAATTCATCTGCCTCGTGGCATGACATGTGGTGAACATTTTTATTTTCCAGTTATGCAGTGTGGTTAGAAACCACAGCGGTGCCTCGGTTCAGCCGGTTCACTCAGGTCTCGTTCCTTCAGCTGTGTCATCACGAGGGCCGCGGTCACAACGCATCAAACAGTTTAAAGCCACTGTCACGGGACTATTATTGCTTTTCTTTCTTTCATGCAACCAAGAGCATCATTTGTCATTTAAGTTCCTATTGAAGCCGATCACGCACATTACTTTTTTGAAAAATTCCTCACATTTGCATATAATTTGAACAAGAAGCGTCTTCTTCCCACCCGTGGCTCTTTCTGGATGTCTGGGAAATTTGTGAAAAGAATCTTGGTAGTTTATTTATTTATTTACAACAATGTTTTGTGTATTTGGGCGGTTCTTGGCCACAAGGGTGATGTCAACGCAAATCATAAAAAAAAACACAAAAAAACAAATCTGCTGTTACTGTGGAAAACGTTTGAGAAAAAAAAGGAGCGCAGCATGATGTCAAATCCATCATCTTGTCTACACTATTTGTGAGCTCCAAGTACCTTGTGTCCTCTACCTGCAGTGCTCTGTCAGTCCTGCACTGCGTAACTGTCTTGTAACGTGTCAGCAGTGACTAACCAAGTCAAATTCCTCACGCTCCAGGTTGCACTCGCCAATTAGAAGCGGTTATGAGACAGATATTTTGGCCAAAACTCGTCTTGGAAGCTGCAGGCTCTGGAATCCATTTCTAAAAAATTAAAAAACAATTCAGAGACGTGCCATGGTGAGTCTCAGTGCACACCGCTGTCAGCAGGCAGACTTGAGAATCTCAACTTTTCACTGCAAGTCAAATATTTAGGACATAATGCTTCCCAGATTGTGGTCTGCAAATGAGTTTCTCTCATTTTTGAAATCCAGAAAAACGTGTTTGATTATTGGGACAATTTTAGATCATGCTGCAAACTGAGTAGTATAGTGTAGTGTAGAAAAAAAACTTCAGATGGTAAGCACATATACATACTAGGGTTGAGGGATATGACGATATAATGTGAGATAATACAGGAGTAGTAGCTATTCCTTCATCCTCCATATGGCCATTGTGAGCAATGTTGTAGCGCTGCAACGTTTTCATTGATGATCCAGTCAAATGAAAACTTATCTGCAACTAGTTTTATAATCAATCATTTAATACATTTTTCAATTGCTTCTAGGTTCTCAAATGTGAGAATAAGCTGCTTTTCTTTAAGTTACATGATGTCAAATTTAATACTTTTGAGTTTTGGACTGTAACCAGGACAACAATAAGATATTTAATAAGTTTTGTTGTACTCTAAGATAATTGTGATTGGCAAGTTTAAAGGTCCCGTGGCATGAAAATTTCACTTTGAGGTTTTGTAACATTAATGTGAGTTCCCCCAGCCTGCCTATGGTCCCCCAGTGGCTAGAAATGGTGATAGGTGTAAACCGAGCCCTGGGTATCCTGCTCTGCCTTTGAGAAAATGAAAGCTCAGATGGGCCGATCTGGAATCTTCTCCTTATGAGGTCATAAGGAGCAAGGTTACCTCCCCTTTCTCTGCTTTGACCACCCAGAGAATTTGGCCCACCCATGAGAGAGAGACATCATGGCTTTCAAACAAGCAAAGTGGCAGTTGGTCAAGGCCACACCCCCACCCTCCACCTTGCCCCCCCCTCAATAGCTACAGACACAGAAATGGCACATACTAAGAAAAGCTCATTGTGGGACTGGCTCTAGTGGCTGTAATTCTGCACCAAGGCTGCATTTCGGGAAAGAGACTTCAGATACAGTATTAGGGGACCACTAAGGTCTATATAAAAGAGACTTCAGATACAGTATTAGGGGACCACTAAGGTCTATATAAAAGAGACTTCAGATACAGTATTAGGGGACCACTAAGGTCTATATAAAAGAGACTTCAGATACAGTATTAGGGGACCACTAAGGTCTATATAAAAGAGACTTCAGATACAGTATTAGGGGACCACTAAGGTCTATATAAAAGAGACTTCAGATACAGTATTAGGGGACCACTAAGGTCTATATAAAAGAGACTTCAGATACTGTATTAGGGGACCACTAACGCCTATATAAAAGCATCCAAAGAGCACCATGTCATGGGACCTTTAAAGTCTAATGTTTTACAGAAAAAAACACTTCAATTAACATCAAATAATCTGCAGATTATTTTCTTGCATTTGATCAAAATAATCGTTTGTTGTAGCCCCAATTTCTTCAATTTCCAGAAAATCTGCTATAGTATCACTATTGCGACATAAAGTTCTACACACCATGACGGAATATTTTATCCTTATCGCTCACCCCCAATATACTCACACATTCTATTAAATACATCCACACATTATTTTGAATTGGAGAAACAACCATCAATAAAATATTAACGCAATAATATAACACAAAGACCTGTTTTCCTCATACAAAGACTTCAATACCAGTACTACACTTACTGTAAGCTTACTACATTGATATACATTGATATTGATTTTTACACTAAGAGAGGCATAAACGTATTTTTCTTCCTGATGAATCTAATGACAAACATTGTTATTTTTACTATTTTAAAACCGTGTAAGCAGGCCCAAAGCAAAAATCAAGACTATTATTATTACACTTGGCTCGATAAATATTTGGACTGTCCTGCACTTTGATATTTTGGCTCCCTGGTGTCATTACTTTGGATGTGAAATGACAGTTTGATTAATTACTGGAATTCTCAGCAGTATTAAATGAAAGGTTAAGAGAATTAAACCTCCTGGACGCCGTCCCTTACTTTCTGCGAGTCTGGACTGGGAATGGGGATTCCTGCTGTAACCCCTCACCTAAAATATTGCTGAGGAAATTGCAAAGCAGACCCTGGATCAGCATCCAAAGGCAATTTGACCCTATTAGTTTGAAGGAGATGCAATGGGTTCTTTCAAGGGAATATTGTAGCATAATTTTCAGTCCTAAAGTGGAACACATGGCTCAATTTCCAAATTATACAACCGCTCCAAGCTTTACTGTATTTGTGATGAAGTCATCATTTCTCATAAAGTTTCTTTGCTTTCTGACAGGATTATTTATCTTGCAAATGTTCATTTTTACACGTATCACTTTTGAATTATTTAACTTAAAGTTGTTACTTTCATTATTTTAGCATGATGTGCTTAAAACTGCAGTGTATATAAACAGCAGTTTTATGGTTATGAGGTTTTATTATGTGCTTTTAGGGGACTCCGACTGTTTAATAGTCACAAAACCAAGAAAATTAACATTAAAAGTGTCTCCTTCTCCCATTGATAGATGCATGTATGAGACAATGTGCTCCTGGGCACGGACATGTCAGAAATCCCGACATCCCTCCAACATACGTAGAGGCAAGAAAGTAAGAGATGCAAAACTAGTAGTTTGTGGTCATTTGTGTGTTTTTGTGGTAATTTGATTCTCTTTATAGTCACCTTTTTCTTATTTTTGTGGTCATTTTGCATCTTGTTGTGGTGGTTTTGCATCTCGTTCTTGTTGTTTTGCATCTCATCGCATTTGCTATGTGGTCGCTTGCATCTTTTTGTGCTTGTTCTGCGTCCCTCTGCGGTCTTTTTGCGTCTCTTGTGGTCATTTTGCGTCTCATGGTCGTTTCTCTTAGTAGTGAGTATCGCCCGTTGGGCCTCCCAACCCTTGGCTCCCATCGTCCCTTGTTAAAGACATTTAGACATTAAACCTTTTTAAAAACATAAATGTAAGAACAGACAAACTCTTTTCAACGTCCTGGACTGGAGGGAGTGACATGTTGTGGATTTATCTAAGCTGAGATGAAACGTGAACACATTTTGAGCAGAGCCAGTGCAAACAGACTTAATGCCCCTCTCTATTGGCGAGTCATAAACAAACAAAAAAATCACAGAAATAGCAAAGACTCTGGAGGGAAAGCAAGCACATGTAGCGTTCTGCTCTGTGTCTGATGTATGGAATTTGAACCCACAGTTACGCCCATCACTGCGACGGAAAAGTGGTTTTGGAACTGTGAAGGATTATGGGATGCATATGGATCCCATCTAATTGTTTTCTGGTGACTTCTTGTTGCAGGTCACATCACATTCCACGACTCACCACTTCCTCAGAAAATGCCCTGTCATGACCCCCATGACCCCCCATGACTCCTACCACCAAACTGCATCAACAAGACCTCAGAGAAGGAGCTAATGGTTGAACCTAGTCTAAAGCAATCATGCTAAAATTAAAGGCATCATAGGGACTATTTATCCGGTTGTAAATTGTTACAATAAAACTCTGTGGATTATGAAAAGTAATGGGTATACAGTATCTGGAAAAACACATTGCTGTGAAACCTTTTAAATATATTTATTCAATGCTTTAATCACCACTTATACAATTTAAGTTCAACTTATTTGTCCTGGGGTGGCGATGGAAATCTTAAAGATCTCAAAACCTCTCCATGTTAAACCAAAATTATCTCCGTGACTCGATACAACTAGTCGTACACATTTGAACAAGTTTGTCTCAGGATTTAAACTGTTCAAAACCAGTTTAAATCCATTTGAAAACTACTTTAAACCAGTATGTCAAATGTACGAAAATTAAAGAACGTTTAAGTCATGAAAACAAATCTAAAGTTTAGTTTCATGTGCTCACACAAAACTTTTTGCGTGCGCACATGAACGTTTAGCGTGAGCACATGAAACTAAACTTTTTTAGGGGCTCCGTATAAACCAGTTTGTCTCTGGTTTAAAACAATCAAAACCACCCATTTAAAAACCTTAATTGCCTAAAGAAAGCCTAATTTGGTTCCAAACATTTTAAAGCCAGTATCTAAAATGTTAACCATTTTAAACCAATTTAAAACCGCCTTATAACCACTTAATAAACCATCTATCTAGCACCAACCTATACTATATTTTGAAAAACCTTACGTGCAAGATCTCAGTACTGTCACAAACAGTTACGCTTACATTATTAAATAGCAGAAAGAAACTCAATAGTTAAACTCTTTAAGGCTGTGATACAAATCCTCCCACACTTACACAGCCTCACATACAGTTTCTTGACCCAGAGTTTGACAGCTCGTCAGGAAACTCAAACCCACATATTTGGGCCACAAACCTGCCTGTTCCTGAACGCAGCACTGACCATATCCTTAGACAGCCTGTTCCACTGTGGTTCACTTTATATTCTGGATTTGGGTTGTGCTGTAAAAATCAGGTGCAGTGCTTTCATTGTTTTCATTATGTCATTTACGTTTTGTTTTTTTCTTTCTAAAATAACCAATTAATGAGCTTAAACTGGGCTTGAGTTTTATGCTAACTCAGGAATCTTGCAAAACGTCACTCAATATTTCCTGTCCATCCATTTTACATTTAATTTCCAGTTTTAAAGTTGTGGTGGTATTTGGTTAGGCTTGAATATCTGCATGAAAAATGTTTTTGCAGAAGTTAACACTGAAGCACAGAACATGCCCACACTATAGTGATATTTGTAATGTTGTTTCAGAACTAGACAGAGCCTGTACAGTCCTGCTTCTATGTTCTAATAAGTGCAGACCATCTGTCACATAAAGCTGAATAAGCTCCCACCTACAGAGCAGCCATCAGCGTATTTAATACTCCTCAACATATGTCAAGAAACTGTATATGTCATTTTGGGAAATGTAAACAAAAAGTGGATAAATTTTTCCCAGCTGGAAAAATCCTAACTTTCAATTAGCATTCATGTAACCATTGCTTATTGGAAATGATCACTTTGGTTAGCTCTCAGTGTGATCACAACAAAAATGATGTTTTCTCTTCCCTTAACATGAAAATGTGGGACTACTGCAGCGCTATCGGGTGTACCACAGAGGAAGAAGGCTGGCTTGGCTCAAAGAGATGCTCACTGAGGGAAGAAGGAAACCTGAGACCATTCTTAAAATACGTTTTGTATTTAGGAAAATGCATTTTCCTATTTAACATTGCTAAGCTTGTGAAACCCCTTAAACCTTACTGATCAGCCTGTGGGTCAGTCGCTACAAACTCATGCTGTGCTGCCAAACTCGGTTTAAAACCCACAAAAACCTTCTAGTGGACATCCCAAACTTTCTAAAAAAAAATACGATAGTCTAAATTTTGGACAAATGTGTTTAAAATGATGCAGACATCTATAATATTTCAGCCAGATTGTCATTAGGTAGGGAACAAGGGTTCAAAATCTCCATTGGCAACCTTTAACTTAACAACCCAAAAGTATATAATCTAATCGAGCATTAAAGGTGCAGTAGGTACGACTTATAAAACTAACTTTCTGTCATATTTGCTGAAATAAAAAATAACAAATCTGGCTCTTCTGGCACCACCTACAGCCTGTAGTGTGATTTGCTAAGTCCTGGATCTTCACAATCCTACCTACAGCACATTTAAACTAAAGCTTTAACGCAAAGTAAGATATTTTCATGTTGTCCTCGGTTCAAATTTCACCCATTTTCAAAAGAGTTTTATATCAGAAAAAATGGCTTTCTTTCAACCAAATAGCCCAAAAATAACACAGATGCATGGACGAATGTTGGATGGAATCCATACAACATTCATCACAGATAAAATGAATGATTACTTCCATTAAATTCTGGGTGTTTTATTCAATTCAATTTAAACTTAACCAGTCATGACATAAACCAGTATGTGATCCACTTAACGTCCTCTGATCTTAACTGTTCATCAAAATAATTCATAATTTCTGCTTTTTTTTAACTCAAAAATTAGGAATAATGTCTTTATTGACCATGAATGGAAAAAAAGCGTCAAAAGCATAAAAAAAGCGAGCGGGAAAACGCCAAAAGTTAATTTTCACTTTTGACCTGAAAGGAGAACAAGTTCATGGTTGATGGGAAGACAAGGTGGAGTAGAAGTTAAAAGTAACATAACATCAAAAATACTCCATTAAATTACAGGTACTTGTACTTTCCTCTGATTTTCATCTGAAGTCCCTAAGGTTGATGTTTAAACTTAAACAGTAAAGCTCATGAATCAGAAAACATCACTGGACAGCTCATTTTAAAACAAGCACATACACATTCAGCACTCTTAATAGTAAACAGGTAACAACTTCCTGGCAGTGTGCACTCGGTCGAGGCCTGATTATCCCTGGTGAGAAACCTGCAATCAGCCAGTCATCTGTACAACTGTGCACCCAGCAAACGGCACAGGAGGGGAAACAAAGAAATGGCCTCTGGGTAACGTAACAGAGCAGGCATTAGATGGTTTGTTGCAGGAGATGCATGCTGACAGTTACGCTGTCAAGACCGATACCCCTGATTGTCACCAGATGTCCTTCTCTTCATCCTACGTATCATGTGATAGTTCACGCATGCACCTGAAATGCAGCGATTATGGCCAAATACAGATTTTGGTAATAGTGGCAGAAATTAGGACACTTTCTGTCTGTGTACAAGGCCTGAGATATCTTCTGTTCAATACTTCCCTGTGCTGAAAGAAAAATAAGGATGGGGAAATGCATACAGGAAGCGAATGGAGTGTGATTTTACAAAAGTGACGTGTAGTTTTTGTGAGCTCTCTGGGGCTGACATATGATGTGGAAATGGGTTCCAAGCCTCAGCAAACACTCTTTCCTGAAGAAAAATACATTATGTGCCATTCAAACCACCTTCACCTTTGCTTCCTACCCCTGCAAATGTCCACAGATGCACCTACAGGGGTCTGCAGCTGAGGCTATTGTTTAGTCATTCCTGGTCGTGAATGACGCACAGAAAATTTTCAATTAATTTGTGTTTATCTTCTCATAGTTTTTATAACACTGCTTGCACGAAAGTGTGCCAACGCCTGGCGGTTTACCCTCCGGGCCACACAGACAAGACATCTTTCTATCCGACTTGTATGACTTTGTGAATGACTCAGACTTTTGTTTCTATTATTTTCTGTGGTTTTTATTACTGGAAAGAATAGGATTAACTTGCCTGGTATGTTAATCCTTAAACTCATAACTCACTAATTTGTACAACCCACTTTAATTTGATTAGATTAGGTCCTCAACTAATGATTTTATTATTTTGTTAATCTGCTGATTATATTGTCAAGAAAACTGTAACATAATCGTAGTTCCCTTGAGCCCAAGTCCCCATTTACAAGCGTTTGTTTTGTCTGACCCAAAATATTCAAGTAAGAATAAAAAACTGTGACTGGTCAGCTTACTTATAATGGAAGTCTATGGTGCTAGTAGGCAGTCTAAAGATCATCCAAGGCACTCTGATTGTATTTATGGTTGTATTTCTTTACTAATACATGGATAACCAATGCGTTATGACTCAAAGTGTCTTCTTTAGGGTTAGGGGTGCAATTTACTTTTACAACACCAAGTTTCTTGACCCGTGCAGCACTCCCTATTTTTCCTTCATTTCCCAAATTTTACTTTTGTAGAACAATACAAATATTCACGTTTGAAATCCTGGAACCCGTAAATTCTAGGTGTTTTTTTTTTAAGATTTATTTGAAGTTTGTTGAGTCAGAACTTAGGCGTTAATTATTATTTTCATTTTTGATTATCAGTTAAATCAAATCATTGAAAAAAATAAATCTTTTAGTCAAAAAATAGTGAAATGTTACAATTTCCCAGAGACTTCAGTGACGTCTTAAAATTGCTTGTTCTTAATACAAGGTTTTCTTACTTAGTTTTTCCAGCATTTTCAGACACATCTTGTGGCCTTCATCAGAGGGTGGACTTTACTCAGTTGTCATAGAGATAGTTTAGTTCTTATCATGTGACCAAAATTATATATTAACCAATGTGAAAAGAATTAAACATTCTCCATGACAACTAAAGAAACGTCATCCGCTGATGAAGGCCATGCTATGCGTCTAAAAGCTCTTCTCTCTTCACTCTCTCTCTCTCAATAATTTAACACATGGCTGTCTAAAGTGCAGCTAATGGCATTTATTGCATTAAATAATTGTTACTTTTGCTGTAATGAAGTTTTATTTTTCAATGTTTGGACAAAAGCCCTCTAAATTGCCAATAATGAAATGTATTGGAGCCTCAAGGTGGGGACAATTATCTTTCACCTCTGGAATGAGGCCTCTCTAATCAACTGTAAGGCTATGACCAAAGTGACTTGGGTTTAAAAAATATTCCCTAAGAGTCCCAAAGAGACAGCTGGAAGCCATTGTAAGTGCTTGGGAGGTCACGAAGGAACGGCAACCTGTGTGTGTGCTCTGTGTATAATTGTTTTATTCTGAAACAACCTTGGACTGAGTGTGAGAGCACCTTTGAGATAAACTTGGGTGGGGAGTGGGGTTTGGCGGTGGGGGGTCAGAGAAAGCATTTATAAGGCACTTGTTTTTACTGGCAAGGGCAGGAGACCTTGGAGGCAGCACATATGACACTATTGTAATACCGCCCAATGAAGGAAACCATGGACTTTACTGGCACCGTGGAAAAAAAACGCGGTTGACCTCGGAGAAGGCCTGCTTTTCAAAACACCCCCTCAATTTCATTTCACACTACATTTGTAATCTAATTACGTGGTGAAATGTTACACCGGCCGGGGTCCTCGGGTGTTGAGACGTGTTGAGTCGTAGCCTGTGGAAGGACCTGGTGAGCTCACAGCATGGTCACTCTGCGTCTCTGCTACCGTTGGAGGGTTCTGTGAACCTCGGTGCTCCACCCCGGCCGTCCTGCCAGCCTCCTCCGTAAGCCGAGACCTCCCTTCGTAAACGGCAGCACACAGAGAGCCACAGCCATGAGCTGTCAGGCAGCATTAGGACTGAGCGCTCTGTGCTCGACGCACGTGCAGGTTCCTGGGGAGGCCGCCCGGGCCAACATCACGTCCCCGACTGGCCTTAGGATCAGGCCCACACACTCGCCCACACATCCACCTCAGAAACAGGCCCCTCATTTACTCAGCCAGCCTGAGGGAGTGAAATTAGAAAGACCCTCCAACCCTGATATGAACCATGGGAACGTTGTCTGCCATCAACCCCAGCTGCCCTCCCCTTGAAATTAATTAAGTGTAATTTCACTTACATAATGGGATACTATACATTCAACAGGATGCCTGTAATAGCGAAGCATTTTTGCCGCTTATGGCAAGTCGTCAGTGTGTGTTCTGCAAAGCCGAACTCTATTTAACCCGCAGTACAGAGTTGTGACCTCATGACACCAACCCCCAGCTCCCTTATAATGTTGTTTACTGCCAGATTATTGGTGGTAATTTCTTACATACTTCATAAAGTGATAACGTTTGGGGAGGAAAGCTGCCTTTGTGTTCACAAACTGTGTGGAATTCAGAAAGTCAGGACATTACCTACCGAGGCGAGCTATTGTCTGGAAGCACGGTTTGTGTTGGACTCGCTCCACATCACCTCATGTTTGAGATTACGGCACAAGCCACCCAGAAAGCAGTATCCAAAAGGAATTTTTTAATAAATATGTTCAGCATTGTACAAAAGAAACATTTTGTCTTTTTTTTTTTTACAGTCTTCCTTGTCTTTGCTTGCCTGTTTACTGGATATGAAGGGAAATGTAAGCTGCCATCCTATGTGATCTTTAGTGTTTTAGAGGAAGTAATCAGGATCATTTTTTGTTGACAAGTTTAAACCTCCTCCCAAGGAGTTTTTGAATCACATTTTCTGAGAATGTTTTCATTCATGCTTGATGTAAAATCAACCTTAAAATTGTTCTGCTGATGAAGCTGATGTATGAGCAGTGTAGATGTCTGAATTCTCATTTAAAAAAGAATGTTTTTAATATTTTACTGCCATGAAAGCATCTTTGGAGTCAAGGTTTTGTCCTGTGGTTGGTTCTGAGTGAGACCACACCACTGCTCCTCGATTTCAAGGCATCTACAAATTGTTCTTGCATGTTCTTATCCAGGATTTAATCAGGGCTGACCTTTTAAACATGAGCTCCAGGCCTGCTAATCTGCCTCTGCTGAATGCATCAATCTGTGTCAAAACTCTGTAAAACAGAGTGGAACTGGTGTTTGCATTGAGCTTACTGTGTGCTTTCATTTGCTAACCTGTCCAGTTAAAGCTGTTTTATAACTTTCTTCTCTCTCTCTTCATTTCCATCTTTTTACTTCTTCTACTTTTTTTTGCACATCAAGTTTTTACAAATTTTCATGAATCAGCTGTGAGGAAGGGATACAATAACTGAGATAAAAGGGTCACAGTTTAATTAATCATGCATTAGTCATAAATGCATGTAACTATAAGTAAATGGCATATTTTCTCATTTTCTGTTTAAGTTTGCCGTTTGAACTTAGTAATGCTGTGAATATTTTTTTTCAATATACTAACTAAAAGAAACTGACTTCTGACTTGGGTTTTACTTTACTCTTTCTTTCTTTCTTTCTTTCTTTCAGATGCGTTTACATGTCTTTTGTTAGCAGATCACATACGATCAAATTCTTATTTTCAAGTTAGCTGGTGTGTGGGGCAGACACAAGCATTTGAAGATTTTTTTGTGTGTGTGAGCAGAAGGGGGACGGGGGGTTAAAACGCTCTTTATTGTCACCAAACGTGTTGCATTACCCCTCACCGCAGAATGCTCTTCTGAAGAATCCACATCATGCACCCCAGAGACAGTCAGCAGCCGGAAATGAACACTGTGTCACACCGCAAAAAAACATTCCTAGTGGGTTTATCCCATCGGCGTCACAGCTATACTACATGAACAACGCCCGAAAGCTATCCCCACAACTGCTGCCGATTCGTTTCGCATAATTCTGCCAGTACCTCACCATGGAGGGATGAGGATGAGGAGGTAAATCAGAAATAAAGTCCCACAGGCGTACAGGGAATCAAGCTCACATGGTAATGCTCCCTGTGAGCTGTCAACAAGATATGAAACTCTACGCCTCATGAACTCGCTGTTCCTCCAAAGAGGTCCATTTGGTGCCCCGGCTACCGTATCGCATTGCCACCGCCGGGAATTTACCTCCACATAATTTAGCGGGCCCTTAACTTGACGCAGTAGGCGAGCTAAAGGTGGAGAGCCGAGTTTGAGCAGACAGTGAGAATAAGGTTTCCATCAGCTGCAAGCCACCTGTCTGAACTGGGAGATCACAAAGGCAGGCTGTGCACCAGCGCTGGAAAATAACTGTTTGGAATAAACCACTTTGTCAGAATTTATAGGGCTTAGTGACTGACATATTGCTGTTGTCAAGGGGGAATAAAAACAACAACAATTTGCAACTTAAAGTTGAGGTGCTTGCACTGACAATTGATCCATTATACTGTATGTTCCAATTTAATTTTAATTAAATTTTTACTTTTTATTGATCCCCAGTGGGAAAATTACAATTTACACTCTGTTAGAAATCACTACACACAGGCCTGAAATAAACACACACACACGTGCTCAGGACCTATTCATGCACACACAGGGGAAAACCCTGTGTAAAAATGCCCTAAAATAGAATGACAGTTGTGCAGCTTGTACCAGAAACAAAGACATAACCTGGAAAGTAGAACTTACATCTTTAAAGCTCCATTAATCAATCAGTCAGAGACCTGCAGGTCTATGTGGCTTTTTAGCCTCTTTTAGTTAATTGTTTTTGGTTTTATGGCATGTATATTTCAGCCAACCCTGTTTCCTGCAACATAAGGCAATTATTTTTAGAAAACAAGCTCTGATAAATTCACTTTATGGTATAAAACTAGCAACTGGTTGGTGAAAAAAAAGTTGAACATCTAGCACAAAATAACTTTGGTTAAAGTGCTCATATTATGCTCATTTTCAGGTTCATAATTGTATTTTGAGGTTGTACCAGAATAGGTTTACAAGGTTTAATTTTCAAAAAACACCATCTTTTTGTTGTACTACACATTGTTGCAGCTCCTCTTTTCACCCTGTGTGTTGAGCTCTCTGTTTTAGCTACAGAGTGAGGCATCACACTTTTATCCCATCTTTGTTGGGAGTCACACATGCGCAGTAGCTAGGTAAGGACTACTAGCTAGAAGCTAGCGCTAGCGGTTAGCTACCTCGTTCTCAATGGCAAAACACTGCTACAACACGAGTTCACCCTAATCTACAAAATAAATTGTATAGAACTACTTACATGTCCCTCGTCTGCAGGTATTCCACGCAAAGTTGGAAGTGCGCCCTCGTTTAGAAGCTTCCAGCTAATCCTGCCTGGTACAGGCCGAAGTTGGAGAAAAGTCAGTCTCGAAGTGGTTGGCGCACACCAAATGTTTCAGCCGATGACGTAGACGGCCCTGCTGATTTTGACCAGCTCACGAGACTGAAGGCAGGATACATTCAGAAACCCGTATCTCACTCAAAACAGGATGGATTTTTTTTTCAAGTTTCTATGTGTGTGGAAGCACCAGAGACACAAAATAACACCCCAAATCCCAGAAAAAGTGATTTTTTTTCATAATATTGGCACTTTAAATTATGGAAAGATAGTGGTTTCAGTTAAATGTTAATAAACACGTGTCTCGTGCTGTGAGTCAATGTTGACTTTTTTTAGTGTTTAACCAACTCTGCAACGAGCAGATACTGTATTGCAACATCGAATATTGAAGGAAAACAAATGTCCCTTACTGATACATTTCATCTCAACCTTGTTTTGACTTGCCAGATATGTTAATTAACAATGTTTCTAATTATCCTGATTAAAAAACGTAATCGGAGAGAAATTATGATTTATTCAGAATGTATTTGCTGTTGGACATTAGTAGTATATGAAGATTACTGTCAATTTCAAGACTTGATAAACTTTATTGATCCAGTGCAGGAAAACTGAAAAGCCACAGCAGCATAAGGAAGTGCAAAAACAGGTGCATAGGTAACCTTTAAACACAAGAATATGACTTTCATCAGCATCTCCTAAATTCAATACGGTATATAATATAAAATAAAATACAGGTGCTATGCACACCAAATACTAACTGGGAAAAATGTGTTATAAATGAAGTGAGGAGATAATTCAATTAAATTACAATTGAGGGATGAAATCAGGTTTGGGGTGTTATTGCACTCAGTGTGTGAACTCTCTTTGTGCAAAATCCAGTAACCCATAAAACCCATGGTGATGTTTTATAAACACTGCACATTGCTGCTCATTCAGCAAGACGTCTTATCTAAACTCCTGAAAAGCTGGCTCTCTGAGGAAACGTCCAGAATTAACATTAACAACAGGGCTGGACTGGGACAAAAAATCGGCCCTGGCATTTTTGGCCCAGGCGGCCCACACCCACCGTGATTGGTCAGACACATTCCCTGCAGACAGTCTTCTTAAAATATGCGTGCATTCTATGATATGAGTTGCCTAGTGTTCTGCGTTCATGTGATCGTTTTGAATCCTTCAAGTGGGGTTTTCAAGACTTCTCTGCACCTCCCTTGAACTTTGGTGGTCGTTTGTCCATTTTAACGTGAATGCTAAATTTCTAGCATAACTATTACAGCTCATTTCTCAGGTCCGGGGATAGTGGGATTCGTAAATTTGCGGCCCGGAAGGGGGTTCCTGGATTTGATTAGGTCCGGCCAGTGTCAATAAAGAAAATTAACCAATGGGCCGCTGTGAGTTCTTTATGGGCTGGCGCGGCCAAAAAAAACAAAAAAACAAAACAAAATGTATCAGCGATTTGGCCCAAAAGTGCATCGGCCCACCGGTATGCCAGATGGCCAGTCCAGCCCTGATTAACAATAAACTCTACATGTCAGCGTCTCTACAGCTGCTATTGTTTCTTCATTTATGGGTATTTGAAAGGTATTTAAACAGAACAAATGTAAAAGTTTCGAGCCTTCTTGGCACCTCCAGTCTTCACGTGTTAAGGTTTCTGTCACTACAATTATTTGAATGCAAAGGCAGAGGAAGTGATAGGACAGAGGTGGAGAGCCGAGAACCACAAGTTAAAACTTTGAGTCATATTACTCACAGAGCCAGAGACCACTGAACTAAAAAGCAAAATGGGAGAGGTTTGTTTTTTATTTTTGCTGCTAATCAGTGCATTGAGTTAAGCCCTACCTTTCAATTCCAAGTGCAACAGGAAGACCTCATTAGGTTTTAAAGGAAGTTAGTGGAAATTTGTGGTCACCAAAACCAATCTGGCGTGTCCAGCTTTGACCATCAAGTGAACCTATTGAGAGCAGTCCAATAAACCACATATCATGCATCATATATGTATTTTATGTCTAGAGCTGTGGTTGAAATTTAAAAGTCATTGTTTTCTTGAAAGACAAAAAACATCTGCCTTTGTCAGACAAAGCTCTCCTTTGCCATAAAAAAGGCAGAAATACATCATATTTTGGTGGCATAGCTGGCATGTGGTGTGCTGTTATTCTACCGAATTGCAGTATGAAACAGCTTTAACTACACACGTGGGTCCACCCAATGCATACACTGTAACACCAACCAGCTTAGGAAGCCACATGCCGTAGGAATCAGTGTTTGAGTGTATATTACAGTATATCTTATAGTAACTGAGATTTAATTGCACATAGGTCAGAAAATCAGAAATATACAGTATGTGTATGTGAGATATCTTTCAACATTTACTTCTCAGTTTTCTTATGTCTATTTGCAAAGTTAAAGGCAATAGAGAATTCGCAATATGCAAATGGTGGCTAAGTAAGCTATTTTGCATTAATACTGTATAGAAAGAAAAACATTGTTGTGGCGATACTTAAGGTCAGCTCCATAATATTACAAATAAAATGAAATGTTCTGAGGTTCTTGATGTTGGTTCCAGTGAACTGTATTTTACCCGAGTCTTACTGTTGGACTAGACTGTTAGTCGCTGGCCTGATCCATCAGAAGCAGTGGGGTTCAGTATCTTGCTCAAGAACATGGCAGGAGGAGCCAGGGGTCAAACCGCCAAACCCTTCGATTAATGAATATAATGCTTTGACTGAGCAAAGCAGCTTGCCTAGCGCTCCAATATTGCCAGTTAACTAGTAAGCATGCTCTGGTAACGTGGCCATGTCATCTAATGAAGCCAGGGGTCGCTCATAGTGATGAACCTACAGAGAATGATCACCTGAATCGGCAGCTGCCTTTACAGAGCTTTCTATTGAGTTTTGGCTCAACTTTACTGTTTTGGTTCACTCTCACTGCTCTCGTAGTGTAACTTCTTTTCAGAGATGAAGTCTCAAAAGCCACTGTACACTATACAGACACAGTTACCCCGAAATTCCACCAGGCACCGCATTCCGGTTTTGTCGGCATCCACCATGTGTCATACCATACCAGGAGCATCAGAAGCGGAGCGTTTTGCCTGCCCCATTCAAACTCTTCAACTCCCTGCCCAGCATGTTGAACACCCCTCGGCTCCGTCAAAAATAGACTTTTTTAGTGTATTAGCGTATTTTTAGTGGATAAATGCTTCTGAGATGCTTCTACGACCCGCTCCCTCGCGGCTGGTGAAATCTCAAGCATTGTTTCAAGTGGCGGCAATTGCTGGCGGCGATTGCTGGCGGCGATTGCTGGCGGCGATTGCTGGCGGCGTCGTTCCCGGAACGCAGCACAGACACACCTTGTAGAATCTACAGTTTAGTGACTAGCTGGTAAATGTAGTGAAGCATAATTTCCTCAAGAGCTGGTAGAGGCCAAAAGCAGAGCTAAAAGAAAGAGAATATTAGACTTACATTACCGGGGATTTCCAATGGATGCGTAACAGCTGTGGACCGGCTCCGCTGCGTGTCTGCTGCGTGCTCGTGTAGTCACGAGGACCCACAAGTTCTCTCGAATTCAGGTAGAATAGAACCACAAAACCAACAGCAGTTTCCATCCAGAGGACTAGAGGGGAAACAACTCTGTGCTGTGTTTTCAAGGTGTAGTGCAGGGAAATATGATCCGCCGTGAGCACGATGTATTTTATTTTGAAAATTAACCGGATATTTATTTTGTTTCTGTGCTCGACGTCCTGTCCTGCACTATCTGCCGTGTGCTGAATTGCTGCGGAGCTCTCCGTCGTCCGTCAAAAATAGAAGCTCTGCGTATCTGCTGCGGAGGGCTGCGGACTGACGGAACTGGGACGGAGTAGGGACGCAGACGTTCCGCATCCAGTGGAAATTGCCGGTTAGAGTCCGAAAGATAACTCCATCTGAATGATATAGTCGCTCTGTAACTGCAAGATGGGTAAATAAATCTTGTGCTCACAGTTTATTTCCTGCTGCTCCCAAGACGTAAAAAAAAAAAAAAAATCATAAACCAGTGGTGTTTTTTATTTAAAATGTCCATTTTAGTACAAAAACATTTCTAATGCACTAATGGCTACTGCCCACACTTTAGTCTCTGTCGTGCCAATCAAAAACGTAGAAGTAATGACATATAACTAAAAACCTACCTTATCTGATGGGCAAATACTACGTATTGAGACGCATTAACACACACACACACACACACACACACACACACACACACACACACACACACACACACAAGGGAAAAAGGATTTACCTGCACTAAGAGGAAATTAAACTGTAGGGTTTAGTGGCCGTGGTGGTTAAAGGAAATGAAGAAGCAGACAAGCTGCTGACAGCTCTGACAACGAGACACATTCAAGCACAAACACTCTTACAAGACTTTTATTGCCGTCCGTCTGTCACGGCATCTTCTATGAAGCTTGATTATAGAGTCCAGGGCTGAAGCTGCAGACAGCAGGGTGGACAACATCCCAACTCTCTGCGGCTTGGGTTACTATTTCCAAAGGACGCACAGTCAACGTGTCTGTGTTCGTACCTGTGTGTGCGGTTGCCAGGCGGTTAAGATTAGAGGAAATGTATCTGAAGAGCGTAGATGCGAGCGTGATAGTTGAACACCTTTCTTGCCAAATAGAGAAAACACTTTTCTCTCATTTTTCTCTCCGATGAGGTGACTCCCGAGCGGTTTGCCAAGGTAATTCCAGACCGCTCTTTCAGCTTTGTCGGCGGGCATAAAATGCTGATTCACAAAACCTCATTTCAAAGTCTCCATTGTCGAAATAGAGGAAGGGGACTCGATTTTCCAGCCAGTGCGGGTTCTGTGTAACCCAATATGTCTAAGTCTAATTGCTGAGATTGAAATACAGTAGATCTTTTGATTCTCTCCCTGTGAAACTGGCGTTTCCATGCTTGAATCCACACCCCGCGACACAAGTAATCAGCATAAACATTTATTTCAGATCTCAGCGTTGTTTACAAACTACCAGTGACTGATGGGATTTGAGGAGCCATTCGATCCGACGCCCCTCTCATTATCTTATTATTTTGGCGAGGCTTTCACATGCAGGACATTTTTGGACTTGCCAAAACGACTTCATAATTGTCTTCATGTCATATTGAAGCCTATTAACGTCTCACCAGAACCAATGACTGACATCAGCTGCTGACCAAAGTCAATGCATTCCGAGTTATGTAATAACTCAAACCAAAACAAATTATCCTCTGCCATGAATGTGGAACAATCTGCTTTTATTTTGTAGCGCTAAGACGTCACGGCAACAAGCCTTTAATTTCAGCGAGGGCAACCAAAGGATTTGATGTGATGTGATGCATAAAATAAAGACATGCACATCCAGCGTACAATCTGTTCTTTATTGACCTCTATGAGCAAGCTTTATTAACCGTCTAAGGGTCTATGGGCATTTTCACACATCTTAAATTGACCTTTTAAGGTATTTGCATATAACTGATCCACTTGTCAAAATGTTGATAACAAACTCAACTTTCCGTATAGTGATGCCCACATTTTTGTGTGTAAAGAGATAATTTGGTGCTAAAGCTGAAACGTTGATGTTCGTTTTTTGAAAGTCCTTAAAGATCTCATGACATGGGCTCTTTGGATGCTTTTATATAGACCTTAGTCGTCCCCTAATACTGTATCTGAAGTCTCTCTTTTATATAGACCTTAGTGGTCCCCTAATACTGTATCTGAAGTCTCTTTTATATAGACCTTAGTGGTCCCCTAATACTGTATCTGAAGTCTCTTTTATATAGACCTTAGTGGTCCCCTAATACTGTGTCTGAAGTCTTTTATATAGACCTTAGTGGTCCCCTAATGCTGTATCTGAAGTCTTTTATATAGACCTTAGTGGTCCTCTAATACTGTATCGGAAGTCTCTTTTATATAGACCTTAGTGGTCCTCTAATACTGTATCTGAAGTCTCTTTTATATAGACCTTAGTGGTCCCCTAATACTGTATCTGAAGTCTTTTTTATATAGACCTTAGTGGTCCCCTAATACTGTATCTGAAGTCTCTTTTATATAGACCTTAGTGGTCCCTAATACTGTATCTGAAGTCTCTTTTATATAGACCTTAGTGGTCCCTAATACTGTATCTGAAGTCTCTTTTATATAGACCTTAGTGGTCCCCTAATGCTGTATCTGAAGTCTTTTTTCTGAAATTCAGCCTTGGTGCAGAATTACAGCCACTAGAGCCAGTCCCACAATGAGCTTTCCTTAGTATGTGCCATTTCTGTGTCTGTAGCTATTGAGGAGGAGAGAGGGGGGTGGGAGGGCAAGGTGGAAGGTGGGGGTGTGGCCTTGACCAACTGCCACTTTGCTCGTTTGATGTCTCTCTCATGGGTGGGCCAAATTCTCTGGACGGGCAAAGCAGAGAAAGGGGAGGTAATCTTGCTCCTTATGAGCAAGATTTCAGATCGGCCCATCTGAGCTTTCATTTTCTCAAAGGCAGAGCAGGATACCCAGGGCTCGGTTTACACCTATCACCATTTCTAGCCACTGGGAGACCATATGCAGGCTGTGGGGACGCATATTAATGTTAAAAAACCTCATAAAGTGAAATGTTTATGCCATGGGACCTTTAAATCTCTTTTGAAAACAAACCTTAGCTTATGATGTGTTGTACGAATTGTTACGGTCCTTGAAATGAGTTTAGCAAAGTCTTATATATAGGGTGACCAGACGTACCGAAAAATTCGGGACAGTCCCGAAATCCAAGCAGTTGTCCCGAATCCCGAATCCTGCCCTAATTGTCCCAAAAATTAGAACAAAGTCTCAAAAGCAGACTCTCGAGTATTTTTTATTTATTTTTTTATTTTTTTTGACTCTCGAGTAGTTAGTTAGTTAGTCTGATAGAACATTAAAAACTGTTCATGGTGATTGAGTCATCCTGCAGCCACTTAATTAAAGGAATACGCCACCGGAATGCATGTCGAAATTCTAGCAGCGATGTTTCCCCATTGGAATGAATGGCAAACAGAGCTATAGCTAGCTTCTCATAACGAGAGCTCTCCAGCTCACAAAAAATGATTAAATTGTAATCGATCAAAAACGTTAGCTTTGTAAGACCATAGAGTATGTGTTATATAAATTCCATCGGCTGCTCACTGGCTGCAAGTTGCAACGCAAATTTTCATTCATTCATTTTTGAAATGGAGGGTCAGGCTGGTGTCCCGGGACCTGATCAAGATCAACACGTAGCTAAAAAGCAAAAACGTCTCTGCAGGTACGGGGAGGACTGGGTAGGGAAATACCCCTGGATTACTGCAGTTTTCCGCGACAAAGCGTTTTGCAATGTATGTAGGAAGGAGTTTGGTGTTTCACAGGGGGTTCGACTTCAGGCTCCATGTTAGCAGTAAACTACATATAGCCACGTATAGCCACGCTTTCCAAAAAACAATTCTTCATCTTGTTTAACACACAGCTTTAATGAAACCTAGATTTTTATAATGGTATATGTTGTTTTTTTTGACTCTCAAGTAATTATAGTCTGATAGAACATTAAGAAGAAGAAAAAAAAAAACACCACTGTAATACGTTTTTATAGAAGTAGTCCTAGTGTCGTTTGCTATGATTGCAATGACATCAGTTACAGTTTTCACATTTCATTCACACTCAGAAAGCATCACAGTGGAGACTTTTATAGTGAGCAACGTTATAAACGCCTACACGGAGGCACATGCACATTATTTACAATGTTTCAATATTCTAATCTACCAATACATACATTACATGATGATATTCATATAGCTGTCTGTAGAATTAGCAGTATGTTCAAGTTCTTTGCAGTGCTAGCAATAAACAAGATATTTAGGTGGTAAAACTCATTTTTAAAAATCTATACCATAATGATACTTAAAAAAAAATCTTTGTTTATATAGTTATTTTTCTATGTACATTAAAGCTACAGTGCATAGTTTCTGTCTCCCCCATGAGGAATTCTAAGTAATGACAACAATACTGTCAGCGCGTCCACATGATACAAGCCTTCTGTGATCGCGCTCCACCCCACTGCACTGTAGTACTTTTTTCACCTCTGTTAGTGACCTGCTTTATCTTTGTATACAGACAACCAAATATACTATTATTACTGTACTTACTATAAATGGTGGCTTCATGGCCTGCTACAAAACTGCACATGTACTGTACAGTAAGTTAGGTCAAGTAAGGATGTAGAAACACATTTTTGTGAAAATTTTTGTGAGCCCTCATAGTTGTCTTTGTCTCAACAGCAATTCAATGTTGACCTGATATTTTAACTTTATAAAAGGAGATATATTTATAAAGGATTTTAAAAGTTTATTTTTAATTGATTGTGTGAATTTAAGGGAATTACCTTGCAGAAACCTGAATAAGTAACTACACATTTTCAAACATGTATGCATTCATTACTGAGTTTTCTGGGTTAATTTGCTGAGTAAAACCTGGAAAACTAGTAAATATGGAACATGGACTGATGGCAAACAACCAAATCTGGGGGTTTTCCTCCACGTAGTTCTAAACCTAAACCTGCTCCTTGAAACAGACTCCTGGTCCGCTTACATAACTGTCAGTGGCAGTGTGTACTGCTTGTTGTGTTTTTAAAAGTGATCAGATGAAAGAAAAAAAAAAAGTTTTCCAGCCAAGACACTGAAAAATGATACTTGCGATCCAACGTCTCCTGGATTCTCATATTACCCCAATCTGGTGTGAGCCGACTATCTCTGGTCATGATGGGAAAAGCAAACATTTCAAAGAGAGTTTGAGAAGTTTACAGCCCTGATGCCATTGTTAACTTCTTGGGAGCACAGTTGTTGTCTTTGGCTTGGTTAGAGTAAATATTTCAATTCCTCTGTTGTGTTAGAAAATGAAGTGTATATTCAAGCCCTGGAGATGGTTCTCAACGCAGACTAAATACAGTATTTTTGATTGTTTTGTTTTTTCTTAACAGTAAGTTATTTGTGTGGGTTTTGCTCTTTCTTTGTAAGTGTGGGTGAAATGCAACGCTTACATCACTTTTTTTGTTGTTGTCTTGTTTTTTGGCTGCCTTCACTGATTTGCCGCCACCGTGAAATTGCTTGGCTATAAACGGCATCCCTCAGGACCTGCGTTACATGTGTGCTCGCGGCAGTTCAGGGCGAAAGTCTGCTTCCCGAACCTACCTCTGCACCTTTTTGACATCAAACACCAGTCCAATAATTTGATCTTTCTTCACTGTGTTTTTTAACCATTTATCTGCTTCACACAGGCTTTCTTGTTCAAGTTGCATTTCAGGCTTTACAGTTGAGTTCAAGACATGAAAAAAAAGCATTTTGTTCACGTCATTAGCAGCTGATTTAGACCAAAGCGTTATCTGTTGGGAGTCACTGGTGTGCATCTGATAAAGTTTGCATCCTTTTAAGTGTGTGGCGCTTGGAAGAAGAAAAAAACGGGTGGTGTGCAGCGGCAGCAAGGCCAAGTGATTTGTGGCCCGAGCGGAGACACAGAAATCAGAAGGGATTAGAAAACATTAAAAAATTCTAGTCTGTTTTTCTCCTTCGCAAAATACTTGTCACACAGCGAGGAAAGTGTGCAAGTCAACCGACAAATGGCTGAGGAAACCTTGCAGAAGCCAAGGGGGTCTGCTAGCCGCAAAAATACTAACATGACAATTGTTGGATAACTCAATTAGCCATAAAGACAATTAGGGTGAAGTCGGTTGAAGACAATAGCAGAGCAGTAGTGGGCATATCAATGTATTCGTGAAAGGCTCATTAAACAGTCTTAAGGTCAGTGTAATATAAGCCGAGTGTATACAGCGCTGGGCCTCTTCTTGATCTGTTTTCCATCAGTTTCAGAGGGATTGTTTGGTCAACACGATGCCTCAACAACACGCAGAATCGGAGCGAGCATGTCATTTCAGACGAGAGCATCTGGCCTGCGAGATTGTTGTAACGCTGCCACGAGGAGACGTCCCTGCTCAGATCTTTACAGCGGGCTCCGAGGACTTGCGATGCACTGGAATCGTAAACACTTATATAGACCGTCAGGAACTGAAATCTGCAGTCAATCAGACTCCAGCTGCCAAGGATGGAGTCAGATCCTCGACGTCTTCCAGAAAGCACAGACTTAAAGGGCTTTTTTCCACTTCCTTTTAGGCTCTTTTTTTTCTTCTTCACTTTCTGCCATGGCGAGACGGTGTCAGATCCTGTCCGCAGCTGTGCGTCCTCAGCCTCTGGTTTAGCTCGTACCTCATATAACTTAGTAACCACTGAGGCTGCTTCTGGCTTTTGACATTTGAGGCTTGCAGGACCACGACCACCGGAATAATCACTTACTCTGCTCTGAAGACTGCAGTCATTGTCTGGAGGAGCGATTGCAATACAAGTCTTTGAGTAATAAGAGCAAACATAGCTTAAGTTTAATGAATCTATGGCGCTGTGGTGTTTTGACATCATGTATACCAAATTCTGACTCTAAAGCAATTCGAATGCCAAGCAAAAACAATCTTTTCTAGCCAAATCCCAAACTTTAGAATCCATAATTCATATTTTATATTGTGTTTTAAACAAAAGGGGATTAATTTAGATGAAATAAAAAAGTTGTTTCCAAACATTAGAAGGGTCAGTAGCCTGCTACCACTCAGCCCCTCATCTTTCAGTGATTTGGCAGCAAATCAGCCGTCTGTTTCTGCAAAAAGGGCTCCCTCGGCTCGGCTGCATTGTGGCTCAAACTCCAAATCTGCTCCGGAGGTTGTGGCCTCGTTGGAATGCATCCACAAACACTCGACCTCTACCTCTACATCTCTCTCTCTCTCTCTCTCTCTCTCTCTCTCTCTCTCTCTTTATCTCTCTCTCTCTTTCTCTCTCTCTCTCTTCCCCTCTCTCTCTCTGACGTGAACACATCCTCACTCCCTGTTTGGCTTCCCCATGAAGCCAGGAGATGGGAACTCACTTACTGCAGGCTTTGTGCACACTGCACATTTATTTTTACAGATTTGACCGGAAACCAATCTGTTGCTAGAAATGCAGTTTACAGTAAAATATCTCCTCTTATAAAAGAAGAAAGGGCTTTCAGAAATGCAGACTGATAAATGTGGTGAAAACACAAATGACCTGCTAATTATGCAAGTTACATTGAAAACATTATATATATATATATTAATATATTATTGATGTATGTGTTATCAGATTTTTACACAAAATAATTGCCCACATATAAATTCTTTCTTAATAAAATAACATATTCACCCTGATAATGTCATTCCAAATTTTAAAGATATTCAACTTTCTTGTGAAATATGCTGAGCTAAGATCTATACCACTCTCACCTGTCGTCTGTGTGTTATGTATGGACCTGGAGCTAAAAGGCAATTAGCTTGGCTTAGCATAAACACTAGAAACAGGGGAAAACAGGTAGCCTGGCTCTCCAAAGTCAAACAATATGCCTTACCAACCCGTTCTCACTCCCAACTTGTAAAATACGGACGCTTGGGCAGTGGCTCTCGGCATCAGATACCACGCAAAAAGCACCCTTCAGCGTGTGTGTAGAATGCGGCGTGACCACGGCGCTGTAAGATGGCGTAGTATTAAGAGCGACAACGGTAGCAAGTAGTATGAAAAATCGAACATCCTTGTAGGGAGGTTGGTTGGAGTGGTGGATGGGTCAAACAGCACAGGACCAGGAGACCAGGGTTTGTATCCCGTGTGTCACTTTTCCTAAACTCAGCTGTCCCGTTCTTATCCCACGTGTCACGGAAACATACTTTATAAGCCTACCCACGACCTTTTCCTTAACGTAATTGCGTCAAAAGTGACACCAATAGTCCCGACCAAGCGCGTTTAGATAAAGTGCATTTCGATATGACGCTAAAGGAGACTTTTAGCGTCAATAACAACGCCAAATGTACCTGACCACACGCCCGTATTTTACTCGATGCAGTGAGAATGTGTTGCAACCTGTGCTGGCCTAACAGGGTCAGTGTAACGCTTATCAGTTCAATTTTCTAAGCACAAACGGACATTTGGAAAAACAGAAAAATGGGTTCCAATATCCAGTTTTTCCTTTTTTTCCACCTTGACAAATAAAAAAATTGGATCTTTAACCCGTTTTTTTCAATTTTCTGTTTTTATTCAGAGGATCAGAAATTTTGAAAATTAAAAAATTGCGTCTGGGCTCCAATTATTCAATACTGCAATGGTATTCTCTCCCTCGTTGCGCCTAGCTACGCCCCGCCCCCCACTCGAAACCATCAGTTGCAAGCACCTCTGCCCCCAAAGTCTATCAGTTTTATTTATTTTTTGGTCCATATGCAGTTAATGACCTGCATATTCTGCAAAGTAGAGGAATTTGCAGTATTGAATAATTGGAGCTCAGACACAATTTTGTAATTTTTTCAATTTCTGATCCTCTGAATAAAAAACTGAAAATTGTCAAGGTGGAAAAAAAATGAAAAATGTGATATTTTAACCCATTTTTCTGTTTTTCCAAATGTCCTTTTGTGCTTAGAAAATTGAACTGAGAAGCGTTACACTGACTTAACAGCGCTTCTAAAGCTCACTAATTAACACATTTTAGATTGTTTGTTTAACTTCGTACACAAACAGAAATGTAAAAAATGACAATTTGTGGTTTTAGGGGGATTTGTTGCTGTAACTATTTCTTGGTGAACAACAGTTTATCCATCTGGATAAACCTCCCCCTTCAGCTAACGTGGGTTGCGTGATATGGTTGGTGAGCACAGATGCTAGTAGGCTATAGGTGTAATGTATGTACGTACAGTTTCAATGGTGAAATGGGGAAAATAACAAACCTCATTGTGACAACAAGACTCCTAGAAATTGCCAAGAAATAGTTACAGCAAAGTGTCTCAGCAATGGAGAGAACTATACATACCTCAATTTCCTCAATTCAGTCAAAACTTAAAGATCATTTTAATCTTAACCACTTAACCACTTTCTTGAAATGATTGGATCACAGTTCAATAGCTTTAAGGCCGAGTGTAAATACAACCAGGACAAGTTAGCGTGGCGATTTTTAAATCTCATGTCTGCAGCCGCCTCAGGGGAGCGGCACTGGGGCCACAAATTGGTCAAGTGTAAATCGATGCCTCTACATAAGCCACATATGTCTTCGCTGTACTCTGGCTAAAACATGACGTCTCCAACCACAATGACAGCCGCCAACAGCGTAACAACACATTCTTTAACCGAACTGCTCAAAACGAGTGAGGAAAAACAAAAGGTTTGAAAACTTGTTACTGTTGGGTTACTCATGTGTTTCGCTTTCAGCAGCATTTTTCAGTTAATACTGGCGCCTGAAATGGGTAACTTCCAAGAAAAAAAAAACTGAAAAATGAGCATAATGTTCCAACAATGTGAATGTTGCATCAGTCTTTACACACCTCAGCCCCTACTTCCAAAACCTCAAACTCCACCTCCTAGCCCCTCATATCTGTGGCTTGTGCATTCTGGTTTATATTCTGTATGTACGCCTCACCCCCCATCATCTCTCCCTTGTGCTTGTCTGGAGGACGTCTACAGTGAGAGGTCACTCGTGCACACATTCATTTTTCAGCCTCCTTATGAGGTGAAAACAGATGCTTACCCCCTCACAGTGAAACCAGGCGGTGTTGCATCATGACTAAACAGCCCGAAGCCAAGATTTTGATGAATGCAGAGAGTCGTTGTGGGGGTTATCCCCCCCCCCCACAGGGGCTGTCCTAATTATAAAGTTATATGTCAGGCAATGTCAGGGAGTTTTAATTAAAGAGGCCATTTCCAAAATACTGTCCATTTATTTTGGAAACACTTGGAGTCACTTGTAATTCATCTTCC
Organism: Perca flavescens; assembly: GCF_004354835.1. NCBI lineage: Eukaryota > Metazoa > Chordata > Actinopteri > Perciformes > Percidae > Perca > Perca flavescens. Next base: position 6,936,457 of record NC_041340.1, on the reverse strand, counting down.
AAGATGGGAAATGCAGTGCTCTTGTTTTGTCAAGCAAGGGCTTAAGTTCCTCATTATCCTTTTTAAAAAGTGCCAAAATGTTTTGATTTTGGGCTCCATATCATTTTCTAAAGTGTGATGTTTAAGACTGGAGATTTACTGCTTTTGGCATTAAAATATTCAGAACCTTTACTTGAGTAATAGTACCAGTACAACAAGGGAAAAATACAAGTATGCATTTGAAATCCTGCTGAAGTAAAAGTACAGTGTAAAGTGTTATCAGTTAAATGTACTCATTCTGCAGAACAATAGCTCCTGTAACTGATATAGCGTATTATTACATATGACATAACACTAGTGAAACAATGTGGGAGCAGCATTTAACTGTTTTAGCTGGTTGAGTTGGAGGTAGTTTTATCTACCCTATAGTAGTAATTTTGGCATTTTCTTTTGCAATATTGGATAATAATAATACCCCTTTGGCCTTAAACAGTTATTTACATGAAACATCTGAGAAGTTTACTGTAGAAGGCGAAATGTCTCTTTGGTGGAATTGCTAACAACTCATACTGTAGACATTAGAAACGTGACCAAAATGAGGCAGTGAAATCTGGGATGTCATTCGGACCGGTAGATACGAAGTAGTGCCATATTGCCATCGGGTTTAGGTACCCAATTCACACACACACACACACACACACATATTCATACACTGGTGCCCAAGGCTGCTATACAAGGTGCCACCTGCTCATCAGATAAATATTCACACACCAATGGTGCAGCATCGAGAGGAATTTGGGGTTCGGTATCTTGCCCAAGGAAACTTTGACATGTAGACTGGGGAATTAAGTATGGACCTGGAGCCAAGAGTCGCTTAGCTTAGCATAAACACCAGAAACAGGGGGAAACAGGTAGCCTGGCTCTCCAAAATAATCAGACAGAAACTCCAATGCACAAAGCTACTGATACAGTTAATGATGATTCAGTATTAAAAAGAGTTGTTCATTCATGGACTAAACACATCTATTAGCTAGTTTTCTTTATTACAAAAAAAAAACTGGAATCATGAAATGAATTACTTCCTGTGCACCAGAAGATTTTTTGGTAACACTTTACTTAAAGGTATCTACATAAGAGTCATAAACATTATAAACAAGTCATAAATGTTTATGACATAACACTTCTTTTAATAAGTGTCATTCGGTTTTTGTAATGACAAGTTAGGGTTATGGTTAGGGTTCATGTGTCATGACTGTGTCATGTGTTCATGACAGTGTCCTGTCACTCTTATGTAGATACATTCACCGATTTTTCTCATGAAACACCAAAGAGTTTGAAAGTAAACTTTTATAAAGAATCATTGCTGTGTTTTAGCAATCAAGACAGGAATTTGGCTAAATGAAATGTATTTATTTGAAAATGTTTAAAAGCTTTACTTTAAAATATTAAAGTTTTAACTATCTAAACTTTAACAACACTACATCAATCAACAGCATAAGTGTGTCAAAATTAGCATGTGGCACCATCCCTGTTGAAGCCGCTCAGTGTGTTCAGGGAAATGTCAGAATTTTAAAACCCTTGCGGTGAAATCCTCGAGTCCAACATGTCTGCAGGCGAGGCAACGCGATCCAAGATCAGCGATGCGCGACGCGGTGTGAGAGGATGATTAAACAAAGCGCTCCGTGATGAAAGCCAGACAGTGAAACGGTTCCTGAATGGTTTTGTGAGGTGAAGCAGACCCAGGGACTAAAACATATGACATGATTACACTAAAGTGAAGAAAGAGAAAGGGGAAGTTTTAAAGCTCAAAATGAAACTGACTTCAGCTGTTTCTTTCTGTTTTTTTTCGTTTAACTGACGAATGGAAGGTATAATTTTTAGAACTTTCTTTGTGTCAACGGAGCATGCTGTAAATTTTGGTGTGAAACGTTTTTGTCCAGTAAATCACTTTGTAACAATGGCCTCATGGGGTGGCAGCGTTTCAGCAGAGGACACAGTACAGCAAGTACAGAAAAAGTAGCACCCGAGCGATCAGATCAGACGGTAAATATTCAAGCTGATTCATACTGTAGTCCCAAATGCAGTGATGTCATTTCACTGAGGAGCTTGTAGTACATGTCATAACTGTGTGATGAAAAGTTCCCTAGAAGATTTATTTCAACACAATTTATTAAAGCTGCACTTGGCAATTTCATTGCATCTGAAAACGGATAAAATGTTCCGCATATGACACAGATCTTATGTTTTCAATTTCAATACAGTTTCAATATCAAGAAACTGATTGATTTTTACCCAAAAATCTTTCTGTTTAAAGAAGCTCATGACTTTACAGTAAAATTATTTCAGTTTAAACAGATGTAATGTTTTTTTCCACACCCAAGAGTTTTGTGTTGCAAGAAGGCACTGTTAGCTGAAGTTGATAGTACACAAAGAGCTCCTGCAATAAAAGGTGTCGAGGAAACTGAGGAGAAAATACGAATGAGCAGCTGATTATTAACCAGAGTCCATCTAAGTAAGTAAGAAAAATGTTAACGTTTGAACTAGAGTCTTTGGACAGTAAATTGTATTTTGAACAGATTTTCATCAAGGTTTTGAGACTTCACTACTCATAAGTCATGCAACGTTATGACTTATGGAGATGGTGACATTCAGCCATTGTTGTGAGTCCAATTCATCACACAATGGAAACCAGGCCGTTATATACTCACACATGGTCAGTGGCCCCCATTGACAGATACCAACGCACAAGGCACCCTTTAAGCGTACTAGCAACGGCTCGACCACGGCATTGTAATATGACGTATTATGAAGAGTGACATAGGGAGTAGTAATAAAGACCCAAACTCTGCATAAGGGATGGGGTCAAACAACACAGGGCTTTCACCCAGGAGACTGAGGTTCATGTCCTTTTTGTTTCCCGGGTCTCATGTAAACATACATCTTTTAACCCAACCCATGACCTTTCCCTAACCCTAACTGAGTGGTTTTTTTCCTGCAAGTTGAAAAATGACGCCAAGGGATCCTGACCAAGCACGTTGAAAAATGACGCCAAAGAGATACCCAGAGCGTTAAAAAGTGACGTTAAGGTGTCCTGATCAAGCATCAGTAATTGACAAGTCGAGAGTAAGAATGGGTTGTGGAAACCAGGGCTGTAATCAAGTCCTCCTTTGTCGAGTCCAACACCAGGACTAGTGGAGACTGAGTCAAGACCGAGTGCAAAGAGGTTCAAGTCCAAGTCAAGACTGAGGCCAAATGAGAGACAGTCAATACTGAGAGAGAAACAAAATAATCCTCTTTAAGACCACTTACTTACCTGTTCATAATGTATGTGATGTGAGAGACAGTATATCTTCTACTTTCAGATGATCATTTTTAAACACACCTGACTACATGGAGACATCAGCTCAGACTTGCGGAGTACATATAGTTGGTGCGGCTCGAGTACGGATCACGTTCTCACCACAAACGAACCGCTCCAGAGTTCGATTGAAAGCATACCGAGACCACCTCTTCAAGCAGGTCTCGGTACGCTTGTTTGGTCTGCTTTTGGTGCGCACCAGAGCTCAATTGCCGCGTTTTCACCGGCCCAAACGAACCGCAGCAGCGGAGCAAACAAACTCTAGTTTGATTCAACCGAACTAAAGGCTGTCGGTGTGAAAACGCCCTAACATAAATCAGGAACAAAACAGGGTTCAAGGCCTTTTTAACTTGATGAGCTCCAAATATCCAGACTGAGACTAAATCCACTCAGTTTGGGTCCCTTGATGGAAACAAAATAAAAAGAAACCACAACGTCCGCAAGGTACAGCTTTACTGTCATGAAAAAGTGCCTTTTGAGCCTTTGGCATCATTACATCAAAGCAGTGTTCAGAGCAGTGACACAGATTGTTGTGATCAATACATCACCTCACAGCGTGTTGCTGGAGAGAAATCAATGAATGTAGAACTCAAACTGTTAGCAGTAAAGGTAAATCATCAGTAAATTCATCCATGCGTATGGTTCCATTTCAGATATCCTAACAGCCTTTATGACTTTATAGCAAAAAAATAAATGTCCTTGCTGAGATTGGAACCAGAGTCGGTTGATGTCATTCAGCATCGACGCCAACTTCATCCAACTTCATCCAACCCCATCATGGGTGAGGGTATACATTAGGAGCAACAGTGGACTCAGAAGTCTAGAAGTGATGCCTTTCAATTTTTGGAACATTTAGAGGTGACTCATTTTTCCACACCTAAACACATCAAAACATAAAACCCAACACAATTTTTGCTTTTATTCAACATATTTCCAGTTGGGCTTTATTTCTATTTCCTGAGGGGGAGACATCGTGATGGAGGGACTCATTGGTTTTTCAGCACTTTGGCTTCACAAATTAACTGTGATTAGGCTAATTGGGATGCTAAAAGCCTACTAAAAGTTTAAACTCTCTAAAAATCATTCAGATAAAATCAATACGTTGCTACTGGAAATGAATGTGAATGTAAATCAGTTTTAATACATGATTTCTAGAAGCTATTCAGTTGCTTTTATACTTTAGAAATACCATATTAACAAGGCAAAATAGTCAAATAATGATTTTAAATAGCTATATATATTTTTTTAATTAATAATTAAAAAGCAATCAGACCTTTTAACATTTTAGTGGACTAGGTAATTGTTATTTTAAGACCTCTGCCGATATAAAGTAAATAATTTGCTATGTTGTTTTGACTGTTGACTTTTGAATACATAGTCATCTTTGTACATTCATTGTAAACCTACATCCTATTCTAATTTATTAAATAAAAGGGAAAAAAGAACGCTGTCGAGCTAATGGCCAATATGCATGCAGATGGAAAATGATAGCGTCACAATGGCTCTGGTTTGATTTTATTTTCTCTGTACTGGGATTCCTACTCCCGCCTGGCATTTAGGATTGAATATTATTATATTGTTAGGGAACACCCTGCAAACTCTTAATTACCAGGCTTGTTTGCTTGGTTGTAAACGACACAAGAAGTTTACTCGTTGTTGATTAAAAAGAGATGCTTCTATCTGTGTACTCCTGTCTCATAACTGTCTGCAAACCATTGATCTTTTGTGGAGTGGTTTTTAACTCAAATCGAAAGAGTTGCACAGATTTCATTCGCCCCTGCAGGGAAATGTGATCATTGTGATTCCATTGAATGCTTGTTTAAATACTTGTCTGATCTGGCCTGAAGCCTGTCCACTCGTGCATAAAGAGGTTGGTCATGCCCTGCCACAGTTTTAAACAAAGCTGTCCCCCACCTTAATGATTTTGCCCCTTTTAAAGTCAGATTTTGCCCCTTTTAAAGTCACATTTATCTCCAGTTAGGACGTTCCATGGCAACATACAGTAGTGTTAGCATTGAGATGGATTAAACTAAGTCCTGCTGCTTGGGGGGGTGGGGTTGACTGGAGAACCTGCAGAACAGAACATGTGTTTGGCTCACACAGATGAGGTCGGTGTTGCTGCAGACACACTAGACCCCTCCGGCGTGGAGCTGAAACAGAGAGAGCTCTCTGGTCAGGAGCTAGCTGAGAGCAATAAATTGAACGAAAACGGAACCAACTCAAAGGGGAAACTATTCATCCCAGCCCTATAACTCTCCCTGCTCCTTTCCCCCCTATTATATTTTATGTCCGAGCTTTTTCGCACTGATTGCATTAGCAGGCCCCATGGAGGCCTTGGAAGAACAAAGCCGTCATAGCTGGAAGCAGAGCCGGCTCAGAGGAGGAGGAGCCCTGGGGTCTGGACAGCAAAACACAGCTACATAATGAGAAAAGGCTCTAGTGTCATCTTGTTAATGACTTCTCAACACACACTTCAAGTGATGGAATTTGGTTTAATGTTTTGAATCTTTTTGTTGCAGTTGTCTGTGCCTGTTTGTTTGACCATGTTTTTAATTCATGTCATTTTTATTTATTTTTTTAGGGTCCTTCTGGTTTATTGTCTGTGAATCTGTGTGTAATTTTTTTTTAAGTATTATTCAAATAGTGGTATTACCACTGTTATTCTTGTAATTCTGCAGCACGAGTAGTACAAACAGAGCATTTACTTCTAGAAGTAATACTGAGTAATGGCAAATGCTGTATTGGCAGTTATTGTTGTAGTAGCAGCAGTAAAGGCTATAGTTGTAGCAGTAATGGCTTTAGTAGTAGTAATTGCTATAGTAGAAATACTAGAGGTAGTAAAGGCAGCAGCAGTAGTAGTAGCAGAGATGGTTTAGAACTGAGACGCCCCAACTCACAGTAATTTCCTGTGTTTGTGTCCTGTGGGCTCCATCACGTCCATGCCCCTATAGGAGACTAGCAGCAGGTTCTGAGTGTATGGATTCCAATGGGAGAAGTGAACATGAACACAGATTATGAGCAATTCTTTCACCCGGTAATCACCAAAGTACATTTTGGACCCATGTTTTACAAGCCACATATCTCCAGAACATTCTGACACTAAAATGGCATTTTTCAGACGGAGGAGGAATTAGGAGGAAATGAGCTGTCTCAGCGACAAACTCTCGCGAGATCTGGCAAAACAGATAAGATAACCTCAACTAACTTTCGTAAAAGCTGTAACAAAAGTAATTTTTGTAATGCTAAATATGTCTTTTAGCTGTGTAAATATCAAATTTTAGCAAAAGAACATATTAATGAATAAACAATATAACTTTTCATCCATCCACGCAACATTCACTTTCCAACGAGGCCACGCCTGTTTTGCTGGAAATGGATATGATATATGTAGAGAAAAAAAATGTAGGTGAATCATTGGTAAAAAGAAAAGAAAAATCGATTTCAAGGGGGAAAAAAATCACGATACATACGATTTTTGATTTTCTTTCCCACCCCTATTGGTTTAAAGAAATACAAACAAGCCAGAGTGTTTTTCCCCTATCCAAGAATGTAGCCAGACCTTACTCCAGCACTGACACAGCGCTGTGGAGATAGGTCTGGCAATGGGAGACAATATTCGTAGTAAAGGATGGGAGAAACCACATTAAAAGTTCACAAACTGCAACACTGCACAGCTGTGTAGCTCAGAGCTCGGGCAGCATCACAGACACTGTTTGTATTCACGTAAACGGCAGCACTAGCTTGTGACCGGATGGGACTCTGGAGATCAGAGCTTCAAAGTGCTGTGGGGAAGATAAGTGAGGTCATGGCTTCTGCTTTCGAGAAGTACATGACTGCTGCTGTCCCTGTATGGGTTCACTCTTGTTTACTTCTTTATTGCAGTGACTGTACTGCATGTGATTCATTAAACCTTAGCGTTTCCTGCATCCCTCGGTGTCGTCATGATGTTGCAGAGTTCATGGACGTTATCGGCACGCTTTGCTATGAATGAATCATGGAAATTGCTGTAATTATCTCTCAACCAGATCCTCTCCATGTTTACAAGCTTTAAGCCAGTGTTTTTCCTCATTGCATTCATCCAGAGGACAGGGAGAGGAAATATCAATATGGCTTGCATCAAGTCATAGTAATTGCTTACAGAGAGCAGTGACGCTTAGGGGGGTATTGTGGGGAGTCATTGGGGGCTGCAAACCGATGGAGACTCTTAACAGTGTACAGTAGGTCATGTATTACGTAAAGGTGGAAGGTAAAATTATTAAAATTGCTCTATCTGCTGCATAGAACATGACTATGTTTTTCAATAAGTAATGAACTTGTTAGGGTAGTTTTCAAAATCAAATATAAGTATGTTCTAATACTATTCCTTGTCTTTAGTACTGTAACTGATCAATTGTAACTGTGATAAATTATAGTAGCTTTGTTGATGAGCTCATCATACACACATCAGTATATAACTTACTTAAAGCTTCACTAATCAATATTTTGATATGGGCAATGGGTCAAATGACTATGTGTAATGTGGAAGAGGTTCCTTTAGCTCTATGGAGGATTTAAGCATGTTTCAGCTCATTGATTTGGTTTTGCAGCCCACGACGGTTAATGGTTAATGCAGGTTTAAGTCTAACACATTTGGCTGGGAAAATAACTGAATTGCTGTTCATTAAATGTACAGTATTTTGCCATTCGCAGCCTACCTGGAGTGGGATTCATGCATGCACATGTATGCCAACTATGGCTTCAGTCAACACAATGCAGCATAAAATCAAGTAAATGTAAATACTGTAGGAAAACAGGTGTGCTTCCAAGACAAAGCTTCTTTTGTTTTGCCTGAAAAATTAGTCCTAATTTCCTAGTCTAATGCTGATGTCAACACTTGTGTTGTAACTTGAGAGCCAAAATAGAGTTCATTACCGTTTCCACCGCTATAGGGCTATGGTACAAAATGGTGCAAATACTAAAGAAAACAACGGATTAAATACTGTGTAGCTATAGATCTGAAAATACACTTTAAATACCAGAAAGAAATGTTTGGCTTGGAACAAAAATGTCCAGTAAAAACACCATGTGTTCCCTTTCTGGACAGCTAAATTTAAAGACACGCTTAAATTGAACCATTAGATTGTAATTCTGCCAGAAGAGAGAATTTTACTTTCTGCTTCAACTCAGTGACAGAGGTAGTGAATATTTAATTCATTGTCTGAAAAGCTGTATTATTTTAAAGAAAATATCTAATATTCCACAAAACAATTTGTCATTTCTTGCAAAAAAAGACGTCCTTCAACAATTGCTAATTAATTCACTTTGACAAGTTTAACAGTGGTTTTATTTATATATTATCGTCTCTCCGTAACAAACCATAAACATGATATATTTAAAATGAGACCACATGGAACTGCATTATAGTGAACCACAAAATGGAATCTATAATTTCAGCTACGTGTTGATGTGTTCGGGTAATTGGATATGGAATACCGTGCTTTCCATCCAAATGGTAACTGAAGCCGGGTTTCAGAAAAAGAAGGTCCTCCAATGGAGAGCTGGACTGTTTCACTCCACTGCTGTGTAGCAACATAGGTGTGGGACCTTAATTGAATTTTCATTGCCCACTTGCCTTGTAATGGCAAAGTTTCCTTTTTGGAATCAAAACTTGCCAATGCTGCAAAACATTGAGCTATGAGGCCATGAAGTTTGGTGTGTCTCCAGGTCTTGTGTTTATGTACTTGGAGGCCTTTGGCCCCTGTAAACTGAATCCATTCTACCTGCAGCTGGGAAGCCATGTCAATGTGAATGTCACAATTTGTTTTTCCACTTCTCTGAGCATATACAGTTGCATTTTTACCCACTGTGACTTGCTTCAACATGTCCAGGACATTAATGTCAATATACAGTAGTAGTCCAAATATGTCTATATATTTTAGCTCATTTCGACGCTGTGGTCTGAACTGCAAGCTCAGGAATGTTCTCTAGTGTTTGTGCTATTTTCTTTTTCAGTTTACTTCCATCCAAATTCCAATTAAAAAAGCTTTTCTTTGACTCACATCGTCTCTCTGTCGGAGTTGGAGTTGTCTTGATACAGTAACCTTCACACATCTGTGGCTTTAATATGATTTAGAAAAAGGCTAAGAACATTATTTTGAAATGTATAATTTGATCCAGATCTGATATGTACTGAAAATTGGCGATTGGGGATTTTCAGCGTTTCTCCATTTACAGCGAGACCACATTCTTTATTACTGAGTCTCAAATTAGGAGGTTGAAATTGGTCATCCGTTGGAGAAAATAGCAAAGTCCCCCCGTGTTCCAGTAAAATTAGCGCCTGCATGTGACTTTTACGAGGTCATTTCACAGTGGCACTCCCAGCCAGTCCACACAATCACAAGATACCAAAGGTGGCTTGATTCACAGTGATCTCATGTTTTAGCTCCATCCCAAGAAACAGGATAATTGTAGCTATGAATGTGGCAGTTGAGGGACTGAGCCTGTACTGGAGACCAGGCTCTTTGAATTACTGAATCATGGATGAGATGTCCTGGCTGTGGACTCCACTGTAAATAAATGCCAGAGCACACCCTGCTGAATCTGGCTGAATGTGTGATTAGCTCTGGCGGCTAAATAAACGGCATATTGGCTCGCAGAAGTGCCGGAAAGCTGATTTTTCCAAGGACAGCATATCCTCATGCCTCACATGTGGATCCGAGATGTCTAATACTCATGAGCTGATTTGTACTACTGTTTCTTTTGCACACAGTGTTTTGGATGAGTGATGATCCGTCTCCCGTCTCTTGAGTTTGTAGATGAAAACCAAGTGTTGTAGCACTGGAGAAATAGGGAAAATCCAGAGGGAGCTTCATGTGGTGAAAAGGCTGCTGATGTGCAAAAATATGAAAATGTATGTGGACACTTATGTCCATGTGCATTTATCCATGTAGGTTTTTAAATTTCAAAATATCCTCATGATCTAATGATGAATATCATGAATAAACAATTAACCTCCAGGGTTTGAGAGTGTGCCAATGACTTACACAAAATAATTAAATGTCCCGTCAATATAATCTCACTGCGCCCAACTGTCCTTATATCAAGATGGGGGTGGTAGCTGGGAATCATTTAAAATGATACCAGTACCAATAACAATACTCTCAGTGACACAGATACCAATAGAGTACTTAATTTAATATCTTTTTTTTCTTCTTCTTCTTCTTCATTTGATGCCCATCATGTGAATGGAAGCATCTCAGCAAGCTGAACTACCAACTCCATCAAATACACCACGCTTGTATGGGTTGTAGTTGCTGCGGTAGTGGGCCAATCACACCGCGCAATAAATCGAAGAACACTTGCGGTGAATGGCTGCGAGCAAATCCTGAACAGATATGGGTACAGAAAAGATTGAATGTACGGCCGCAATTACCTGTGCACCTTTTAAGATTTTTTAACAGCTGCATCAACGTTAAAACGCCCAAACTACAAAAAGCTGGTGTCTGTATGCTTGGTCAAAATGGTCTGTATAGCTCAAAGACAGGGTGCAAACTATGGGCGGATCTAGGAGGAGCTTGACTCTCCTTAATAAGACATAGGCTCCCCTGAAAACGTGATTTGTGAAATTTTGGGGGTCTCTCAAAATATTGACAATGTGTCTTTTTGACGTGCAATTTAAGTTTTGTGTAATGTGATCATCGTGGATGATGTGTAAAATTGCAAAAATATCATTCATTCATGACGGCGATTTAAACCTAATTCACTTCAATAAAGGTAACTATACATGCTATTCTTGTCATGAGCATCAAGGCGTGGCGGCGCTGCGGTGCAAGTTCAACTCATGTTTAGTACATGTTAACTCAAAGATTTGTAGAAAAAATATAAACGTATAAACGACGTGCGAAGTCCTTGAAATCCATTCTGTAGTTAGCATCATATAGCCGTGGCAGAAAGAAAACAAGGGAGTTTAATTTATTTTGGTTTAACTAAGAAATTGTGTAGCGATGACGTTAATAGCACGACCGATTCACCTGCTGCAAGCCCTGTTAGCACACCTCCCGCCGGGGTGACAACGCAAGAAGAAGCTGAAGAAATAATGTCCTCTCTGGCTGAGGCCAGTCACCATCCTAACCCCTCTTGCTCCGCTCTCCTGTTAAATTGGAACAGCCAGCATTGGGGAGACTGGAAGATATACATGGCTGTTTGTTAAGGGTGGAATCTTAGGGTGCATCGCTTAGGCCTAATTGAACAGAGGAATTATGGTATTCTTCGGTAGCCTGACTAACTTTAACCGTTTTTCATGTGAAATCTCAAAGACAGCCTGATTCTTTGTTTATAGACTATTTGTGGGTGGCTGTTTGCTGTTTGACCTATCAATTCCTGTCGATTAAAGTATAATAGCTTAAATCAGGGGTCGGCAACCTTTTTGATATGAAGTGCCCTTTTCAAAATGTATTGTTTATTAGTGTGCATTAGTTATGTGCATTAGTTAGTGTGTAACATTAATTTTTTTTATGACATCACATCAAAATGTAATATCCAGGGAATCTGTAATAATCAGGACCTTGTAATTATTATTATTATTATTATTATTATTATTATTATTGTATATTATTATTATGGAAACATGGTTTTAGTATGCAGTCCTGATTGGTGGAAAATGGGCTGACAAAAATATCACTGTCAAAGAGCCTGAAGCGAAAAGTTGATGTGGAAAAGCCCAGCTTTAATGATGAATGGACTGATAAGCAGGTCCTGTATGCCTCATTGTCAATGAAACAATGCTGTGGCAAAATAATAATAACACAACCAGCATCATTATCAAGAATGAAGAACACGAACATAACGATTATGTCATTCACGTGCATATAAAGTAGCCACATGTATTTGTTTTGGTCTTATAATTTGTCCATATTTACCACTCCAGCGGAGAAATTTCAAGATTCCCTGCAAACTAAGAAAAATAGACTACAAACTGACAGCTTTTCTTTTAGCTTGTTTTGTAAAAATTAGCTATTTGCAGAGTAGAGCTGTGGTTGCGTAAAACAGCGCGGTGGACAAGAGTGGACTGAGCAGACAGAGCAGATTGAAATATCGCTTTCTACATGTTGATGCCGGTCTACACAGCTGAGTGCACTGATAAGTATTGACTTTTAACTCACGAAGGTTTAATTGTAGCCTCCTTACAGTAACGAGACTAGCGTTAGTTCATCTGCCCCAGCGGCCGTTGGTAATCCTCTTTGTATTGTTCCCAGTCAGAGATATGAGTCTATCAAACTACCGTAAATAACAGGTCGCGCACAGGCACCGATTTATGTTTTCCTCCGTGGGTGCTCACACGCGCACACAGTTTAAAAAAAAAAAGTAATCAACAATGTTTGCATTTCAGAACCTCAGGAAATGGACAGCGGCCGACACGAACACACACGCCGTAAAGTAAGCTAGCTTTCAACTCAGGACAGCGCCACTTCTCACAGATAGGATTGGAGATGAGAAGTTTAATCAGCTTTGTGGGAAATTATAAATCAATGCCACCGCCATGACCAATCACACTATGACAGACGCTCCACTTAGCACCACCTGCAATGTTTAATATTAAATTAATATAAAAATGAACTGGCAGTCTGGCACACATGAGCACCCACGGTATCGGCACCTATGAGGTCGGCAACTGTGAACGTTGTAATTTGGCATGCGGATGAGAGAGTGCTTCAGCATTTCAACCATGATTTCACCACATCAATAACTCTCTTGCACACATATTGCCAGCGTGCCATTGGTTAAGGTGCCGCGTGCCCATGGTGGCACGCGTGCCTAAGGTTGCCGACCCCTGGCTTAAATCCTGTATAGTGCATACACTTGTAGCTGTTATGTATCTTTGTAAGTCATTGTAAGTCGCAAGCACACAAAAAGAAAATGAAAAGTTGGCTCCCTCAAAGTAGTTCGAACACTGATCAAAGATTTGTGACAACCAAAAGCCAATGCTGTTAAATCTATCCCTATGTAAGTACTCTGTCAGATAAACCAAACTCTATCCTAAAAACTCATAAAATACGGAATGCAGCCTGTCCATTTTGTGATTTACTAGAGTCCTGGCCTATTGACAAAAGATTTGTTTCCGTTCCTGATCTCAAGGATTCTGGAGTTGTATTTGATGGCTTGAGTTGTTGCTCTGGGGCTGCTCATGATTGCAGCCACAAAGGGCTTACAACAATCAGTGTGCAGGATTCAGTCTGCTTTAGAGATATGTCTTCTCCCAGACGTTTTTTTATTTATTTATGTTAACAGGTCTACTCTCATGTCGATACCATTAAACATCCTTTTCTTTGTGTTTGTTCATGTTGGCTGTAAACTCAGGTTCACCTACAGTTAACACAGAGACGACTGAAAACTGAGCAGTGGTTTTCCTCTCTTATCAGTTTTCACATCCAAAATCAGTAACGTATTAAACCATGGCGAATTCAGATTGGATATCACATCTTTACCACATTCAAGTTAAAAATGTAATAAGATTTTGTGAATTTCCACCATGAGTCTTTACATGTTGCATCCCCATTTTAAAGCAACACTATGTAACTTTTAGCTGCAGCTGTAGTTCCAATGAGACAACCTGTTGGGCTAAAAGTTACATAGTGTTGCTTTAAAGGTGCAGTAGGTAAGACATAAAACTAACTTTCTGTCATATTTGCTGAAACTGACCCTATGTTCGAGTAGAACTATATGAAGCAGGTAAAATAAAAAAATAATCCAGCTCCTGTGGCACCACCTCCAGCCTGTAATGCGATTTGCAAAAAATCCACCGCTCCCTGTTCAGATGCACCAATCAGGGCCGGGGGGTGTCTAACTGCGTTTCAATCACTGCTCATGCACACGCATTCATTCTCCCTTGTGCGGGGAGGGGCTTAGGAGACAGTTTCGGGCTATAGCGGAAAGGGGAACATCGAAGTTGTCGATGTTCAAATTTTTGGGCTAAGTCCTGGATCTTCGCAATCCTACCAACGGCACCTTTAACGCGTTTTCAAAAATAAAGCCTTAAATCATAAAAATATCTTACACTCAATTGCTTCACTGACTTTGTGGTTAAACCCCTTCCTGGTCTATTTGTTAGCTTTTAGCACTTAACCCCTACATGGTTTTATTGTCCCAGATAGGACTGTGACCGTGGATTAAAATATCAAAGGCAGAGCGAGAGAATGAGAGCTGAACTAACATACAAAGAGGTAAAATGAGCAGACAGAACATAGTGAAAAACTAAGCCTGGTGAGATGCTTAGAGGGGTTGTCCAAATCAAACAGACACTTTGCCAGTGCTCCAATCTCAGCCAGCCATACATCATTGGACAGGGACATTATTACGAAGTTTTTAGCGTTTACTTCCATAGGTGCAAGGTAAAGGGTTTTAATTACAGAGTGATGTCCAGCCCATGCTGGGGTTTGCCTATTAAAAAAGGATTCGGTGAATGCATAAGTACAGGCTGAGTTGGACTATGTTTGTCTTTGGGAAATCAGGGGTTTTACCTTCTCTCTCAAAGACTCCCCAGCCATTAATGGGAAAGGGGATGTCTGCCTCTAGCTAGGTGCAAGCTTTTCTTTTTTTTTAAAAACAAGACATCACCAAAATGAAGCCGTTCTCTTAACTCAGACATTTAAGGTTCTGAGGGAATATTAAATATCTTATGATGGCTGCTAAGTGTTTTTTCTTCAATTGTGAGCTTGGTTTAATGTATCCTTTTACAAAAAATAGTCTTTTACCATTAAAAGCAAATTTATTTTTCAAAAGTTAACCATTATAGGGTCCAATCACACCAATATTTATTACAATCAGAGGATTTGCTGACAGCAACAAAGTAAACATGCTGAAATTAAATTAAAGTTTAATTGAATTAATGTTTGGAAAATTTTGAAGGAATTTGCATCTTCAACCAACACAATGTCTGGATATTTACCTCTGAGAAGGGAGGTCCAATTGCGGAAGCTATCCTGCTTATTCTCTTTGACACAGTTTGTCCTATTAATATATAAATAGCAGTGCTAAGGCGCTATAAATGTTGGTCAGTCATGATACCATCTTATCAAGTAGATGGTTTATTAGCTAGCAAGCGAGCTGCAGTTAAATTATTAGCTAGAGCTAACACTTAGTTGTTAGCTAATGTGTAGTCTATATCCACCATTTTCCACTTCCGGGATTGTTCAGGTGCCGCTGGAAATTCCGCCAGATGTCTTTCATTTCGGCCGGATGTCCGTTACCTTCCGCTTTCTTTGTGTTGGCATTCTGAACTCCGGTGGATTTCTGAGGACTATGGTTAACTGCTCCTCAGATCTCTGCAGGGTAAATCCAGACAGCTATGCTAATATTTGCTATTTGCCACTAAACACAAAGCGTAGCTGATGCTGATGGGAAAATTGCTGTCCATCCAAATCCAAATGCGTCTCCAAAGTGTCAGCGATCTGATGAACAGCATTCTCAGAGCCCGGAAAGTAAACTTCGACCTGGTAGATGATCATATAGCATAGCTTAATTTTCTCTCCTGGTCCCTCGGCGTGCTGTTAGACCAACTTGACTTGATGGAGCGCCAGATTTCTTTTTGCCATTAAATATCTGGAGTGTTTTAAACGCAGCTGCAAACACAGGCACAGATACAGAGGCAGACACACACATATGGTATAAATTGATGTATTGTTGAGTATTCATTAGCAAGTGTTTGGGTTCAAAGGCACTGAGTCCTATTTGAAATAAATGCACACAACCACTCATACACATCCACAGACAGTCGCTGGCCTTTTTCAAAATGTTATGGTGTCCATGTGTGAATGAGGTAATTACACAGTGTTACTCAGAATGATAATGCTATACGGCTCATTTGACTCTCATTACAACCCTTTTTAGACCTATTTGAACACATCCCACCAAAGGACAGAATTAGATAGCTTAACATGCTGTGGATTGATCTGCAAAATAATAAAAAAAACTAAAAACAAAGTATGATCCCAGCTGGAACATATCACCCTCTTTTCCTGTAGCAGTCCCTTATTTTATTTTATTTTAGGAGTCAGATGATACGGCTGTCTGCTGGGAATTGCAGGGCTTCAAAAAGAGCAATACAGGCAGGAGGACATTCTCTAGGCTTCCTGTAGTTTGAAAGGCCAGTATCTTTCCAGAAGGAAACGTTATCCTCTAAAGTTTACTGTACACCCATTTCTTCCCCTTCTTAGTTTACATTTTATAACTGCATTTTAGGTATTTGGCTTGTGTTCCTGTGAAGACGTCAGCAGGGAGGGCTTCATTGTCTCACTAAAAGCTTAGCACTTCAACATGTCATCTGATGGATTGGCTGTTGTGGGGACTGAAACTACAGGCTGCTGGCTAGGCCGATAGTACCACAGTGGTCTTACCCAATTTCTACTGTTAGTTTCCAAACAAGCTAATATGGTATACAGTATTAGTGTGAACATGAATGCCAGATGCAAGAACGTCCAATAAACCATGACCATGTCTAGTTTTCTGTTATTGTAGTCTACATGCAGAATCCATTAATGTACCACACAGACACCTCGTCAGGGTTGTTGGACAATAAATGAAATGCAGTGATGGAATATAACTAAGTATATTTACTCAAGTACTGTACTTTAAGGTGCCCTGCCATACAAAACCGTTTTTACTTGCATTTTTTGAAATATTTTAGGTCCATATGTGTTTGTGTTATGTTGTGAATGTGAAAATGAACTGCTACCTCCTCTGTCAGCTCTAGCCACTGAAAAGAAATAAGCAGAGAAGTCAGGCGAATTACAAAAGCTGGTCAGTCTGACATCATATTGCCTGAGCTCATTACTATTCTTTAGCTCGCCCAGTTGGGCTGGGTAAAGGATTCTGACAGCCAGGCTCTCATTGGCTAGCTGTTAGCCAATCAGATTCAAACAGCTTAGCTTGTTGAATATTAATAAGAACTGGCAGAAATCGAGCTGAGTCTTCCTGCAGGCTTTCTATACCACGCTAGAATGGCTTGAAACAAGGTAACCAAGGCATTTTTTCCACAAAAAATGTTAGAGTCCATGGTAGAACTTCAGACATTAACACAAAGTAATGAAATATGTGTGGCAGGGCACCTTTAAGTCTAAATTTGAGGTACTTTACTTGAGTCTTTTCTTTTAATGCTTCTACTCCACTACATTTCAGAGGGAAAATTGTACTTTTTACTCCACTGCATTAATCAGATAGCTTTAGTTACTAGTTACTTACTTACTTTTTCACACAAAACACATGTAGTTTATAAAATCTGATGATAAAATTATAAATTAAACTACCCTACAATATAACGGCCTACAAGTCCAGATGAAATGATTAGCCAATTAAACACAGAACAGTTTATATCGTTTCCAATTTCTAAAATGTGAGTACTTTTACTTTTAGTACTTTAAGTACATTTTCCTGATGATACTTACACAGTTTTACGTAAGTAACATTATCAAAGCAGGACTTTTTACCTGTAACAGAGTATTTTTACAGTGTGGTATTAGATCTGAATACCTCTTCCACCGCTGTTGAAATGCTGATAATAAAAAAGTTGAATTAAACCAGGTAAACCTCGTCTGGGGTTGTTTGTCGATCACACTACCCTCCACTGTAGCACAACTGAGCTGCCACAGTCCCGTCCCTGTCTGGCGAGACACGCCCACACCAACAGATCCCCTCACTCTACTCATCCCTCGAGCTTCATATCTTCCCCATATGGGACAGATTGAGTTGTGACCACAGGTCCTCTCTCTCATCTTGAATCATGCTGCAGAAATCAGCCTCCTTTCACGCTTTCCTGAGGCCACACAACAAGACGGGAAGGCACTGATTCGGCAGCAGATTCTCTCTCCGCACTACTGAGGTCGGATGTAAATCCCCCTGAGGTTGTAGGTCAAGCGTTTTCATCATCTGGGCGGCAATTATTTTGCGTGTCATTATCAGCTGCATAATATCCTCGCTCAGACAGGAAACGGGCGTAGATGCAAGCAAGGATGTGAAGAGAAGTGGATCTAGTATCATGGCTTGTTGCCCTGCAGCTGTGGTTTGGGTCTCTCTCCCCCTCAGGACCTCATACATACAAGCCAGTTCATGTCCATCCAGTAAGTCTTCACCGTCTCAAACTGTAAAGGAAGCAGCTGCGTTTCATCCTCATAACCACCGTTGGCAAGATTGAGTGACCATCAACGGGCCCAAAGCGCAGCTTCCCTCTCCTCTGACCACAGCTGCTCTCATTTTTGATAAGCTTAGAAGTTTTGGGGCCGTTTATTATATCCCAGACCTCGCTTCCCACCAAAATCACTCCTATTCTTTTATCATATCCTACGAGAAGAGCCAAAAGACATTAGTGTCATTGTAATCCCATCCAAGTGTTGCACGTTGGAGCTGATAGAGAGCAGTAAAACAGGGACTCCACCAATATCTAATACGGCGTCCTCGTTTGTATTTATTAGCTGACACTTAAGTATCACTGTGGTTTGGAAATGTTTATCATGAATTGAATGGGCTTACACTTTTCAATAAACTTGGCTACTGCTCTCCCACACACATTAAGGTTATTTCTGTGTAACATGGAGGAGGTGTGCAGATAACATAAACTCCTGATTAACTTGATATAATGTTATTGTTACCTTCCCGCCCTGGACATTAAGATGCTACAAAAAATATTTTCACTGTTGCGTAGCACCTAATGGCTTCATGATACCTGCCAGACCTATCCATATTGGTGATTTGGCAAGGTGCTCCCATTTGAAAACTCCCTTTATGGCCCGTGTGCAAAAAGTGAAAAGACAAGCTTGTGTTTTACAGTCTTTTGCATCCACTTTTCTTATTGTAAAAATGTGACTTCATCATTTAAGTCAAATGCAAGATGTGCCAAAGACGTGTCAGAGATGCAGTTCCTCTCTGTGTTGGTCAGTTTAGTTTTTTGTTTTGGATTAATTCTTGCATTGTACAAAACTTTACTCATTTTGGCTTTTTATCCTTAGTTCAGCTACTTTCTCCTCTTATGATGTTACATGTTTGCGTTATTGTTGTTTGTACTGTATTTAACATCTGGTCTAGGGGAAACAGTTGAAAATATGATTAAATGATAAAAAATGGAATTAAATCTGAGGTCAATAAGAGTCACATAATACTTCATGCACCTTTAACTTACACATGCATGTGATACTGTAGCCTGAAAATCAGAATGGACTCAATTCATTCAGCCTGACACTGTTGTCATGATTTCTTGTTGGGAGGGAGGTTATTTTTATTAATTTTACACTAACTAATCATTCGTGAGAATTCCTCCCACTGACCCAATTTTCAATTGATAAGGAAGCTGTGGTAGCTGTTGCTAGGAGCAGTCAACTTTACATTTGTCACATTAATCAAAGAGATATTTCCGTTTAAGAAATGTTTGTGTAAGTGGATTAAAAAAAAATATATTGTACAGCTGCCTCTAGCACATCCACGCTTGTCGGCATTTTTCTGTAATAACATTATAGAGCCACAAACTGTTTCTCTGACGTCAATGGGAAGAACATCAGGCCTTTTTGAATTTCTAAACAAATTTGATATATTGGCAGCAATTCGTAGGTCTGAAACAAGGTTTCAACTGTGACGGATGACGAGCAAAATTTGTACCAAAATAAAGAGCCGTCTCCTGTATATCAGATTATCTTAAATGGTCATGGAGAATACTGGAAATCCTGTAACAGCTACAGATGCCGGGTCAAAATGATGAATGCACTGACTGATAATTGGCTTGAAACATCCATCGTTTCAAATAACTGACATCTTTTCCAGTAGAGTCGTTGTGTGTGCAAAATTAAAACCAATTAGGAGTATTGTATCCTGTCAGAAGACAGCCTGTAACTCAAGTTCTTGCTTCAAACTTTTCATTCACAGGATATTTAATAACACACACACACACACAGAAATATTTTCCAAAGTGGATGAACTGTATTTTGGAATGAAGCCCTTCATTTGTAAACTGAAGTATTAAAGTAGCCAATAAAAATTATAAATGACCTTGGGAGAGCGAGGCCACGGAGCGGACTGTGCAGGTACGTCTTCACAAGTCATCTACACGTTTATGGCTCTTGTGAGGATATTTCCTGCCAGGACTCTAAATTACATTTCACCATATGCAACATATGGAGGCTCTTTAGAATGGCAACGCTGACATTAGTTCAAAATCATCATCATTTACCATAAAACAAAGTCCTGCTGATTGATTTTGATTGGCAGTGACGTGTCCAAGAGTTATGAGACGGATCACAGCTGCCCCCCTGACTCCCATTCATTCAACAATTTTGATGGCTACATTTTTGCAGATCAGTTTCAAGAAATCCAGACCATGACCTTCATTTTGACTCGATTCTTACACCAGGTCTCCGGCCAAAGAGCTATTTGAGTATCCTTTTTATTAAGTGTGTGTAACCATTAGGTTTTCAGCAAGGGAAATTACACTCTTGTTACCGCTCATGTGGTCGACTGAAGTGACCCTGTGTGACCGCGGGGGCAGAGGTCTCGATAAAAACGACAAAGCATGAAACTATAGATCACTCTCCAAAGCAGGATTGGTGTTAACCTTGGAAATCTGGGGAGCTGTGAGGCTCAAAGAATACAGGCCTTGAGTTATTTGTTTAGGGTTGAACTGCGCTGAAATGGACCTACTAAGTTACTCAAGCCATAGCTCAACCATGCCCCTCTTCCTGGAGGGGTCAAAGGTCACTGTTGGTGTAGAGACCGCACAACAATAGAGAGAGAAAGTGGTAGCTGGAAAGTTGCAGAGTTTCTTTTTGTCCCCATCAAGAGACTGAGAGAACAGAGGAATAGAAAGAGAGAGAAAATGTGATGAATAGTCTGCGGTATAAAACACCACAAATTTAATCGTATTATGACCTCATTTTTGGCTGGTTTTGATCAATGCCGTGGTAGCGTTCGAAGTAATGATCTACCGCTCAATTGTATGTCTTACAAAACCACAAAGCATGATTTCTTTACAATGCAGAGAAGCCCTTTCCTCGCTCATGTTTGCTGTTTTTTTTAATATAGGTTATCCTAGGTGGCCTCCTGCACCATAAAGATCCTGAAACCACGTACACTAGAAATAAACTAATGCAGAAATAAAAGGCACATCCGAAAATTGTTTCTGAGTCTAAATCCTCCGGCCATCTTTTTCTCTCTGATTGATAAACCTTCAAAATTACACACTGGGGATGGATACAAAATAAAAGCCTCTATTTTTTACCATTGCAATTTAAAGCATGATATTTAAAGCAGGCATACTTTTGTACCGTTTCAATGAACTGATAAGTGCCCTTAAAATGGATTTGATGAAGGTTTAGGATAGTGGTTTTCACCATGTGGGTTAGGACTTCCCAAAGGTTTACAATATAAATCTGAGGGTTTGTGAAATGATTGAAAATGAAGGAGGGAAGAAGAAGCAAGCCTAGGTTCTGAATGCTTATAGAAAATGTTAAAAAAGGGGAGAACCTCTTAAACCTCATGGATCACCAAAGTCATCTAGGAACCATGGGAATGCCTGTACCAAATTGTGTGCCAATCCATTTAGTAGATGATGAGATACTTCAATAGATACATTAAAACGTTTATCTGCTGGTGGCACTAGAAGAAAGTTAAGGGGATCACCAAAGTCATTAGGATTCATCCTCTTGGGACCATGGATGTCTGTATAAAATGTTAAGGTAATCCATCCAGTAGTTGTTGATGTATTTCAGTCTGGACCCAAGTGGTGGACCAACAGACCAACTAACATTGCCATCCCAACCTCATGCTGCTAGCATGGCTAAAACTATTTCTGCTACACAAAATAACATTTGTTTTTTTCTCACATTATTCAAATCCTGTGAAATGCCCAAGAGTTTAAGCTCATCAGGACTTTAAAAACCATTGATATGATAATGTGAGGGGAGCATAGTTTTTAAATGAAACGCTCACAGACATACAATGTGTGACAAGGTGTTGCAAGTAGACATTTCTTAGCTCAATCAAGGGTCACAATCCAAAAAGATTGGGAACCAGTGGTGTAAAAGATCGACTATATTGTAAGTCTCTTGTTGAAAATGACAAGGATCTGTTGGTGTTGTCACTTGCCTGTGGGGCCAATATATGAGGTGTCCCGTTTCATAGTAATAATCAAAAACATACTGATCTAATTATCATAATGTCCGCTTATGGCCACTTCTTAGATAAACTATCACCCAAATGCTTCCCCCACTGTGGACCTGTTTTTCTTAGCCAATCAATTTCCGAGGCGGCTGCCCGGGATTACCTCCAAGGCTGATCCAACCCCCCCCCCTGCCTTGCATCGGGCTGCGAACGCCGTCCGTGTCGTGCTTATTTTGCCTTCCTCCTGCGTATTTAGGTCTGTTTGTTGATATTGGTCGTGCTTCTCCTTTAGAGGCTCAACCAGTTCTGTCTGCTATGTCTGGCCAAGCCTTGACACCGGGTGGACTCGGGACTGCGCTGCGGCCCAGAATATACAAACGTCACTGGTCAGAGGGCCAGTAAGAGGCGCGAGGAAACGCTCTGCTATAGACCACACAGCCGTCAGACCTGTCTCGCTGTGCAATTTGAGAGAATTCGGTGAATGCATTCGGGTCAACGCTGCGGTCACTCCAGCTTCTTTCTGTTTAAGTGAAGGGGAAATACAGGAAGACCCTCCGTGCTGTGTATTTTTGCAGGAAGTTCAGATAGAAACGGAGGGATCACAGAACCTTGATTCACAACCGCAGGGGTCAGTTTAACCAAATAAATGCAACAAAAAATGGGCCAATTCTTAAGAAAGAAAAGAGAGACTGCCGGTGAATAATTTCCACAACAGAAAAAAATTGCTCAATTAAGTTGGTCTGGAGGTCTCCACTCCCAGAAAGGGAGAGTAAAAATAGTCCACTAGATCTTGGACATTTCAGGATAAATTGGTATATATTGGCAAGCATTAATAAAACCTCAGAACAGGAGAATCGTAGCATTTTTAAACTAATGGGCAGTATTTCTGCTTTTATGAATGTTTTGCCTCATTTGAAGTGACTTTTTGGACTCTGAAGTTGATTTCAGTGCTCTAAAGCCTCTGTATAAAATGAGAGTAACAGCTCATATTTTCCTTTCATTATTGCCTTTCTTCTCCTTCCATGATGCATTCACTGTCCTGTTATGAACTATTGACCAACGTGGTTTGATGATGAATAGACAAAGGGTATAGAAAGGGAAGCGTGAAAGTTGATGGAAATGTTATCAAAGTTGTGAATTGTCTCTGTGGTCTCTGTATCTAATCTGGTTTTTAATAAAAAAATTACTTTAGCACTGACTGCAAGGACAATACCTATTGTTTACACATTAACATGGGGTTTGAACAGTAAAAATTCTAAACACATGCCATGTATTTAAGCCTTATGCTAGTTTTCTTTCATTAATTGTTTCCATACTCTTGGCTGCCCTGCTAAATATTAACCTGCACAGTTTATTACCTGCTTTAGAGGCAACAGAGAATAGTATTTAAATGTATTTCCTGGTAAGGGAAGTAGCAGCTGTTGGTCTGAATTCACAGTCTTTTTTCCCCATCAGGGAAACACAGGTTGCAGGTTGGACAATATTTGCTCACTGTACCGCACTGTGTTGCTTTTTTTCCACACATTACGCATCACTTTATGACTGCATTAACCCGGGCCAATCATGGTTGCTCAAACAAAGTGGTGGAAGTCCCCTAAAAATACATTATACTGCAGACTTTTTTTCTTAAAGGCTAAGGCTGGTGATGTTCTATTTTTTTGTATTGCCAATAAATCCCATTAAAATACTAACAAGACTTGCCTGAGTAGCCAAAGCCTGATTTATATTATTACTCTGTGCCATAGAGCTCCATTGTTGTCCCTTTAAAACGCATCAATGAGCCACACTGTTGCACTGGTGAAATGTTTTTTCATTAGCATGAACACAGACATTGTTTTGAGGCAATCCCATATATGCTGTCCTGGTGCTGTAAATAGAAATTAAAATAGTGCACCAACTCTGTATTAATTCACAAATTAAAGTAGTCCCCAACTAAAAAACAACAGTGCCCTGCTACTGTTATAGGAAATAGTTTTGCCCTTCTTCTTTTTTTAAGATAATTTGTTGGGCATAATTAGGTCTTATTGACAGGACAGTGAGGAGAGAAGGGGAAAGATATGTAGCAAAGGGCCGCAGGTCGGAATCGAACCCACAGCTGCTGCGGCAAGGGCTGAGCCTTTGTACATGGGGTGCACGCTCAACCAGGTCTTCTACCCAGGCACCCCGATTGTTTTGCCCTTTTTAAAACTAAAACTATATGTTACACATCCAGTTGTACTACTTTTATGTTGTTTGTCTTTTATTTTGTCTTTAAAAATCTTAGGACCAAGGTTGGAAATAGGTGTTTTCACTTTAACATGTACTGTATGTCTGCAATAAATAAATATATAAATCAACATATTATATATATGAGAGACAAACTAATCCATTGTTGGGTTGGCCTTTCAATGGAATTTCTTGACAATAAGAAATATAAAGTCGCCATAGATAGATTGTCAACTTTATTCTTTAAACTGTCCTCTTGGAGAAGGAGCCAAAGTGAATCAGAAGCTCAGCAAATATTCAGTTAAAAGTCAGAGTTATACAATGTCTACATACATACGGAAATCTCAGCCAATAGATTTTGTTGTCACTTCGAGGGTCACCCAGCATTGCTCTTTCCGGGGTGTGAGAAAGACATCACACATGTTTGAGTGGGATAGAAACCCCCAAAACCAAAATTGATTTGTTACATCAATAAAGGGAAGTTATTTGCATTCAAAGGGGAAAAAGAGATGGGAAATCCATAAGCTGTCATATGGTCCGGCTTCAAAAGTTTCTGTTTCTATTTTTCATATCAAACCCGCTGAAAGATGGGGTATTGTTTGACTTTTTTTTCCGCTACGGACTGCACCATATGATATCTTTACGTTTGGATCCTTCCAGACTGCAATTTATTCAATAATAACGGTGAAATTCATCTGTTCTCCAGCTCTGTTCCAAGAGTTATAAAAGATTTGGAAAGTTTTCTTCTGGTTTCACACATTGTCTCTAATGGAAAAAGTTTAAGAGGGAAGGAAAAGGCCACCCTGGATGAATTCTCACTGCCTCTTTCTCCCGTTCTCTCTTTCCATTTCTTTCAATTCACACCTCAGCTCCCTCTATCCGGCACGCGAGTCAACACTTTCTGCCCAGAAATCAGAGGAGGCATGTTCACAATCGCAGCAATTATACTCAGCACCAGGTTTACAAAGCAGCTGAATTAGTTTGGGATTAGGTAGAGCACTGCTTTTCTCATTATAGCCTGTTGGCTCTGTTCACTGTTCATTTCATTGTTTCCGGACTTCTGCCTTTGTCCAGGTAGGCTTTTATAGAACTGGTTTTGCAATTACGTCACCTGAGGAATGAATTACACTCTTAGTCAGAAATGTGAGAGATGAAATGTGTACACGATTTTGTGAAAGAGTTGTCACCCTTCTGTTGGTGACTAAAGTGTGTGAGAGAGACAAGGGGCTGCACTCATGCAGCTACTGTTTACCTTTGTAAAGAGTTGTGAGCGGAGTTCCAAATCTCTGATTTGTTGCCCACATCTTAAATTTTGTCAAGTGACACAGAAGTGTGGTTTCGCTTTCAGGAATATTTGTCGGAGAAACAATCACTGATGTGAAGTTTCTGCACTGCACTTCCCACATATCACCATCAACAGTAGGGGTCCTGCAAAGTTATTTGTTTTTAGATGAAGAGTTTTAATCGGCGGCGCTCTTCTTTCTCACAGCTCATTTTTCTGTTCAGTACAAACAGACACAATGGAACAGTACTGTAAATCACATCCCTGTCTGTCGGCCAATGCACATGTCCTGCAAGAGACCAATCAAACATTGTGTGTTTGGAACAGCAACTGTAACAGCTTCCATGAACTGGCTGTGTTTTGAATCACAATTGTGTTATAGCAATCAGTGATGGAGAGTAGCAAACTGCAGATCTGTTTATTTGAAAATGTCATATTATATAACGTTCAGCTGCAGTCATTCCCTCATTTCTCCTGTAACTTGACCTGGTGTTGCCCAGTATTCCCACATTCTCACACACACATACATCTCTGTCTCTAAGAGTTTGTATTGTACTTCTTTTCTGTGAAAAATGCCTTTTTTTCCATATGTTCTGGTCCTGCAATGCAACTTTTTTGCAACAACATAACTAATATATCATTTTGCCTCATATATATTCCATTATCAGCTAACCTTTGTCTCCTTGGTGCAAGCAAGCTACTTATCTTGCACTTTAAGCTACAAGAAAATGTATGGCAATCAACTGGAAACTGAAAATTCTGCTAGCCTGGTTCCAGACGTCTGAATCGCAGCCCACATCTCATATTTGTGGGTCTTTATAAATTATAGTGTGGTCTAGACCTACTCTATCAGTGCCCTGAGATAAGTCCTGTTATGATTTGACACTATAAATGAAATTGAATTGAATTAGATTTGTTCAGCGATTGCAATTGGTCTGGTGTTGTGCCCATTGATGGCTGCTTTGGCTGGTTGGTGAAACGGTCCGTTCATATTAGAGTTGCCCAGTGGCGCATAAGCCATCATGGAGCAAAAATTACCCTGATGATCGGCAATGCTTCTGCACTGTTCCACCTATAGAGCAGATCCACTAGAGCCAGCTACGTCCGGTTTAGCGTTCCGCTAACCTGAATGAGGATTAAATTATTTAATTGTGCGGCTCTTCTAGACTTTCCAAATGTTACGGGACCGAATGGATCAAATTCGGATGGTGAAACAAGTCATTTTGCGGGGATTGTGACGCTCAAAAAAGTGTATCCACTGATTTATAGACGTTTCTTTTGCAATGTAAGTCTATGGGGGAAAGTATTTTTGGGCCAGAGGACATCATGTGACGTTGTAATTCCACTGTTTGCTCGATGGTGTTTTAAGCCCCCAATGTCGACTTCAAGGCAGCGCTGCAACCATTGACTTCAAGCACCTAACCCTAACCTTAACCCTAACGCTAACTATTGCCTAATCCTAAAACACCAAACACCTGATTGAACACTATGTTCAATTTGCTTCAAAGTCCAAAGAACTTCCTGGAGGCCTGAGTTTCCCTCTCTGCCGTGACGACCAATCCGTTCTCACTCCACACTCGTCAAATAGTGAAGCTTGGTCAGTGGCTCTCAGTGTCAGATACCGACGTAAAAATACAGGGTATAACATCTGCTTGACCACGGTGCTGTAAAATGACGTAATATTAAGATCGACAACGGTAGCTAGTTGTATGAAAGACTGCGTGTGGAGGTTGTTTGGGGTGGTAGACGGGTCAAACAACACAGGACTTTCATCCAAAAGCCCAGAGTTTGTGTCCCATTCTTGTCCCGCGTGTCACTGAAACGTATATTTTGTAACCCCACCCACCATCTTTTCCTAACTAAACCTAACTGTCCCGTTCTTGTGCCGCATGTCAGTTAAACGTACGTCCCGACCCAGAGCGTCAAGTGACGCCAAGAGTCCCGAGCAAGAGTGTCTAAATATGACGCCAAAGGGCTAGACGCGAGTCCCGAGAGCGTCAAATGGTGACGCCAAGAGTCCTGACCCAGAGCGCCAAAACAATAACAAACGCCAAAGGCACCTGACCAAGCCTCGCTTCTTGACGCGATGGGAGTGAGAATGTGTTGCTCTAACCTTCATGTTAGCTCCATGCTTCAACTGAAGTACAGTGAGTTTGGACTTTGAAGCCCTACCAGCTCTCTGAGCTTTTCCTCCACTCCTAAAGAAAAACCTGTTCGAAATTGTGGATCGAAGATCATTTTTTGGCTTCTGTAGCCATAATCAGCATGGTGTATGCTTGTGACCCATGCGCTGATCCCAGAACAGATTGAAGACAGTTTCTGGACGGGATCTTTATAGAGGTCACATTGTATTTTGGGAATGCAGCCACCCTTTAATCCTCTCCAATCCATGTTACATCGAAGCAGCATGTCCTCTGCCCCTCACCAGTTTACAATATGCTACAGTGTGCACTGGCCTTTCTTCAAACCCACACTAATTACCTCCAAAGCTCAGTGGAGATAGTTTTTTGTTTGAAAACACTTGTTTCTTTGGTAACTGTGCAAATCATATATGGTGCGCTACAAAAAAAACAATGCAGAACTCCCCCATAAATATGTTCAACTGTAGATTAAAGATTGTAGATTAGATTGTGGAAATTACATTCTATGCTTGTGGATTTGTAATCAGATTAGAGTTTAGTGTTTTTCTCTGCAACAATGTTCCTTGAAGAGTTTTGGAAAGAGTCCAAATACAGTACAATTGGAGTTCATTACTGAAAAAAAAACATTAACAGTATCAGTGAGTGTGTACAGTTCTCTTAGGACCTCGAGACAAAGTGGAACTCATAGACTTTTAATGTTCTTATATAAATCCAGAAACACTCAAAGTGGAACCCAATCATGGGGAAAACAACGTAACTATAATTTAACGTTTTTCTTAGCCAAAATAAAAGACATTTCATTTTGTTTAGGCCTCAAAATACACTAGAAGCAAATCACGCTTTTTATTTTTTGCTTCTGAAAGACTCCGCAGATGTTGTGAAAAGCAGCACTACTGATAGTACACGTATACCCTCAGACTGCAAAACCCACAACTCCCAGCTCCACACCCAGACGCCTCTTCCTCTTTTTTTACAGCCAGACATTCTCCAACCTGTCTGGGGTCCAGGAGTCAACCACCACCCCTTGACACCAATCCATACGGGTTAATTGACAATGAAAATACCTGGAGGAAAAACAGCCGTTTATAAAGTCAAGATTTAAACCTGGCCGTATAGGATTATTAAAAAAAAAGAAGAAAAAAGTCAAGAGCACGCCGCAAAGAAAATACCTTGGCCTTCAGATGAATAGGTATTCATTCTTCTTCTCGAATGTGTTGTTTTTCTTTGGGGAGCTTGTGGTCATGAAGTGCTTTGGACCTCAGCTCCGAGGCAATTTAATAGATGTACAGAAGCCACAATGTGCAGAAAATGGTATTTGAATATGTTCTTTATGTTTTGATACCAAAATCGGGCTTCAGACAAGCACACAGTGTGCGTCGGTGGCTTGAAATGTGCCTGCTGCAGGGACACGCGGGGCAGTTTTCCTTTTTGGCCACGGCGGATGAGACATTCAAACACTTGCCTCCACGGCACTCTTACAAACACTGAGGAACATTTTGTAGCCATGAAACATTTGAGCTGATTTATGACCCTGTGGCTTAGTTGGTTGCATAATGCCGAAAACGTTGTTCCTTTGCTCTGACTGAGATTTCGTCTAGTGCGTTACCACCCTTAAGATTCGGCTTATGGATTGAATTAACAAACCAAATACACAGAGATAAATGTGATGTACATGGAGAAAGACAGCAAAACGCACGCTCATTCCCTAGTTGCAGATCCTCATCCAAACCACTTACTTTTGGATGGTGGGTAAACAAAATCTAAACTTGTATTCCATATTTCTTGAAGCCTGACATGCTGCTTTGCAGCAGTTTGTCAATGTATTTTAAAACGGTAAGAGTGAATAACTCTGCAGCGATACCATCGCTGCCGCGTTTTGCTGAAGGCTGCTGAGCTTGTGCCCAGATAGCGTCACGATTAAACGCCACCAAAGGGGGTTAAACATGAGCGCTCTGTGAAAGAAAGCATGCAGCAGCGTGCAGGTTGGTTTCCATAACAATACTGCAGCTCCACGTCGCTCTCTGTAATCAAGGGTTTACTCACAGCTGCTTGTTTTGACAGCGTTGCGTCAATTGTTTTGACAGTAGCTCAGCTGAACTAAACTTTTCAACCATTCAGCTCTATTTTTCCTTCCACATTTCTGATGTCTGTGTGAGGATCATTGGCTCATCACACTGCAGCGGCGCCAGCATTTTTGTTTATATTTTATTCTGGGCACTGCATGGATCAGCTTTGCACGTGTTGGGCGGCTCTAAATACTAAAAGTACACATGGCATGTTCACATCTAACACATGGTTTATTCAAGAAGAAAAGAGTGAAAACAGTCTAAAGAGGGGGAATTCAGCCGTCTCTGGACACAGTGGTTTGTCCCGTAGACTACGTGCAGGCAATCCGATTTGTTTCAAATCTGATCTTTAGGACAGACTGTCTGTACTGTTATTTGCAAGTGATTAAATCGAATACGTGTGTCACTGTCATTACCAGACATTACCAACCTATCTGTGGGGTTGCTGTGGTACATCGTACAGGTGTCAGAAACTACTTAGTCTCGCTTTGACAGACCTTCCTCCACAGCGCGGTGGAGGAGGACACACAGCATTCCGGGGATGGGAAAAAAAACGTGCTCTGGTTTATTGGCATTTCTTTAAACCAATCACAATCGTAAGCGCTGGACACAGAGATCTGAGGAGCAGTTAACCAGTTAACCAGTTTAAAATGCCAACACAAAGGAAGCGGAAGGTGACGGACATCCGGCCGAAATGAGGGACACCTGGCGGAATGTCCGGCGGCACCTGAACAATCCTGGAAGTGGAACGTCGTGGATATGGACTAGTAACTACTTGGCTACGCTGAAACATGAGAAATGGAGGTCCATCATCACGCTGTCAAGTCTCAGCAAAGATTACTGTTGTTTCCCTCCATGTTGTCCTCCATAGCACTCTGCTAGAAGCAGCATTGTGTCTGCTCAGGACTCCCGTCACTCTGGATTTGACGTCGTCGCTGTGTGTCATTTTGCGAGTGATAAGACAGTTTGGAATCCGATTTGAGCGGACAGAGCATCCAGACCGAGACACATATGTAGATATCTGATTGGAATCACATTTAAAACCACCCACAAATGTTTTTTGGTTTTCAAACTGTACTGAATTGAATAGAAACCAATGGCTGCCAGGAAATGCTCTGGAAGAAAATGTTACTGTAAAGTAAGTGTCCGTGCCTGGTGCCAACATTTCATTTAGACTTTTCTCAGTTAAAGATTTTTTTTTTTTATCACAATAATTTAGGCTGATCAAACGTCATATATTGACTCTTAGATTGCATAGTTGTATGAAATACAGCTGCTGTGATAGTGACACGTGTGTCTTCAATTTTACAGCCTGTAGCTCATGTCACTTTTCATGCTTCCCAGCTATTGTGAGCCTGCTGTGTTTCTGACAGTCCTGACATGGAGGCATCACAAGAACACGGGTTAAACCTGCTGTCCTGTCTTGTCTGTTTTGAAGAGGCCTCTGGAGCTTTTCTTTGGTTAGCAGTCACTGAAAAGAAGTAAAGAAAGCACCATCTTGCATCTGCCTCGTCTCACGTCGCTCTCTTGGTTTTTCTTCCATCCTTCTTTTTTTTTTTTTTTTTGTATCGTGGTTGCCATTCTTTTGGAACGTCTCAGGATCGTCTTTTCCATTCCCAGGCAGCTGGAGCGAGTTACTGGCTGTTAGGCCATCGGGCCAGCGGGGGGAGACTCAGATGGTTCAATTCTCATGTCACCCTGTCTGCTTGGCAGAGACGTCAGGGGAGCAAGTGGAGAAGGATTTACTCACTGACACTGAACACACATACACGTGTACACATACAGATGCACGAACACACAGGATCCAGTGCACACACAGTATCCAGTGCACACACAGTCACGCATGTATGTGTGGAGAGCTTTCACACACATTTTTCTCATTTACACTGTAGGCTTTGACTTGACACTCTCGTCCAGAGACAGTCAGACCGAGTGCAGCAGTGGATCAAGCTTCAGCTCAAGCCACCAAAATGCAACAACAACATATACAGGGGATCTTACAGGGATCATTTAGGGTGTCCCACAAATACAAAAGCATAAAGGCAAACATGTTGCAGTGTACAAAAGTGTTTCCACCCACAAATCTATTATTGTCAAAGTGGAAAAGCCACTGCAACAACATTTATCAACATCATGAGGTACCACAACCCTCCAGTGCAAGTAGGGATGAACGACAAGGTTAAAATATCAAATTGTGATAGTGATTTAAAATGTGCTGTTTTTGAAACAAATTAAACTCATAACCTATTGGTGGTCTACAGAGTATTAAACTGCATCATAACTTACCTCTGTGTGTACACTAGGGGTGCACGATATAATATGCAACATTGTTCAAATATTGCAAAAATATTTTCATTAACAATGAACCCATGGACTCCATAATGTGATTCAGAATTTAGCTAATAAAAAAGAGCCCAACAGTACATCTTCAAATTCTTTCTTTTGTCAGTTCAACAGTTCAAAACCTCCAAATAATTAATTGTATAATTATTTTAAACAAAGAAAAGCAGCATATCCATATACATGAGAAGCTGGAACTAGGAAATGTTATGCACTCTTTCATGATAGATGACTTAAATGATTCTGGAAATGAAAATTGTGATTAATCAACTATTTGTCTTATTACTCTTCGTTGATTCCCACACAACTCGACGGTGGGTCTACACAGTGTTTGTGAGAAAAGCCTACAAAAAAAAACTTGCACACAACCCTGAAACTATTAATATTTACCTAATTACAAGCATATTATTCACATTATATCAACAGTGGCTGTGCCTCGCACCACATTTGCACTTTATTCAAAACATACTTTTGGAAGTGATGTGACTGCATGGGAGAATTTATTTGGAAAAACCCTGAAATCACTTTGGCGAGGAAAGGAGTTTTGGATCTCCCGGTTCTTCTTTTTTTTGTTTTCACAAAATGGGCCACGTTACAATATGAGGGTTGCTTAGCTTCAATAATTGTTTGCTTGATGTTTTAAAGTTTGTTGTCATACCTAATTTTGGCACAAGGGCAGGCCACGTTCATCGTGCTCGTCTCGCCCCTCTGGTGCTGGGGAGGAGACTACTGTGTGTGTGTGTGTGTGTGTGTGTGTGTGTGTGTGTGTGTGTGTGTGTGTGTGTGTGTGTGTGTGTGTGTGTGTGTGTGTGGCAGACACAGTAGGTGGGAGGTATTCATAGCAAGAAGACCCTGCTGACAGCTGCAGACAGGTGGGAAACCTTACAATAATACTACACAGGAGTTAAGGGAGCATGTGTGTGACTGAGTGAGTGCATACATACATGTACATGCTCTATATGAATGTGTGTGTGACTGAGTGCATGTATTTGTAAAATGACACCAGTTAACCAAAATGCTACGTTATACGTTGATCACCGACACATAGACACTTATATGTATTCTTCCCACTTTTTATTTGTTTTGAATTGTGCGCTTACTCATATTTGTAATAACTAAAAAGAAGAAATGTAAGTTTTATTTATTTTTCTGCTAGGAGTGTAATTTTTACTACCACTGACAATGTTGATAATATTCAACTGATTGAGCAATATCTGGGTAAATGGACAATAAAAATACTTTGTGATATTTCTTGAATTCCGCACAGGCCATCAAAGACACAGTGTAATCCTGTGTTGTTTTGTCTTCCTGTAAATCCTAAAATATGACATGACTCGCTAACTAGCCCATCATATAAAACCACACTTGTGATGCTGCTCCCCTGGAAAATCACATTGCAGAAGCAAAAGATGCTCTAACTGCTATCTCACTGTGACTTTTATTAGCTTTGGGGGCCAACGTTGTCAGCAGTTTCTTATGCTGCATTCACAAAGAACAGGGAAACCTGCTGTAATTCCGGTTTGGGAGTGATCACGCAATTTTCTGAGATGGTTTAACCCACTGATAGCCTTGTAGTCACAGCAGAAAAATATCCTAAATTAGTTTTATTTTGCTTCATATTTGTAGCTGTTTGTTCATATTGAATGAAACCTGATACAAACCGTCTGTAGCTACTTTTAAAGGTGCTGTAGGAAGTCTTCTGAAGATCCAGGACTTAGCCAAAAAATTTGAACATGGTCAACTTCTCAGCCCCTCCCCCCTTTCCGCTAAAGCCCAAAACGGTCTCCTAAACCCCTCCCCCCACAAGGGAGACTTAATGTGTGTGCATGACCAGTTATTGACACGCATTTAGACACCCCCTCCCCGGCCCTGATTGGTGCATCTGAACAGGGAGCGGTGGATTTTTGCAAATCATACTACAGGCTGTAGGTGGTGCCAGAGGAGCTAGATTTATTATTTGTTTTATTACCTGCTTCCTGTAGTTCTACTCAAACATAGGGTCAGTTTCAGCAAATATGACATCTAAACATCTATTCATTCTAGCATCTTTTTGGGCCCATCTCACATGAGGGCCCTGGGTACTCAGTCCCATTTCCACTCCTTGTCCGACAGCCCTGTTCCTTGCCATAATTTGAATCCCAGGATAATATACAAAGTGTTGAGGCCACATCACTTAGTTCTGAGAGTCTGGTCAACAAAAACCTGCTACCTACCTAACTGTGCTTGTAGCTCTCTGAACTAGCCTCTCGCTGCGACTCGCACATAACTCCCGGTCCCTGACCTAGCAGGAAGAACATCAAACATCATCATAACTCACTGCTTAATTGATTTATCTAAAAGTTCTGCATACAGTTCCTTGTGTGTTGGGGTTTTCTGCTTTAAAAAAGGTGGCAAAATCCTAAAATAATGTTGTTAGTCTGGATTTCAGTGTAGAATTTGAATGTCCTGCGGTGGTCTTCAAAACTTTTCTCATGCTGATGTGAATAGAATCCCAGGAGAAACACTGAATTCTTGTCATTTTTGTGGATTCAATTTGTCAAATGTATGGATATTGAATATCAGGACATTATATCCGTAACAACTTTCAAAGCTGCTGCTGGTCGGAGCGTAACGCATGAATGTGTTTCATCCATGCGCCCTGCTGCTGAAGAATCTTCACCTGTGCAGCGAGCCAGTTCATCTTCTCATCTTACCCGTTCATGGCTTGGTTGCCAGCCTGGTACACACTGAAAAGAAAAAACTTCACACTCAGAAGCAGCCCATAACTCAATCATTTCAACTCGAATCACATCAAAACTGATGTCAAAAGTGAAAAGTATCTACCAGAAGTGGCTTTTTTTATCTCTTTTTATTTTGTTATATGCTTTACAAATGTGTGCAGGACATCCATTACAGAGTTGTCCCTCGCTGGGAATTTTATGGTGAGATAAAAGAAAAACCAAGAAGGGTTATCTCCAGCTCAGCTGACATTCCAAGTTAGATGATGGTGTTGACTGCAGCCCGCTAATTGAAGACACATTTGAGATGTCTTGCTGTGCGCCAAATGGGTTTTTACTGATCTGGCAATCCTGGTGCAAGAGGGACCTCCGGTGGCCGAGTTAGTCAGTCATGATGAATCACACTGCCTACTGTCTGAAATCAGCCAGAAATACATGTCAGATGATGTAGAGCCCACACTAATGACTGAATGAGTGGAGTTCTCTAGAAGTCAAACACATACATATACAGTATCTACCTCAGCTGCCTTGACTCATCATTTTGACAAATTATGACATCTGGACAATGAAGTGCAGTATGTGTGACTTTTGGTAGTCTCTTAATGTCTACAGCATTGCATTAACACTGGGGTTCAGCTGGTGAAAAGCTAACATTTCATATGTCGCACAAACTTAATTTACTGTAAGGAGAGAGGAGAGATCAAATTGTATCTGTTTGATGCTTTGACTCTTTAAAAGCATCAAGTTAGATAAGATTTAGTCTATATCTTTGACGTTCTACTCAGGGACGATTCTAGGATCAGACCTTTAGGGGGGCTCAGCCCCTAATGAGAATGTGACACGGATACAGTGC
Source organism: Perca flavescens (assembly GCF_004354835.1). Taxonomy (NCBI): domain Eukaryota; kingdom Metazoa; phylum Chordata; class Actinopteri; order Perciformes; family Percidae; genus Perca; species Perca flavescens. The sequence goes on along the minus strand of NC_041340.1, from coordinate 6,900,406 downwards.
CTAAATCAGTCATTTCATTAGCCGATAATGTCTGAGCTAGCTACGGAACGACAACGTCAGCTAACGTTTTTTGACTCTATTAACGCTACGATGGAACTAAACCTGACGCTTCATTAGTCACAGTAATAACAACCCGGTCTCACGGCAGTTCGTGTAAATGTCCACGTTATTCTTAATCTATTGATACGTGTTCACGGAGACGTTTTTCTCGTTTTTTACGTGTAAATGTCACATTATTTTTTACGTGTAAATGTCACATTATTTACTCGGGGAAAGGACAAAAAAGGATGCTCCATAAGCCGGGAGGCTACCGCGAGGCGGCCCCACAATAACGGGATGGCGGAGGTTGGGTTTAGGAAAAAACTTACGGGAAATGGCGCCTTAAACGCTGGGAGACGCGCCACAGTAACACGTGGGACAAAACGCCACAATAACAGGAGGGCGGAGGTTGGGTTTAGGAAAAACTTACGGGGAAAGGGCGCCGTAAACGCCGGGAGACGCGCCACAGTAACACGCGGGACAAAACGCTACACGCAGGGACGCCATCCCCGGGAAACAAAGCGCCGCAAACGGGACGCGATCCCTGCAGGTGAAAGTACTGTGTTGTTTGACCCATCCACCACCCCGACCAACCTCCCTACGCGGATTTTCGGCTTTTTATATTACTCCCTACAATTTCGTGCTGTGGCCACAAAATATGCTTCCCATTGAAATATATTACTTTACATTTTCGTGTTGTCCACCACGTAAAAACCGACAAAAACGTCTCCGTGAACACGTATCAATAGATTCAAATAACGTCACATTTACACGAACTTCCATGAGACCGGGCTGGTAACGACCAATTTCACACAATGTTCTAACATTTAGCAATTTTAGTTGCTTACATCTCCATTTGGGTTCTAATCTGCACCATGAAATTACCAACTTCTTCTCTGGGGACTACCAACGTTAAACTTCACAACCGCACTCCTGCTCTTCCTGTGACAGATTAGACAGACTCAGCCAAAGGCGGGAGTCTGGCACAACCTCCCCCGATTGGCTAAAACTATGTTTCTGTTAACCCTTTCCTTGACCGGGTTACAGGCGCATAGCATCGGCGACAGACACCCAGGATATTTAACCTGTTTCAAGCTCTTTGAACCTGTAACAGTGTGTCCTCTGTCACTAACAGATAAGTTCGCAAACTCTGACTTGGAGCACTAAAATTGATTTTTTTTTTTTTTTAAAAGAAAAGTATTTTTTTGTCTTTTTAGGGGGGCTGAGATTAAATTAAATTAATGAAAAGGGGTCTAAAATCACCAATGGTTCCCTTCGGGATTGCATCCATTGATTTCACTCATTTAGGCCGGATATCCGTTGCCTTGGGCTTCCTTTGTGTTGGCATTTTAAACTGTGGTGGATTTATGAGTACTATGGTTAACATTTTCTCAGATCTCTGCAGGGTAAATCCAGACAGCTAGCTAGACTATCTGTCCAATCTGAGTTTTCTGTTGTACGACTAAAACTACTTTCAAACATCCACCAAAACAAGTTCCTTCCGAGCCTATTTTGCAGTGGCACTGCGGCTTTTCTCCAGTGCTTAGCACCGCCCAAGACGATTGTGATTGCAAGAAATGCCAATAAACCACAGCACGTTTTCCTCCTATCCCCGAATGCTATGTGGAGTAGCCAGACTCTCTTCCAGCGTGCTTTGGAGGAGGGTCTGGCAAAGTGAGACTAGATAAGATTTGAGTTTTTTTCTTTGCACATTTTATACAACAGCATAACAGCAGATAACCGAAATTTAAAAAAGAAGTCAAGAAGCTACAGGCTTTTACAGCGGACCAGTGATGTTGATTCTCATGTTTTTCACAAATTGAGACGTCATATAATATATTCTGTTCCAGATCGAGCAATCGCACAGGGAAGAAATCTACCATACTGACTTGAATATTAAACGACCCTGATAATAAGACATAAAAATAAAACATGAAAAACTACCAATAAAGCACAACATGAAGGCTACAAACAACCCACAATGTACAATGTAGGAGTCAGTATTGCACTCAAAGGTGTAACTTTGGGTTCAACATTGGGGGGGGTGAGATCTCAAACTATCTAGGGAGATCCTGGGACCTGTAGGCATGATTTAAATAAAAAGCAACAAAAATATCGAAAAAGTTGTTGAAAAAAGATAAAAAATACGCCAAAAGGCGACAAATGTCGAAAAAAAGTGTCCCAAAATATCGAAAAAGGCCGCAAAAACTCAGAAAGAAACAATAAAAACATTGAAAAAAAGTGGCAAAAACATTGAAAAAAGGTACAAGTTCAGTTTTGATTATGGGGGGCGGGGGTTTACCCCCGTAAATTAAGCCTATGGTTACACTAGAACTTAGAACATTCGAAAAGAACTTCGTCGATTAGAACACAGCCACCACATTTTCTTAATTTCCAGTATGTGTGTGTCACTTTTTCCATGCATGCGCATGCTCACAGTCGTACTCAAATTTTTTCTTCTGGTTCATGACATGTTTGGAAACGTGAGGCTGAGAGTGAGCGGACCGAGCCTTTTAATACTAATAGAGCTTTCATCGTGGCTTCACATGCTGAGGAAGAGCGTCATGATTTAAAGAGAGTTGACAATAATTCGTCTACACACAACATGATATAAGCCCACCAGGAGCCAGGCAGCTGTAGCACAACTCATGTTTTAATGGCCAAAAAGAGAAGAAAGCAAAGAAAGACATCCCTCCGTAACTACTGATATCTAAACCTCTCAAACTCTTCCCAGGACTCCCTCTCCTTGTTTTTTAGGGTGGCAAAAGAATAGATGGATGTCTGTAAAAGAAAAGATGAAACAGAGAAGGAGCAAAGACATAAAAAAAACAAAAAAAACAATTCTGCCCTGGCACACAAAAGGCATTTCAGGTCTGAGAGAAAATGGATTGCAGATGTCGCTGCCAAAACCTGCGGAGGAAATGTTTACAACCTGGTTCACCTTGTACACCAAATTGGTGCCAGCCGCACGGCCTGATATCTCCTGAAGGAGAAAATCAACAGTTAAAAAGTGACATTTTGTTTACAAAAAATAGGCATTGAGCAATCAATCAGTCAAAACCTAAGGCTGCAGGCAAAGTCTAACATCAAGATATAGTTAACTTAACCTCTTAAAGCAGGGTCTTCAACGTTTTTTAAACCAAGGACCCTTTAACTGAAAGAGAGATGATGCAGGGCCCTACATACTACGTATATATAATGTATATAATGACGCTGCATATTAAACTGGGCCTACAACAATGTATAGGGTGGCCTAAAGCCTTTATACATACATACATACATACAGTACATACATACATACCTTTTTTGCATAAAATACTAAGCTATAAAAATTCAATAATTTTTGGCATTATTTGATAAATCATCTTTTAATGTTAAACGGATTCACTGTATCTGTGGATGGCTATCTTAGTGACTATCTTATAGGCCAGTAAGCCTATCATCAATGACGATGTTCATGTTAAGACATTTTCATTTTAGAAAGTTTTCTCAAAAATTAACAATAATTTGGAGGCCCCCCTGCAGTGGGGTCCCGGACCCCATGTTGAAGATAGACATTATATGTGTTTACATTCCTGCCAAGTCCAGGAGAAGATGGATAACACTTGTGTTCGTACAGCATGCTGTATATGAAGCTGAAGCCATCTACTGGTTAGCATAGCTTAGAATAAAGATTGGCAACAGGAGGAAACAGCTAGCCTGGCTCTGTCTTAAGGTAACAAATTCCGCCTACCAGCTCCTCTGGTAGGCGGAGAGAGAGTATATACAGTACAATCCATGAAGTGTTCTGACCTTCTTTTTCACAATATTTGTGTATCTGAGATTTAGAGGAAAGTTTTTGTCTCTGTGCCTTCATCTACATCACCGCTTCACGAATGAGATCATAAAAAGTGGATTTTAATAGCTGAAAATCAAATTAAGGTTACAGCTTTCACCTCCATCCATCTGGTCCGCAGGTCATCCTGGAAATCTCCTTCAGACCAATTTCTCAAAATGAAGCAAAGAACACTGGCAATATTGACATTGTAATAACAATGAGAAACGGCCACCATAATATCAGTCAAAATGCCTTGCCAGTGTAAACACTCCATAGAGTGGAAAGTATATTTCTCAACATAAAACACATCTGTCTTCCAGACCATTGATATTAGGCTTCATACGACAATAAAGGGAGGCTTTTCCTCCCAGCCGGCGGATGCTGGAACGACCATGTCGCTGTGCTTCACCTGTGCGCTAGATGGTCCGGACGGCTGAGGCTGCCGTCTGGGGCTCATCTCCACACACACACACACACACACACACACACACACATTCACCTCTCAGTCACCTCATGAGCTGTAAAATAAGCTGCCGCCACACGGTCAATGGTGTGTCAACATCTTGCCACTGTCAAGCAAGGAAAACACACATGCACAGAAGTACACGTGCAGCTACACACGTGTTTGCATTATTACAGTTGGGAGAGCCTTTATTGTCTACATTTATACCCTAACCTCAAACCGTTTTCCTTCCAGCTCTGCATGCTTAACCACAACTTTTACCTTAAACTAAACCCAAGTCCAAACCCATAAACGCTCCTTAAAAAAGTGAAGATCGGCCAAATTGACCTCACTGAAGAATGAACACTCACACTGGCTCTCATTTGGATAGAAAAACAAGGATACACCCACTGAGATGTTGCTACAACTCCCATCAATCATGTTCCGTCTGCAGAGAGCCTATTGAATCCATACAAAAGGGAAGGCTACGAGCCAGGAAGCAGTGAATAGGTTAGCATATTAATGGTGACACAGTGAGCACATCCTGGTGGGAGAGGGCCTTAAAGGAGCTCAAGGTTCTCGAAAGACACGTGAGTGTTTTGATGAATGTTCTGCCCTACTGGTTAAGATTACCGTAGTCTCACATTGCCAGACCTTACTCCACAGCACTGCGGAGGAGGGTCTGGCTAGTCCACACAGCATTGCGGGGTCGGAGGGAAACGTGCTCTGGTTTATTGGCATTTTTTTAAACCAATAACAATCGTCTTGAGCGGTTCTAAGCGCCGGACGGAGCAATGGCGCCTCTGCAAAATAGCCTCGGGAAGGAACTTGTTTTGGTGGAACGTGTACGTTGCAAAAGTTGTTTTAGTCGTGCAACAGAAAACTCAGATTGGACAGATAGTCTAGCTAGCTGTCTGGATTTACCCTGCAGAGATCTGAGGAGCAGTTAACCATAGTCCTCATAAGGTTTAAAGGAGTTTAAAATGCCAACACAAAGAAAGCGGAAGGAAACCGATATTCGGCCGAAATGAAAGACATCCGGCGGAATTTCCGGTGGCACATGAACAATCCTAGAAATGGAACGACGTGGATATAGACTAAGCGTATCGTACCTATTCTATGTGCCCTAGTTCTACCAACAAACCTTGTGTCAAAAAGCAGAGACCATCACTGTTCACTGCATGTTTCTCACGACAGTCTTTCAAAACCCTTTCAGACGTACAGTACGCCTTGTTGGTCTGTGGTATGCCACAGCCAGTCACTTTCTAAACACACCAACAAACGGATAGCCAACAAGAGAAAGATGAAAGTAGATCTGCAGTAGCTACTACTGTCAGTTGCACGTTCTCAAACTTTCATAATCCATATTGTCCACACTGCTGATGGATGATTTCTGTAGATGTCGAAGTGGGGGGTAGATGAAAACAACAACACGCATGCTCCGGTGACATGCAGTCACTGTGAAAGTTTTAACAAAGAGAGATCGCGTGCAGCTTCTCCTGCTTTTGTGTCACATCTTTTAAAAGATGCCCACCACAAAGACGACAAACATGGGGACTACCATTGTGCACTTGCATGACAGTAAATAACCGGAGTCAGAACTAAACATGGAGAAGTTCAGTTTTTATGCACCACATATCTGGAAGAAACTCTCAGAAAACTGCACGTCCGCTGCAAGTCTCAGTTCTTTTAAATCAAGGCTGAAGACTGTTCTGTTTGATGCTGCATTAGTAAATTATTCATTTCATACACTACACTGTAACTTTTTATTCTTATATTTCATACCTCTCTTATTCTATTTTAGCTGTTTGTATATTCAATTTTATTGTTTGAAACTGCTCTTTAATGTTTTTTATGAATCACTGTGAATTGCCTTGTTGCTGAAATGTGCAATACAAATAAAGCTGCCTTGCCTTGCCTTGTCAATAGTCTTTATTCCCAATCCAAAAAACATTGTAAAAGTTCCTCTACCATTGCTACAAGTTGTTCAGCAAACATGTCTGCTGAATTCATTAATGTTTCTTCTAATTTATTTAGTTTTAACTTGGTTTAATGAAACTTTAAGATACCGTTTGTATTCTTGCCACCATTTTTTATTTTTTTTATTTTATAGCTATAGAGTTTGTCTGTTAGTTTAAAGTTGGTAGTCCCCAGAGAAAAAGTTGGTAATTTCATGGCGCAGATTAGAACCTGAATGGAAACGTAAGCAACATTGTGTCAAATTGGTCGTTATTACTGTTACTTATAAAGTGTCAGGTTTAAATCCATCATAGTGTCAAAAAACATTAGCTGATGTTGTTCCATAGCTAGCTCAGAGATTATCGGCTAATGAAATGACTGATTTAGCAGGGGGGGGGTTAACAGTTCTGCAAGGCACTGTATATGTGTCACATTCTCTTTGGGGCCTGTGCCCCCCCTACAGGTCTGATCCTAGAATCGCCCCTGCTTGCCACCTTTTAAAAAGATGTTAAAAGTTCTGATTGCTCACATCACGAACGCCAAATATGTGCTGGGTTTTGCTTCATTAAGAACCTGAACTGCCTCTTTAGCACGTTGCCAGGTTTGCATTTTCCCCTTTATTTACCTATTCATTTTGTTTATGGGGAGGATTCCTCTACATGTGATGTCAGTGTTTCTATAGAGAATACGAATAGCTTCGTGTTTACATGCAGTTTTGTGCCGTTGAGTTGCTTGCAGCACGAAGCTGGGCGCTAACAGCTAAGATCCTCTGCCGCCAAACAAGACCCTCTCAAAACCCCGACACCTAACCCTTGTGTGTGTTTACTCACGCCACAGTTAAACATTTACATACTCATCCAAACAGTGTCAGCGGGAAAACCGCATCATCCCGCTCTGTTTTACATTAGCATGCGGTCGAGCAGTTTGTCTCTTCCTCAGAGAGGGAGAAACAGTCCCAAAACATCCATAGTAATCAATCTGATGAAACCAAACAGCAGTATACACAGAGGACACCGGCGTAAACAACTTTTAACTCAGCTGGATTGAAGTCTCATCTCCACGAGGAGCGAATAAGACGTGACTCCATGTTACACTAACATTTTGTCTTTGAGTTTAAGCTCCGGACCGCAAACAAGTATGTGCTGAACATCCCAGTTTGTTTTCTGAGCAGAGACAGATGACTATTTCTCTAAATGGACTCCAGCTCTCATAAATGTTTAATGAACGCTTTCTATTCACAATAATTGAACATTTTCCAAATCCGTGTAGTGTTATTTATAATCCATATAAACTACATAGAGTACATACTTGGACCACATAATCTGTGTTTGTACAAGCAAGTGCACAGACAAAAGTCACACATGGAAATACAAGCCTCCTGGTCTCCATTTTAACAAGTCTCACTTTTTTTTTTTAATGGGTATATCCTGGTGTTAAATATCTGTTATGTGTTTTGCCTGGCTGTGACGATGGTTGGACATAAACATGCTATTCTTGCTGTACCTATAATTGTTCTATTAATAACGCCCATAATGTCTGAGTCTCGTTCTGCATGGAAGGGTGCAGCAGTATTTATTGTGTGCAAACGCGACCTGTTTCCAGCTGCCACACGTTGTTAATCTCCCTGGCCACACCTCTGCCACTCACAGCCCATTTAGGTCAGACTTATTTAGCGCTTGGCAGTCAAAGAGCAGGCTGCCGCTGCTGCCACTGGTGTCCCTCGTGGTCAGGGGGCGCCGCCGCAGATCTGGGGCCACACTTTTCTGACAAGACGTAACACCGGCTTTCCGCAGCCTGAAAGGTCTATAGAGAGCAGCATCACCTCGCCTTCTGTTACCGCTGCTCCCTCAAACTCCATCCCAGACACAACCATCAAATACATGCATACACAGTTCTGTCTAGTGGTGCTCTACGAGGGGCGAGACCACCTGGAGTGGCACTTGACAGAGTTGGGTCTAGAGTCCAGACCTGAACCCGGCATGTACCCGCTGATCCCGACTGGTAATGCCAAATTTGAGACTCAAACTCAGTCCAAGATCTGTTTGCTTTATTTGATCCATTTCTGACTGTTAGCTCACCAGGCCAATGCAGTGCATTGCCTACAGGCTAGGCCATTCTCAATCTGCAGTCTCCTCTGTACTTGTGTTCTTATGGACGTCGTCAGGTACGGCACAAGTACTAAATCCACTTTATTGGGAACGTAAATTTCATGCAGTCACTTTTTCACACTAGTAGTTGATCCAGGTGTGTAGTGTTCATTGCAACAGAAGTTATTTGTCTCATTCTGTCCTCTAGACCCCCCCCCAAAAGATCTGCAAAATCGTATGACCTAAACTGGGACTAGTCTATGTCCACGACGTTCCATTCCATCCCGGAATGCTGTGTGGACTAGCCAGACCCTCCTCCACAGCGCTGTGGAGGAAGGTCTGGCAATGCGAGACTACTCCACCCAAACACCCTCACAAAACCCACTTCCACGTATACAAAAATCAACCATCAGCAGTGTGGACAATATGGATTATGAAAGTTTGAGAATGTGCAACTGACAGTAGTAGCAATTCAATATTAGTGGAAAGGGTGTTAATCAGTATCACAGTTTTGGAAGCACATTTTACATTGGTTGTTTTTCCTTACAGTAAAGCATCTTAATTTTCTTTTACCCCTCATTGCTTATGTTCAAATCTTTCGTTGACCACTGGATCTGTATTGCTGAGCTTGTTAGAAGATATTTGCACCTTTATGACCCGTCAAACCAGCTTCTACATCCTCATATTCCCCCACAGATTTTCTTTTTAATAGGTATGTGACCCAACTGGCATTGAGTGTAAATTGAAACAAACAAAGAGTGTGTTTCTATTTCATGCAAAGTCAGCTTTGTTGTAAGTACACTCCAACATTAATATCTAGGATTAATTTAGGTGTTCACCCTAATTATCACACAGGGAGAGGTAATGAAATTCAGTGTTTTGGTAGACGACTAAGATGCTGAACTAAACCCCAGGCTGGACACTGTTTACAGGAGTGAATTAAAAGCATTTGCTTTTAAAGCTACTTTTTTGTTGTATATAGTTTTGCCAAGAATTTCAATTTAATTTATTTTACGTTTCTCATTGCATTGATTGTCACTTAACAACAGTGTATAATCCATTGTCTGTACCTTTTAAGATAGGTGCAAGACTTGGACACCTGAGACCAGAATTTGCATCCGGTGTTCCATGTGCTCTTAGGCTGTTCAAACTTTTAATTGAGGTCAGGAAAAAGGTTATGGTTTTGTTAAATATTTAAAAAGTAAATTCCTCCTGTTTTGTGCTTCAAGTCTGTGTTGACTTTTTTAAAGTAGTTAATGAAAACCACAATCTTTTTCTGACTTTCAAGGTCCTATGACATGCTGCTTTTTGGATGCTTTTATATAGGCCTTAGTGGTGCCCTAATACTGTATCTGCTTGTTTGAAAGCCATGATGTCTCTCTCTCTCTCATGGGTGGGCCAAATTCTCTGGGCGGGCAAAGCAGAGAAAGGGGAGGTAACCTTGCTCCTTATGACCTCATAAGGAGAAGATTCCAGATCGGCCCATCTGAGCTTTCATTTTCTCAAAGGCAGAGCAGGATACCCAGGGCTCGGTTTACACCTATCACCATTTCTAGCCACTGGGGGACCATAGGCAGGCTGGGGGAACACATATTAATGTTAAAAACCTCATAAAGTGAAGTTTCCATGCCATGGGACCGTTAAAAAAAATGACCATAAAAATATGACTCATGCTGTAGTTACCAGGAGTTGTTGTTGATCAAGTCTACAGCGCTGGTTAATACTACGCTGGAAAACTAATTAAATGTCTCTTACAGTTAGTCAGTTGTACTTGGCGTTGATAAAATGTGAATGCAAATGAGTTTTATATGAACATGACTTTTTTATATGACACAATTGCAAAAATACATACCGTAAAAGCAATTTTTTTATGCAAAAGTAACAGATCAGCCTCTCAAATATGGGGGTTTCCTGATATTTTCTGTTGTTATTAATCTGAACATTGTTGGGCTTTGGACTAGTCTCGCTGGACGGAGCAACGGTGCCTCTGCAAAATAGCCTCGGGAAGGAACTTGTTTTGGTGGAACGTGTGTACGTTCAAAGGTTTATTTAGTCGTGCAACAGAAAACTCAGATTGGACAGATAGTCTAGCTAGCTGTCTGGATTTACCCTGCAGAGATCTGAGGAGCAGTTAACCATAGTCCTCAGAAATCGACCAAGGTTTAAAATGCCAACACAAAGAAAGCGAAAGGTGACGGATATCCAGCCGAAATGAGGAACATCCGGCGGAATTTCCGGCGGCAACTGAACAATCCCGGAAGTGGAACGTTGTAGATAGAGACTAGCTTTGGACTGACAAAACAAGAAATTTAAAGACATTACCTTGGACTTTGAAAAATTGGGATGGACGTTTTTCAGTAAATAATCGTTAGTTGCGGCCTTAATACGTAGTTAAATATATAATGTGACATATCCGTGCATCAGATGTATTCCCAAACATTTGCTTTGTCTGTACATTGTACAGACCATGGCATCATATGGTCAAGCGATAAGTGAGGAGACCTGATGATCAGAGTTGGGATGTACCAGGTCCTCAGTGGGGGGAACAATCTGCGGAGCTTCTTTTTAATCTCAACAACACGTTTGTTGTGTCGTCTGCACACCAGCTGCTGCTTCCCCTGTGAGGAGTCATTGGCAAAAAAACAAAAGAGAAAACATTCTCAGGTGGTTTTTTGCTCTTGTTAGTGGTGTTGATTACAAGGTCTGAATAATGGACAATTACAGGAAAATGTGACTTTAGGAGCGTTAGCCACATGTGATGTGCATGTGTCTCAGTTAAAGAAGGACAGCAGCACACTGTGCAGTGTTTTAATTCAGTCATATATCACGAAGCAGATTCTTTTCAAGACAGGTGAACAATAGTGGGGTCAAAAAGTAAATGTATGGGTTCACAGGTATGTTTTTCCAAGTTTTTTTTTTGGTTTTTGCGACAATGACTGGGAAGTATTCCACGAAGCTAACCGCTCACACAAACATCTAGTGGTTATCTTCTGGAGAAGGTGAGGAGAGAAAAAGAAGACGAGGCCAGGCTCCAGGCTTCTGTCCTCAAGGAGGTGTTTGGTATCCGTTGATAGGGCTCCCTGCCTGAGGACAGAAAAATAAACCGTAAGTGAAGACGACAAAGACAATAAACATGAAGTAAGTGCAAGAAGGGAAATTTAGAGAGAGAAATGCCTTGAGGGGAAATGTTCCAGTAAGTAATGGCAGCTCTATAGACCTCTAGATATCAATATTAAAACAGGGCATAATTTGACTAATAAGTGTAAGTTTTTTAGATTTCTAGGTTGTAGGCTCTAACTACATGGTGAAAGAGTTACTTAAAAGGCCGTTGAAACGAGCGCTAAGCGCCGGACATAGCAGCGGTGCTTCTGCAAAATAGCCTCGGGAAGGAACTTGTTTTGGTGGAATGTGTACGTTCAAGAGTTGTTTTAGTCGTGCAACATAAAACTCAGATTGGACAGATAGTCTAGCTAGAATTTCCAGCGACAACTGAACAATCCCAGAAGTGGAACGTTGTCGATAGAGACTAGGCGTGGCCAAACTTTAGTGAGTGAAACCACAGCACTTCAATGTTTAGCAATCCTCGTGTCTACATGGTGTGAATCTAGTTTATATAAATCATGTAAAAGCTGGTAATGTGTTTTATCATGGTTGTCTCCAGCTACATTCCTCCCTCTATCTTTTTAGCTCTGCAAAAAGAAAGCTCCCCGCATCATCATCATCTGCATTCAATCAGAATAATTATCCCAAGAAATTCAGCGCAGAGCCTGTGAGAGGTGAGGGGAATGAAGCACAGAGGCTATTGGTAATCACCTCCCTCCAGTCGTTATTAGTCATCTCTCTGCTGCTTTGGAAGAGGGACTCGGACGGCTTGGGAGGAAGCCATGTGCAACAGACAGATAGACAGACAAAACAGAAAAAGCCTGATGTGACTCCGGTGCCCAGAAAGTATCAGCGATCTCTCAAGGCTTTGGCAGAACAGCAGCTCCTCTGGGGACTGGCACACGAGAATCAGCTTAAGTTCTGTCTGTCAGGCTTGCTCTTATCCACAGATTTAAAAAAAAAATAAAATAAAATAAAAAGCACTGAGCTTGTCACTCTACAGATGTGGGAGCTTTTTAAAAAATCCCCATAGCGGACAGCGAACACCTTTTGGATTCTTCACTATAAAGATGGAGTGTTTAAGGTCCTGTCAGGATTTGTAGGCGCTTCCTGCAGGAGCTCTTTGTTGGGTTCCTGTTTGATTGCAGAATAGCTTTGCAATCAAAAGTTTCCCAAAGCCATCTAACTTTTGTAAAGCAGACAGAAAAAAGAAGAAGAAAAAAACACTGATTAGACTCCAGTGCCCATGAAGTATCAGTTTTATGAATGTTCTGGCAGCCCTACAGCTCCACAGGGGACTGGCAGCTGTCCTCAGATGACTGTCTATGTTTTGAAATTCTAATTTCACTCGTGAGATTTGCACTTTGTATCCGATCCAGAGATTTTAAAAGACTGAACTGGTCACTAAACATAAAGGATATTTTCTAAAATCCAAAGGCAACTACAGTATGCACCTTAGCCCTGGAAGGTTGATAATACAGATGTATTTCTTATATATTGATTATACTGATATTACAGATACTATTATTATATAAAGACATTGAATACCCATTAAAGCTTGAGAACATTTTAGATAAGAAGCATCATTCAACTAATAATTCTCTGGCATTTTCATTCACATACCCATTCAACTTTGGACTCATTTTTGTAGTTGTGGCCATAATTTCAGTTACGATAACATTTTAGTCAACAAAGTAAAAGCTGAAATGTGGGAACAAGAAGACATCTCTACAAGGGGTTGAACAATCAGTTTTTAAACATGCAAACACTTTAGCAGGATTGTCTAATTGTCTTCTTTTTTTTTTAGGCAAAACCAAAGTGAGAACATCAAAGTGTTGTTAATAATCCGTTATTGGAAATCTTATCAGAATGTTTGTTTTCTTGTTTCTTGTGCAGATGTCGCTGCACTCTATCCCCGCAATGAACTTGGTGAGTACAATGTTATTATTACTGATGGAAAATTGCCAAAAACTACAAATATGAGACCCAAGTTTTAATATATACTTGAATTACTTCTGGGGCCCATCATTTTTATTAAAAAATATAGATTTTCAAAAAGGGACAGATCAGTTAAACTTCAAATTCACCTATTTGTATGCCCCCAATGTACCTATAAATCAATGTTTCCAGCTGAAAAAAAGACACTGATCATCCCAGTTAATAGTAAAGTAAGTTAGTAAAGACCTATTGTACAAAGAAACGATCATAAAAGTTTCAGTAATTCAAACTAATTGGAGTGAAATGCATGAAGCTGTTGATTATGCACCATGCCACCAACTAATTTATAAGCAATAAATAGTTAAACTGCAAAAGTTTGAGAAGAATTGTTTTTCTAAAATCTAACTTGTGCCCAGATTCTGTAGGATTGTTTTTCACAATTAACAGTGTTTGTTTTTAATACTGAAATAAATTCCCGCATTTTAAAACACACAATTAAATTACTGAGCCATATTCATAGTTAACCTATGTGCCGCCTAGTGGCTGTTAGGTGATATGACAACGTCTTCCACCGACACACACAATCCTTCGTGCTCCTCGCCTCTTCAGCGCTGCTGAACACCGTATGGAGTCGTATGTCTTTGTTAAAATACACAGCAGGCAGACAAAACAAAAACACTGATGAGACTTCAGTGCCCATGAGGGTTCAGAGTTTTTTTTTCAAAATCCTGGCACCACAACAAACCCACTGCGGACTGGCAGCTGATCTGAACTTCAGTCTCAGTTCCGGAGATTTTAAAACACTGAAGTGATTACTCTAAAGATATCGGTCCCTTCTCAAATCTAAAGGAAACTGTAGCTAAAAGGCGGAGTACGAGTAAAAGGGACCTGAAGGAGGTCTTCTCCGGGAAAAGGACAGCATTGTAATAGTAATAGTTTGAACAGTTTTAGATATCCCTTTTTAAAACCTGCAATAGCTGATTTTTTGGCCACTTCATGATTTGAAAATATTGTGTAAAAAAACATTGATTATAGGTTGCTTTAATGTTCAGAAACGTGATCTTTGTATACGTGTGCAAAAACTCTTACGATGGATGGATGATGGATGGAGGGAGGGAGAGAGGGAGGAATGGATGGAAGAATGGATAGATGGATGGATGGATGGAAGGAGGGAGCGAGGGAGGGAGGGAGGGATGGATGGATGGAAGAATGGATATATGGATGGATGGGTGGATGATGGATGGATGGATGGATGGATGGATGGAGGGAGGGAGAGAGGGATGGAGGGATGGATAGGTGGATGGAAGAATGGATAGATGGATGGGTGGATGATAGATGGATGGATGGATGGACAAAACATATGACTGAAAGATACCCTATGTTCGCTCATTAGATTCTTCTTTAAGGAACATTCTGCGGTCACCCAATGATTGCATAAATGCTTTCAAGGAACCTTTTAAAAAACAAAAAGAATGATGAAACTCCAGTAACCATAATGTTTCCAAGCTCTGGCTGTATGACAACCCCCTGCAGGGACTGGCAGTCGCACCCAGATGATTATTAGCCCTGATTTTTGGATATATTCTATTTCACTCCTCAGATCAGTCCTCATCTTCCATCTACAAATGTTTTGATACAGAACGGTTTTAATACAGTTAAGGTCGCTCTTTAAATAAAAGTTCACCTGAGGTTCTAGTCAAATACAAAGAGAGCCAACGAGCCAATGGATTTTCTTACAGGGGCGGGCTCTTACATTTTCTTACTTTTAAGAACGATGATCATTTGATGAGTTGATCAAAAGAAATTCAATCAGCAACTATTTAGGTAATCAATGAATAGTTTTAGTAATTTCTCCAGTAAAAATGTCAACCGTTTTCTGGTTCTAACTTCTCAAATATGAAGATTTGATGCTTTTCTTTGTCATGTACAGCATGACAGAAAAACTGAATGTCTTTGGATTTTGGACTGAATTACATCTTGTTTGTCTGTGGTAAACAAAGCATTTTTCAGAAAAAAAGAATTATTCGATAACGAAAATAGTCATTTGTGACAGTCCTACTTCACATATGAGTGCTGAACTGTTATGGCTTCTTTTTTTTTGATTTTGGTATCCCCTTTGGTATCCAACTCTTCTGGGGATTGGCAACCATACTCAGATTAATATTAGCCCTCCCTAATAAATCTCTAATATTTCACCCCTGAGGTTTGCATGTGTCTCCCACACAAAGATTTCAAAACACTAAACTGGGGCCCTCTGACATGTAGAGGGACTCTGCCCAACATTTCTTGAACCCATTGCAAAGTTTGTGAACCTGATGAGACCTTTGTGGTTTTAAACCATGCAGCATACGCCCATTAAGAAGTAGAAATATGAAACTGGTACCTGGTTAAAGAGCTCCACGTACGGCATGTTTAACTTCTCCACCTGAGACTCCAGGTCAGCCACTGCATCTGCATCCCATGATGTTATACTGCTGCGAAAGGAAGGTTAGACATGTTGTAAATACTGTAATGTCCTGGAAACGATGTAGGAGTGGGCCACAGTGGAAAATGTATAAAAGTGATGGGAGATAATAAGAAATGTTGTGTTCTTTACTTAATGCCCTGTTGGAAAACACTCCAGCGAGGTTTTCTGGCAAAAAGATGTGCAGCTTCATCATAGTGATAAGTTTACTATATCTTGCGTCTTCTTTCTTACCCGTCACAGCCTTGAGTGTCTTGTAGGGGACAGACAACGCTCTGTGAGGGACTGTCATCATGTTTCTCAACCTTCTTTTTCAATTTGATGACCTGTTGCAGCAGAGCGTCTCTCTCCTCCATCAGGCAGTCTTTGAATCTGTGATTAAAAAAGGTTTAGACAATGAGATATAGCCTGTAGAGATATTTGGTGGGGGGGAAAGGTTTACATTTTGTAAAAGAGGTTGTACTTTCTAATGTTGAGTTCATAGTTAGGGCATACCTGCCAACACTCCCGTTTTTACCCGGGATTCTCCCGTTTTTTAGCCCTATCTCCCGGACCCCTCCCGGTTTATTTTTCCCGGAAAACTCCCGTAATTTGCATGGCCCAAACTCCTTTATAAATAATCGGACCAATATGTTTGTCTAATGTTGCCAGATCTTGTATGAAACGCATCCTATTCACACAACATACACAATTTTCAACCCGTTTGTCACCTCAACCTGGCAACCCATAACCCAGTTGTGCAGTTGATCTCTGCGAAAGCTTCGCAGAAAGTTTAGACCCAAAAGTGAGCCGATAAAAACGGCAGGTGAAGGCGGTGTTCCCGCAAAGAAATCGTAATATAGCTGTAAATTTCAACAGTGTTGGGCGCGACAATTTACATGTATCTTACCTAGCCATATCGACAACCTCCACGCTTTTTGTAAGGTGTGTCGCATTGATTTTAATGTAGCGCACGGCGGGAAAAATGACATTACCCAGTGCAGTAATACACAGCGGGTCTTACAGTACACTTAACAGTACCCCCCTCCCTGGTCACAAATCTCCCGGATTTTGAAAACCAAATATTGGCAGGTATGAGTTAGGGTCTCAAAGCCTGCGCATTTTTGTGTCTCACGTGAAAAACAGACATACAATACATACAATGGACACATTAAGTATGTGTGCAGGGGTGTAGCACAAAATTCTGGGCCCTGTAGAAAGGCATTTTGACATTTCATATGAGGGACCTGGGTAATCAGTCCCCCCCAGTCCGACGCCCCTGTATGTGTGTAGTATGTGTGATTGTAAATGTTCAGGGATACCCACTTCTTGACACAGCACATCCAGTAGCGCTGCTGCTGACAGAGCCACTCAAACTGCTCCGCTGTCCTCTGCAGTTTGCTCAGACTCCCCTCATTCTGCTGCTGCAGCTCCCTTACCTCAAAGACAAGACACCATCACTTTATATTCCTCGTTCAACCAGGACGTGATTGAGGCAACGAGAAAGCAGGAAATAATGATTGTGGTGTGTTTGTGTCTGTCAGGAAAAAAAATACTCTTGAACTCAGTGGCGTCATCTGGAAAGATGAGCGAATGCAACAGGGTAGGACTTCATCTCCGACTCCCAGGACATTCACAACATTTCACTGACTTTATCCCCAGCAAATAGATGTTCTCATTAAGTGACTGACAGGGCGGTCTGTTGTTTTGTTCTGTTGGACTTGTGCGGCTCTCGTAGGAGAGATAATTGTGGAGCCGGATTGTTTACTGTTTGATGGACTGGTTGAAACGGGGGCCAGGAAGGGAGTGAGTCTTTGAAGCCAAGTGTAAATAACAAAATCATGACAGTATGTAGGAATGTAACACCCAGACTGCCCAGACGCAACACACATTAATACAAATCTAATGCCAGAAAAAAAAAAAAAAAAAATCTGAATCAGTGCATTCTCTGGAGTGGTTGTAGTTTTTCAAATTTGGCCACAGTACATAAATTTGAACCTTGAGGTTTCATGTTTCGTGAGATTAATTATTCAAAATCCAACAGCAGACTTGTTATTCTCTGTTTGTAAGCGGCGCGCCGACACGTTGACCTAAACTACTCCTAAGAACAGAGTTAATCCATTCCTTCTTGCAGCAGGATGATGTTGTACTGCATTATTTGTGGAGGATTTGGCTGCATGCTTTGACAAAGAGAAGTACTCCACATTCGTTATAAAACCATCAAAAGTACATGACTTATCTATTTACACTCAAGCGGACAAGACCAGAGAAGCAGTGTTGAACAAAGTGTCCAATCCTGACATCTGCTGGACAAAAGGTCACATTACAACCACTGACTTCTATGTCGTGATACTGGTGGGTATTTAACCCTTGTGTTGTCCTCAGGTCAAATTTGACCTGTTTTCAAAGTTTTTATATCAGAAATATGGGTTTCTTTGAACCAAAATGCCCAGAGACATGGATGCATGGATGTATGGAACCCATACAACGATCTCTGCATGTAAAATTAATGATTACTTTTATTGAATTTTGGGTGTTTTATTCAATTTTATAAAAAATTTTAAAACAGTATTGTGACCAAACTTTGACATAAACCAGTCAGTGATTCACTCAACATCCTCTGATCTTAACTATTAGTCAAAATAATTCATAATTTCTGTTTTTTTAACTCCAAAATTGGGTATAATGTCATATAAATTAGGTTTACTGACCATGAATTTAAAAATAATACGTTGAAAAAAGTGACAAAAACGTTTTAAAAAGTGTCAAAAGCATAAAAAAGAGCCAAAAAACGCTGGTAAAAGCACCAAAAATTCAAATTCACTTTTGACCTGGATCGACAACAAGTTCATGGTTGACAGGAATACAACACACGGGTTAAACGTTTAGTTTGTTGCTAATTAGCAGTCTTGTATAAAGTACCTGAATGCAATACTTGAGTAAAAGTACAAGTATCTTGCCAGAAAATGAATTTGGTAGAAGTTAAAGTCACCTTTTAGAACATTACTTGAGTATAAGTCTCAAAGACACTATCAGTTCTTATGCTTCCTCCTCTTCTTTGGTTTTGGCCCATGTTCTTTTTATTTGCTGCTTGGCAACAAACAGGCATTATGTCACCAACTGGAAAGGAGTGGGCATTAACATGCAATCTAGCAGCAATGATTCGTCAAACTCGAAATCTAGACGCACCCTAACGGCAGCAAATTTAATTTGCAGCCAGGGGGGTCTAGGCACTCTCCGTTGACTTGCGAGCTGGAAAAACCAAACTCTGGTCAGGCCAATCACATCGTGTATAGAGTCGGTGGGCGGGGCTTATGGCTGCTGCTGCTGGGAACAGCGGTCTTCTGGAAGACTTGGAGTTCAGCTTTTCTTTGAGAAAAGAACAAAGAACGGCACAGAAATCATTCTTAAAAAAGGAAGATGTGTTAATGTGTGCTAAAGTTGAATCTATCAACTAGCTTCGCTACCTTCTTCGTTGCTCTGCCTGGTTGTAGCGCTATCCTATCGCGGGCAGAGGGAATTTGAAAGACAACCGTTTATCCCGCCCCTTGCATTGAGCCCTGCCAATGGTGAGTTCCCAGACCCAACATCTGGATGTGGGTCTGGCTTGTCAGGCTATCGCCAAACCTGCTTTTTTCCAGTGTAACAAATTTCTGATTTTATTTTGTTGGAACGAGTAAATAAAATGCTTAAGGGAAATGTACTGAAGTAAAAGTAAAAGTTTCCCGAAATATAAATAACAAAGTAAAGTACAGGTACAGGTACAGCAACGAAGTATTTGTACTTTGTTACATTACAACACTGCTAATAAATTTGTGTGAATAATCTCATTAGGGATGAGACATCATGTAAATAACCATTCATTGGTTACATCTTATTAATGTATAGTCACACAAACTCAGGCCACGATGTGCAAACAGTGGTTTCGGACTGTCATATAAAATTTTTCAGGTCCATCGGAATTGTATGTGATGTAATGAATGCACTGTGTATTTTTGTCATGCTGTGATGGACAATAACACCTCAAGCAGTTTATACCGCCAATTATTTTCTTCATTTCACTCAAAGATAAAAAGTACTGTTGTGCTGTCCGTACCAACATTGTGCGTAAACAGAAACCTGAATGAATTTCAATTTTCAAACAAACTTCAAACTCCAGCAAACTTTTGTGTACATTGAAAATACTTAAAGATGGCAATTAGTATTGTATAAAGGGAACAGTTCACCCACCAAAATGTGTGTTTTGAATGGAGCTGAAACAACTGACAAAAAATGAATGGGCAGCAATTTTTACATTGATTAATTGTTGTTGCCCTTGTGCATCCCTTTAAAAAAACATTACAGAAATGTCTGGTTCCAGTTTCTCAAATTATAACATCTGCTGGTTTTCTCAGCCTTCTTTGATGATAAAATGAAATATATTTGGTTTTGACTGTTGGGCAGACACAACGAGCAGTTTAAATATGTCAATTTGGGCTTTGCGAACTTGTGACGGCCCTTTTTCACTTTTTTATGGCATTTTATAGACCAAATGATTCATTGATTAATCAGGAAAAATAATCAGCCGATTGATTTTTAATGAAAATCAACTATAATATATAGAGGAGACATTTAGGAGTTACTGTCTCAGACTCTTACAGACCCAAAAAGTGCCAGAGCTGCATTCAATTCGGTTCCCTTACCTCCTTCTGATGAGTGGAGCGTAAATCCTTCAGATTTTCTATCAAAGTTTGGTTGGTGTCATGTAGCTCCTCCAGCTCCACTGTCTTACTGTTAGGAACAATGACAAAAAGATTTGATCCTATCTGTGTTTACTCAACACTTGTTGTGGCCAGTTTAATTTGACCTGAGTAGAGTCCTATCAATGTAGCTGTCATTGTGTTTGTAAGTTGCAAAAGCTGAAAACTAATTTAAATTGACCTTTAATCCACTTTTTTATAATGATTTTTACATTTTGGCAAACTCCATTTATCTGATCTCTTACATTAATACACAAAAACATAACTTCCTTTAAAGAATACCCTTACCTCGACAATAATATCATTGCTTTCTGGATAAAATAATGAATGTTTGCTTCATATGGTGCAGTATAACTTATTTCTTTAACGCATGGGAATGGGAAGAAAGTTTATTTCTAACACCAATTATTTCTAACCCCTAACTTTTTGTCATCGGTAAAAATGACTGAAAGGAGTTGCATGAAGATGTTTCATTTAAAGTTTAAATATAATATATGTTTGGTGCTCCGAGTGCTCTTAACTAAAATAATGTGTTTTTTTCTAGGTTTTTTTCTTCCACAGATTTTTCTATTCAGCGGGATTTCTATTCTCAACCCTGCATGCTCCTCGCTGTCACAGATTCATTTCCACAATTGTATCAATGCATTTGATGTTAGAGTCAATGGGAATTTTAAAGGCAAATGTAAAACATATACACATTGACCTTTCTGCTAATGTTAAGATTGCTTTCATCTTCTTGACTTGTCGGCTGGAATCATAATGTGATAACGCATTCTGACACTAAGCCAACTCCCCGCGGGGATTTAAAGTCAGCAGATTGAGGCACGGCGCTGCATTTCTGCTGACTTAAAAAAGGTCTGAACTCAATGCTTTCATCCAGTTTTGAGATGAAGTTCTTCTTTGTGGGTTTGCAGAGCAGCTGGTGACAGCTTCACTTGGCTCCAGTTTGCTGGAGATGGTAATCAAACGTTAGCAGGTTTTTTTATTCATTTGAATGTTTCTTTTCTTAGTCTGCGGCCTTATCTGGGTTAATGTTTGTTATTATATTTAGTTCGGTTTAAACAGCTGGGGTGGAACATGGAGGAATGCGTTTGAATCAAACCATCAACAATTCAACGTGGTTAAAGAAAACGAGAAGGTCACCACAAGCTTTTTGTTCAGGTATTTCCTCCACAACTCAGAGCTGGGACAGGTCCTCATCTAGAGCACAGTAAAGCACGCTTGTGCTTTTAATTAAAAAGGTGTGCACATTGGACACTGACAGACCACACACTCAAAGTGATTATCACCAATATTGCTGCTGGAACGCTGCTATGTGGCTGTCCAATGCTTAAATGTAGTGAGTGAATTTCACTACATTGTACTGTAGGATTGTATGTGACAGTCTCTTTTACTTTCTTCTTTCTATTAATAAAACGGTTTAAAACTATAAAGAAATATGATTTTTCTGGAATTTGCTTCAGTCTAAGAATGTACTCTATATCCACAACGACGATTGCTCTGGTGCTGCTGGAAATTCCGCCATATCACGCTCTTTTCGGCCGGATGTCCGTTACCTTCCGCTTTCTTTGTGTTGGCATTTTAAACTCCGGTGGATTTCTGAGGACTATGGTTAACTGCTCCTCAGATCTCTGCAGGGTAAATCCAGACAGCTAGCTAGACTATCTGTCCAATCTGACTTTTCTGTTGCACGACTAAAACAACCTTTTAACGTACACATGTTCCACCAAAACAAGTTCCTTCCCGAGGCACCATGGCTCTCTCCGGGGCGCGATATTTTTTTTCCACTCTGGCCACGCCAAGACCCGCCCTTCAATAGCATTTACACACTACTATTGGCCAGGCATCCATGCTTACATGTGCAGGTCCTATCCCCTGACCAATCCCCTAACCCTAACCTTAACCACTCAAGGTCAAATGCCTAACCCAAAACCAATTGAGCTGCTTCGTAGGGCGGGTCTTGGCGTGGCCATAGTGGGATTCGTAATTTTGCCGCTGGGGCTTAGTGCTGCCAATGACGATTGCGATTGGTTTAAAGAAATGCCAATAAAACATAGCACATTTTTCTCCCATCCCGGAATGTTGTGTGGACTAGCCAGAAGGTCTGGCAATGCGAGACTAGTAAGGATGAAACTAAAGATTCAGTTTTATCATGAATTATTGGGTTCATTCTTTTTCAGAAAGCATGAAAAGTGGGCCTACCTGCGCAGCTCTGCCTGCAGGCTCTCCGTCATCGCAGCTCTGCGCCGGGCTTCACTGTGCAGCTCTGTCTGGAGGCTCTCTGCCACCACAGCTCTGTGTTGGGCCTCAGCATGCAGCTCCTCCACCAGACCCTCCAGCTTCACCTCGGAGCTCTGCAGGCACAGTATCTCTGAGCTGACCTGCCGCAGCAGCTCCGCGTCCCGGGAGCTCGCCTCCGTCAGCAGGACCACGCGATGCTGCAGCAAGTTCACCAGGTCCTGCAGGCAAGACAAATGGAGACACTGACACATTCTCACACATACAGATAGGTAAGGACTCCATAACAATCCACATAGATTTTTGCAAAATGTTTTTACACAACCAAATTCTATTTTATGGCTTTTATTGTTCATCAATTACTACATCAACTACTTTATATAATGCACTCTAGTTTTCTTTCTTGTCTCTGCTAAATGATGTTACCTAATTCAATTCAATTGTTTTTATAGTGTCAAATCATTACAGGAGTTATCTCAGAGCACTTCACAGATTGAGTAGGTCCAGACCACACTCTATAATTTACAGACCCAACAATTTCCCCAAGAGCAAGCATTTGGTGCGACAGTGCCTTTTTACAGGCTGAAACCTCGGACAGAACCTGACTCTTGGTGGGCGGCCATCTGCCGTTGCCGGTTGGGACACAGAGACACTGATGCACAGAAATATGATTCATAATAATTATAGCAGTTGGTATGATGAACATACATACAGAGTGTAATAGCTTCATCTCATCTGACACAGATGCTTACATAAAGGGACACAAACCCAGAATATATACATAAATGGAACATATTAACTCTGCATATTAAGCTCATATTACTCGGTACACCCTGACCTTTTAAGATCTCCCTGGAGATGTCCCGATCGTAGCATTATCATCTTACACAGACTGCGTTTGAGTGATCGAATCAAAGACACCTACTGTATAGGTCAAAGAGTTTGTGGCAAGCCCAAACCTGACACTATATCAAATCTATGTGGGGAAAGGGAGTGAGCCACACACTCCAAATCTCTAACAAATACCACTGAGGTCTCTAGAGTTCTATGTATCATTTTGTCATGTGGATTGTACAGTAATTTTATTATGCTGGTCTGTTCTACTCTATTGCACATCTGTCCGTCCTGAGAAAGCGAACCCTCCTCAGTTGCTCTCCCTGAGGTTTCTTCCATTTATTTTCCTGTCAAAGGTTTTTTTCGTGGAGTTCTTCCTTATCCGATGCGAGGATCAGAGGACAGTAGGTGTCGTATGCTGTACCAATTGTAAAGCCCTCTGAGGCAAATTTGTGATTTGTGAAATTGGGCTAAATAAAAAATGGACTTGACTTCAACAGAGGAGCTGCTCATTTGTTACTATTAATCAGGGATTAATCTTAAAGGTTGAAAGTAATAACTGGAACATAAAAGAAGAAGAGACTCCGAGTTTTCTCTCATCTTTCCTTTTTCCCCTGGCCTCTAAAAGTATTAAAATAAAGCAGTCAGCAAAAAGAATAAAAAAAAAACCCAAAAGGTTGGTAACCAATGCCAAAACCTCTGCATTTACAGCATGTTAACACTGGCACTTACTCATAGCCTAATTCCAGTGTAATTTCAGTAATTACAGCATAGGTGGTAGACTGGTATGGTCAAGGCTATGTGCATTCAAATGATGGGATTGTAATGAGGTTAAACACTACAAGATTAAATGACACAAATTGGACAGGAGTTTGTTAAGTGTAGCAGGGAGGAGTAGGGAATGGCGGACCCAAAGTGCAGAGAGAGCAGGCAGGCAGAAGTGAAGGATTTAAGTGTTTAGTGGAGGATTTAATGAAAACAAAAAGCCGCAGTACAAAGACTGGAAAACTCACAAACAATAAACTGATGGGAAAAAAGTAGGCAGGAGCAAACTGACGCAGGCACAAACACAAGGCACAGGGAGGAAACACAAGGGCATGGCTACAAAACAATCTGACACAAGACAAGGGGAACACAGAGGCTAAATACATGAAGTGATGGGTAAATCAGAAACAGGTGAGACAACAGGTGAAGCACATCAGGGCAGGGCAGGACAATCAACAAAGGCGGGAGACAGAAAGCAAAGCTAGACATGACAAGACAGAAGACCAGACTATCAAAATAAAACAGGAAGCAGGACAAACAGACAAAACATGACATAACCTAAATACAGACACTTGACACAACACTAGGCAACACAAGGATAACAGAGAACACAGGAATAAACCAAAACACACAAGATACAGAACAGAGTACATCAACACAACAGGGAACAGAAAGGTACAGAAAGTGCAGACACAAAACACTGAAACCATAACAGAGTTGGCCTTCAGGTAAGTATTTCCTAACAAGACCAGACCAATGTTTGAGGTTAAAATAGAGCTGAATGTTGTTTTGGGAATCATGATTTGGTGAAAGGAGTGGCTCATAGTGATCAGCTAACTGCAGCTCTGTGGAGCTTTTTTAGCCTTTTTGAACTAATAGTTTTGGTTTTACGGTACATTTACTGTCTGGTTCATTCCCATGCTAAAGCATGCAGATTTGTCAGCCAACAACGCTCTGATAAATCCACTGTACACTACCTTTCCTTCACCAAACAGCAGACAACATTAGAGCCTAGCTGGTGAAAAAGTGAAACATTAGCAGCTAAAGAGCCAGATTTTTTTCTCCGTAGTTGGTGAGACCAAAACAGAGAAAATATTTGAGTGAAAATTGGACTTAAATGCATCAGGGGAACAGAAAAAGACTCCACATGAATGCTAACGTTGCTCTGTATGTGCGGATGCCCCCAATAAGCAGGCCTGGATCTAGGCATAGCCATTCTATGCACGTACCTAGGGCCTATTTGCCACTAGGGAGCCCAGTTAGAGGGAAAAGTCAAAGTATATTTGTTTATAGTTTTAAAAACAATTTTAGACATGTATATTTTTTATGTATATATATATATATGTATGTATGTGTATATATATATATGTATGTGTGTATATATACATATATATATATATATATATATATATATATATATATATATATATATGTATGTGTATATATATGTATGTGTGTATATATATATATATATATATATATATATATATATATGTATGTATGTATGTATGTATGTATGTATGTATGTATGTATGTGTGTGTGTGTGTGTGTGTGTGTGTGTGTGTGTGTATATAAAAACGTGGGAAAATGTGTTTTTGGTTCCGTATGTTAGCTAGCCATAAAGGTTACACTACCACTTTTCTGGGATGCTTTCGGTTAAAAAAAGAAAAATATAAAAGAATAAAGAAAACAACAAAAAGGGGCTTTACACAAGTCTGTCTCAGTTCCTTCAAATAAGCCTAAATTAAATTAGCACCATAATGATTTGTGGCAGTTAAAAGTAATCTTGTTTATCCACTTGGAGGGGTCCCAAAAAATGCAGTATGCCTTGTGTAACCTTTCCATTTAATCTGGCTCTGCAAATAACCAAAAAATAATCACTTAATGCAGCATACAATAAATACTATGGTTTCTGGCCACCTGGTGAATGTAAGTCACACTTTTTTTCTGTTGTTGGTGTTCACCAAATCCTGAGGGAAATATCTGGCTCTTGAGCTGCTAAATGCTCACCTATGTTCACCAGCTAACTGTGTCTGTCTGCTGTTTGGGGATGAGCAGGTAGTGGTATTAGAGCTTTTTTATTGAAACAGTTGGCTGCTGAGTCTGAAAACATCACTGATGAAAGAGGTGCAAGTGAACCTAAACAGTCAAGTTTCTGTAAAACCAAAACAATGAGCTGAAAGACGCTAAAATGCTAAGAAAATACAAAATTAAAAAAATCTGATTATTTCTTTTAAATCCTAATCTGCTCACCTGTTGCTGGTGGATCCTGCTGATGAGTTGGTCCTCTCTCATCCTGAGCTCCATGTTCAGCTGCTGCTGCTGGTGGAGGAATCGAGCTGTCGCAGCTTCCAGATCATTCTGCAGCTTCCTCCCCCTGTCTCTGGACATCAGAAACTCCCTGTCGAGCACTGCTGCAGCCACAAACAACAGACCCAAGTCACGTTTGGGCAGCAAAACCATTGCTGTGTAGACCATTTTCATTAAAACGGAAGATCCACTGAATGTGTGCCACTTGGATGTGTTTTAATGAAAGGTAATGGAAAAAGTATGTTGTTTTTTTACTGCTCACAGCATAAATTAACCATAATGTCTTAAACAATAACACTTTAAATGGAGGAGTATGTCAGCTGCTGACATCTCTGGCGTTGAAACATTTTCCTCTCACTGGAGTTTAAAGGCATTCCCACTCCCCTCACCTCATCATGCACTTTTTTGTGTCCCTAATACGTTTTACACACATTTACATTGGATCTCAGCTCTGTGGCCGTCCTCATTTCTCATTTTAGTGTTCATAACATGCGCATACCTTGGCTACAGTCTATCGTTAGTGTTGCAACTCCAACCAGTCATCAGCAGAGGTTGATAAAGCCTTAAAATATAACCCTTAACAAAGACACTCTTGACAAGCAGAAACAACATTCTTAATTAGAAATATGTATCTTAAGTGGCAAATTTGATTCTGATGGTTCACAGCTGGCAATCCAGTCCTTGATATGTAATAGCATCAGAATCAGATGTATTGCCATTGCATGGAATTTGCCTTGGTGGGTTAGGTGCATACAATAAACATATGAAAATGAAATGAACAAACAATAAAGCAAAGTACTGCAACAGTTAAGAGCATAAACATAGAATAAATATTACAATAAAAATGTGTAAAAGAAAAAATATATATGTGTGTGTATGTGTGTCTTCAGACCTGATGTGTTTGGTTGCCATCTGGCTCACTGCTTGAATAAATAGGAAAACTACAGTTTTTTCTGGCTTTTGTGGAATCTTTGTCTTTCTCTAGTCAAATACGTTCACTTGAGGCCTCTAAAAAAATATTTAATACTTTTATGCCTTCAGACATGTTTAACTTATGGTGCTCAAACCTAATCTGATTACTTCAGTGACGCTATTGTCACTGTGGCGTATTGTAATTGTTTTCATATAATAATTCTGTGAAATGTTATCTCGTCCCTGACAATACCATAGCAGTAAATGACACACATTTACAGACAATGAGGCACAGTTCACTTTCAAGTCATGACCTTTGAAGCAAGTTGTTATAATATCAACTATGGACGATGTTGTGAGGAACATTCACAGGTTAATCTTACTTCTTAAGCATGTAGCATGAATCTGTGGTTCCTTTTATGGCAAGAAACCAAATTTGAACATCAAACTAATACATTACAAAAACGTAAATAAGAGGAAGTATGAACTCTTAGACAACACAGTACTATGTCATAAATTACACTTTGACATTAGATTGCATTACTCTGGTATTCATCAGAATGTCTGAATTTGCACTTATTGGTGCCTCAAGTGCAATTAATACAACTGTGAACTGAGGAGAGAAAACAATATAACAGACAAAAAAAGATTATATTGGCAGTTAACACTAGACTGAACCAGTAACGGCTCTGAAATGTAAATGTGTAACTTTATTCTCAGAGGTCAAATGAGTTACCTTTATCATAAGCCAGGCGGGTGCACTTGGCCGTCAGATACTGGATCTGACTGTAGTCTTCGTCCCTGTGTGCTCGGAAAAACCTCCTCATGCTCACCGGTGTTTGAACTGCTCTCTCCAATCCCACTCTAAAGCTTCTTCCACTTTCCCATGATCCTTAGGGCAGGGCAGGTGTGTCCCGCATGGTCAGATAGGAGACAGTGTGCACATTTCCTGCCATGTTTCACTCTCCCTGTACAGACAGTCGCACCTACAGAGGGCAAGTTTAAGCATTAATCCAAGCTGCTGTTTTCATAACATGGAGGCGAGGCGTGCTGCCTGTGTGTGTTTCTGGGTGTTTCTGTGTGAGTGTGTGTGTGTGTGTGTGTGTGTGTGTGCGTGCAGACCTGATGTTTTATTTGCCACCTGGCTCACTGCTTAAATACATAGGAAAACTATGACTTGTTTCGTGCATAAATTGAAGGTTTGATGTGATGTTAAATGCAAATTTTCTTTTAAAATTCTCCCCCAAGGCATCGAGTGCTGCGGGAGAGTTGAGGCAAGTCAGGCATGTTGCATCTAGCAGGCAGGCGTCTTCATAGCAGCAGCCTCCGGTTAGTTCTTTTATAATATAGGATTGCGTAAGGGATTTTATGGGGGGGAAATACCTTTGCCATTTAATAATAATTGATGTATCAAACATGTTAGTATGGAGTGTTAGTAGTTTGCATGTAGAATATAATGGTAAACTGTTTAATTTTTACTAATTTCTCATGAGATACTGTACCTACTCCACCCACTGCTAGCGGCTGCTAGATTGTTGACTGGTACCAGAAGGAGGGATCATATCTCTTCACTGGTTACCGGTCAAATATAGAATCGATTTTAAGGTCATGTTTCTTGTTTTTAAGGCATTACATGGATTGGCCCCTTTATATATTGCTGATCTCCTTACCCTACATCACTCCTCCAGGAACCTAAGATCGTCTGATCAGTTCGTTTTAGCTATTCCACAGTCTCGGATGTAAGCTAAGGGTGATCGTGCCTTCTCCGTTTTGGCCCAGAGACTCTGGAACAAATATTAGGTCCTCCTCTACTGCTGAGACCTTTAAGTCTTGTCTTAAAACATACTTTTATTCTTTGGCGTATGGTTTAGTTTAGGGCCATTTGTATAGAAGTGTTTTGTTTGTATGATTTTCATTGTGTCTATATTTGTATTGTCTTTTTTTTTGTTTTTATAACATAATATAACTTTGTACAGCACTTTCTTCAGCCTAGGTTGGTTTTAAATGTGCTCTATAAATAAATTGACTTGACTTGACTTTAAGAAGTCTGATACATGCATCCAATGATTGTGTGTCACCAGTGGTACATTTGTAGACCGGGTAAAGCCAGCCCGATGTGATTTCGCCCTGCAGCTCAAGCTGGAAACCTGAATGTTTTTCTAGCCTGCTTCCGTTACACATTTGTGGGGACCAATCACAAACTGGCTTATCCACCTGGCGCACTACTGGAGAAGCGACCAAGCAGCTTCTTGTTTACATTCAAAATAGCGGCCACTGAAGAGCAGCAACCCGTTGATGCCGCTGTCGCTGCTACGTCACCCGGATGGTTGGTCTGATTGGTTGAAGGACTATCCAATTGCGTACAGAGTCATTTGAACTTTGCCCGTTGATCACACCTCTTGTGCAGTAGAAAATACAGAGCAGACTCTCCAGACTAATGTTCAATCTTAAAAGATTGAGCTTGGTCTGCTGATAGCCAGACTAGTACATTTGCACATTTACTTGAGTACTGTAAGTACAAATTTGAAGTTCTTGTACTTGACTTGTACTCTCTTTTTCGTGCCACTTTTTTCTTCTACCTCTACTTTTCTACATTTCAGAGGGAAATATTGTACTTTTTACTTTACTACACTTATTTGACAGCTTTAGTTACATAATTGTGTCAAGGTGTCACTTTAGAACTTGTGATTGGCATATCTCACTAATTTCACAATATTTACAAACCAATCAATCTATCATACAAGTAAATAAGCCATAATGAAAATGATCATTAGTTAGCACCCTTATATAAAACAGTCAAACATTTGCTACAACTATAACAGTAAAATCCCACTTTTACATGAATGCATGAGTAATAACAATCTAATGAAAATATAATAGTTTAACAGTCATAGGGGAAATTTTTCTACTAACCTCCACCACTGACAGTCACTGTGTGCTGTAATGCAGATGCAGATCTAGATGCAGATTGAAAATTCTACTTACTGCCAAGCATTAAGATAACACATCTTAGAAGACTGTGTGGGTTGTTTTCCAGTCTTTGCATATGTAATGTATTTTGTAAATGAATTATTTCTTTAAGATTTTGGTGACATCCCCTAGGCAGAGCAAGAGGCCACACGGAAGATTACAGAAGTTACTTTTTTTAAATATTCTCACTTCTAAGTGTGAGGTTGCTGCTCGTTGGTGCCAGATACGTCTATAAATGAGACACTGCGATTTCACTTTACTCTTCTTTTTTTTTCTCTTCTGAAAAACGTGTTGACAGTGTCTAATTGTATGAGACTTTGCATGTTGCTGCTAATACTTCTACTATCACATGTGATGCCAGCAGAGGGAGACACAGCACAGCTACTCCTCCCAGTCTACAGTCAGGAAAGAATGAATTACTTTGTACGGTTGTGTCTCTTCATTATGAACTTGTACCTCTTTTCACTAAAAGAGAGGGACACGTTTGGAGTTGTTATTATTTATCGGTTATTATACCCACTTGAGATCAAATTGGGCTGTATGTGCCCAATAAATTAAATGAGTTTGACACAGTCATGACGTCATGTGTCTGAACTCTAACCCTAACCCTAACCATAACTTGCCATGACAAAATGACACTTAATAAAAGAAGCGTTATGTCATAAACGTTTATGACTTGTTTATAATGTTTATGACCCGTTCACGACAATGTCATGTCACTCTTATGTAGATACCTTCAAGTAAAGTGTAACCAAATCATCCAATTCACTGGTGAAAATCAAGTTGACTTCCCTTTAATATGAAAGATTTAAAATGAATGAAAATCCTCACCGTCTATGTTTAAAATGTCCTCCTTCTACATTACACAATGAGATGTTTTGACTCTGTTTTTTTTTCTAGTAATGGGCTGATTCTCCTTAGGGCACCGACTGCTGCTGAACAAGACCAACTAACTAGGCCACGCAGATGATATCAGTTCAGCGTATTTCTTGTAAAGCCTTGTAAAATGAGCGAGTCTGTGCGCTTATCTGATCCAGTCTTGCTAGCAAAGTAAATGTATTTGTAGTCATTCAAAAGGAGAGGATGTTCAAAAATGGCGTTTATTAAAAAAAGAAAAAGAAAAAAAAAATCCACCATGCTGACTTCTGCCTCTTGAACAGAAAAAGTAGTAGATAGAAAATGGCGTTGGACACTGGCCGATAAAATAAATAAATACAATATCCCCCCAAATCTGTGAGAAGCAAAGCATAGCATTTCTCTTAAAACAGAAACACAGAGAAACCCATCCCACAGGTACACAACAGATTCTGTCCCGTCAGGGAGTTTTAACGTCAGACTACAAAACAGAGAGTCAGAAAGTCACAAATGGAGCTTATAATTCATACAGTGTCATACAGACGTTCACGCCTCAGGAACACAATATGGAGTTACCCTGCTTGTTAAACCATAGACTGACTTACAGACCCCCACCAGTGGGTAAATCTACTGTTCAGAGCACGTTCAATTAGATTCAAAGTGGTGTTACATAACAATATGCACAAATCATGTTCAGTAGTTTTCAATATTCAGTAACTAAGTTAAATAAAATTTTTTTAACTGGAACTAAAAAAGCTGCCATGGTAATGGTGCTTTTAATACAATCAGTGCCTCCACTGAGGTTGTGATCTCTGGAAGAGTCACGTGACAGACAAAAGAAATGTTACAGCCGAGTGTGAAATCTTAATGCCAATTTGTAGTGCTGTAGTGTAGTGTTAGTTTGTGTTTTTAGCCGTGGATTTCCAATGTTTTTCTCTTCCCATAGTGTTTTTTTTTAACTGATGTAGGAAATACTGTGGGTAACTTATGATTTCCACTTTTTGTTATTCTTCGTAAATTGTAGCTGTTCATGTGAGTTAGATGAGAAGACAGATATTCTAATGTCTGTGCTTTAAGTATTGGTCTGTAACCGGGAGGCGATTAGCTTAGCATAAAGACTGGAAGCAGCTATACATACACATATATATATATACACATACATATATATATATATATATATATATATATATATATATATATATATATATATACATACATACATACATACATACATACATACATACATATATATATATATATATAAATAAAAAAAAAAACCCTATCAACAAAGTTCACTGATTACACAAAGAGATATGAAAAGGACAAATGGTGGTTTTAGAGGGAGTTATGTGCTAGGATTATTTCTAGACACAGTTTATCCAACAGTTAAAACTGAAAGCACATAAATCCATCTGACCAACAATGTCATTTTGTCAAGTTTTTATATATTTGTTTGTGAAGGGATTCAAAAACAGAATAGTGTTGAAGAAAACCTTTAGAGGTGATTTAAGGGCCGTCTCCCCCTGCTTCCAGTCTTTATGCTAAGCTAGGCTAATCCCGTGCATAGCTCCATTAGCACACACGTACTGTATAAGAGTGGTGTCAAGATTTTTATCTAAGGCTTAAAAGAAAAGCAAACAAGATTTTTCCCAAAACTATTTCTTTCTCTGTGGTTTTAAAAATCTGGGGGGGGAAGGGAAGGGATTCTGAATGTGGAAATTATACTGTGGGACAGAAAGTGTGGATATTATGAGTGTTAATTTACTTAAGAGCTTGTCTTCAACATTGAATGGAAATCAGCTGTGCATGGAAACCCAAGGTAAAAGTACATGCTGGGCTGGCCTACAACACATAAGTTGAGAATTAAAAATATGTTTTGGATCTTCCAGAGGGCACATATATTCAAACTGAACCATCTACAAAACCCCCAAAAAACTGAATTAAAATCAGAATTAAAATCAACATCTAAAAGGAAACGTTCAACACTCAACATACCAGTGCTTTACGAGGCAGCGGATGCTAAACTCCTTGTTTAGCTACCACTAATGCAGTTAAACAGGAGAGCCGCACCTGACTGACTGCAGGCTGTAAACTGCTGACAGATTACACAACCCAATTTACATATTTCCTTCACACAGGCCGGAGAACATAGAAACACTTCAAAACAGAACTGTGTTTTTATCATGGAAATGCTGGTGCGAGGAAATGTGACGGCATGTGTGCCAAATCTGGACCTAATGTGCTTCTAGAGAAAAATACATGAATACTAAGATTCTTTTTTTCTTTTTTTGAAGGAGTCACATTTAAAAGCTTAAGGGCTGTTAGTGACTGACCAAGCCTTGGTTATATATTTATTTTAAGTCACCTAGTTCTTAGCTTGGCTCAGTTTCCAACAAGGCTGCTGTTCTCAAGCTAATCCTACGCTAGCTGGCTACTAAAGGCTTTTCATGCTTTCTTGACCTGACCCGGCGACGCTTACCCTTACATAGAGTGAGGTAAAATAAGAGTGAATAAGCAGCCTGCATCCAGGTGGCACCCAGTCAGGTTTAATTTGATCTCTGCGGTTTTTGGATAAATCCTATCCTCTAAGTGCGTGATAATAAATGACTTTTACGGATTGCAGATATTAAATAAACTGAAGAGATAACATATTACGTATTTTCATCATGGTACCAAACAGAAACATAATGCTGGAAAGACAACTGATTTACATTTACATGTAACATGGTTCGAATGATGAGAAGGGTTGGTGGCAGTAACAGCCCAGCTCTCTGACAAACACACACTGATCTTCTAGGCTTTCACAGCTTAGCGATGGTAGCATTACATTAGCAGACAGGTTATTAAAAGTCTGCGTGCTATCAGCTGAATTTTCACCTGCTGTGAG
The DNA here is from genome assembly GCF_004354835.1 of Perca flavescens. Taxonomy (NCBI): domain Eukaryota; kingdom Metazoa; phylum Chordata; class Actinopteri; order Perciformes; family Percidae; genus Perca; species Perca flavescens. The sequence continues at coordinate 6,866,068 of NC_041340.1, read as the reverse complement.
AAAAAAAAACACAGTTTCAATCTAATAAGACTCGAGCCAAATGGAAACGGAGCTTTTCCTCATCTTGAGTGGTGAAATCTGAGCTTGACTGTGCAGATCTACTATCAGAATTCTGCTGATTTACACTCAACTCAGCACTTTGCCTGGAAATGTACCCCCATCTGTACTGTCCGTGTAGAGAAAGATTCTTCCAGAGCTTTTCGGAGTGCCTACTAAATAGAGAAAGGAGCCAAGACATGTTGGGCCTTGTTCGACATTCAATTGGATTCATTGTAACAGGTTTTTTTCACAAATAAAATAAGCAGTTGTTCACCAGCGTTCATCAGCCTACAATGCTCAAAATGAAACAAACAAATTGAGAAAAATTCTAAAACATAGAAGTCAAAAGAGCATAGCTAAAATGAGTAAAAATCCAACGGAAAGTCAACATTTTCCATCCCACTTGTGTCAGTTCAATACGATGCAGGCGGTACAAAAAAAAGAAGAAGAAAAAGAAAGTATTGCACTGGTTTGGTGTGAGTCTATGGATGGGCGGTCATCATATAAATAACAACAACAAGAACCAAACAGTAATACCATAATAATAATTGTAACGCTAATAAAAACAGTTCCGACTAAGGTCCCCCTCCCTCTGCTGTTTTACCACTGCTGCCAACTGAAGTCGTCGTTGGATCCAAAGACCATGAAGAAGCCCATGATGGTCCCGAAGATGACTATGTTACCCGTTAGCACGAGCGCACACGCCCCCCAGGCAATCTGTAAACCAAAGCATTAATAATTCAGGTTAACAAATGCTGCTGTACATGCTGCCAGGCTGCAGTGCATATTTAGGCCAAACTCTAGCGGGTGTCAACAGCAACAGTTTCACAGAATCACTTCCACAAGCTGCTCTACAGTTGTATATTCAGGACACACAGTGGGATGATGACACATTAACAGCAGCCAGTAGCTAAATGCTAATCATGTCGTGCTGCGGCTGCCGCATCTGTCTGCCCTGTCAGCTCCTCTGCTATGTGGTCATTTTAAAAGGTCCCATGGCATGACAATTTCACTTTATGAGGTTTTTTAACATTAATATGCGTTCCCCCAGCCTGCCTATGGTCCCCCAGTGGCTAGAAATGGTGATAGGTGTAAACCGAGCCCTGGGTATCCTGCTCTGCCTTTGAGAAAATGAAAGCTCAGATGGGCCGATCTGGAATCTTCTCCTTATGAGGTCATAAGGAGCAAGGTTACCTCCTCTTTCTCTGCTTTGCCCGCCCAGAGAATTTGGCCCACCCACGAGAGAGAGACATCATGGCTTTCAAACAAGCAAAGTGGCAGTTGGTCAAGGCCACACCCCCACCCTCCACCTTGCCCCCCCTTCTCTCCTCCTCAATAGCTACAGACACAGAAATGGCACATCCTAAGGAAAGCTCATTGTGGGACTGGCTCTAGTGGCTGTAATACTGCACCAAGGCTGAATTTTGGGAAAGAGACTTCAGAAACAGTATAATGGGACCACTAAGGTCTATATAAAAGCATCCAAAGAGCACCATGTCATGGGACCTTTAATGAATTGCCTATCTTGTTTTTTCTCTTAATGTTCTTGCTAGGCAGATTAGCAAATATGATTGCTCTGTACGAATCAGACTACCTGCCGCTGGAGCCCAAAGCAAACCTTTTTTTGTTGCCCCAATAGAGCAAAGGATACAGCTGGTAACATTCAATATGTACGTTATTGTCATCAAATCCCATGAAAAAACACTTTCTGACTTCCATGCCCTCTCTGTGGCTCAAAAAAAGGACAAATATATAAATAATCTCCCTAAAACAGGAGGTCAGTGTAGTTTTTAGCAAACGTTACTCAAACAGCAGGACAGTGCATTTGTTGGGGATTATTTTCAGCTGTGGTTTAATCCACATTTGGTGCTCTAGTGAGTATTTGGGGCAGCAGGACAGGGTATGTGGGATTTTGTCAAAATAAACTACAGTGTTTGTGTTCATGGCAATGAAGTAACATGCAACAGTGTGGCTCACTGGTGTGTTTAATAGTTTTTGGAGCAATGGAGCTCTATGGCACAGAGGGAGAAGTTATATCAGAAATTGAGCCAGCAAGCGATACTCAGTGTTTTACAAAAAGTGACAGATTAAGAGATGAACTTCCAGGTTTAGAATGAGAGGAAAGGTGGCTTTTTTTCAACACGTGTGGTGACATTCTACTCTATGTATGCTTTCAATTACCATTTTTCCAGGAGGCGAAAATATATAAATAAAAATTTGCATTTGTTGTTATATGTCAAACAGATATGTAGCTTTTAAAAGTAATCTTACTACAAATCTGTTTACATTATTCTTGACATCACTGTAAACGGCACTAAGAAGCTTCTGTGACTTACTACTTCAGCTCGTGCGAAGATGATGGGCAGGCCAAAGGCTGAGATGACGATGCCCGTCGTGAGGAAGATGGCCAGCTCTTTGCAGGCGTTACTGGCAGAGTCTGTGTCATCGACCACCCGCCGCGAGATGCAGTAAGGGATGGGAGACAGGATGTAGAAGAAGAGGAGGAACAAAGGCCAGTATTTGCTGCAAAGAGAGAGATGGTAAAAGAGAGAGAGAAATACTGACATCAAGTGATGCAGTCAAAGTGAATTGAAGGCTTAAGGACTAAACACGGTTCAGCACTCAGTACATTAGCTTAAGAATAACTAGTTGGTTTTATAACCTAAACAAGGTCTCTCTTACATTTGGTTATTATAGAGTTGAACGGTTTAACTTAACAGTGTATATAACAGTGAATTTTAAACAGTAAACCATACTGTCAGTAACTATAAACAACAACACAAGTACAACAAAAAAATATACAGACACCAGATTTATCTATGATAAGCTAAAATTGGTTGATAATATCAGTCAGACTTTACTGATAAATATCACTAATAGATGTACAGCCTTATTGCCCTACTGTACATTCTGCTGGACTGAGGCTGCGGTTTAGTATAATGAAAATGGCTTAAATGGAAATGAGATTAAATTACAAGAGCCAGATCTTAGGCTGTAGTTCCAGGTATCATGTTGGGACTGATACCTTGTCAGAGTTGTTTTGAAAAGGCAAATCAACTGTATCCAACCACACTGGAGAGGTGTGGTGTGCTACAAATACACTGCAAATCTTTTGGCACAATCTCAGGGATACATTGGATTACCACCTTTGAATTGAATCTGTATCCTTGATGTGTTTTGTACATTCACGCAAGGCTTGGTTACCAAATGTGCAAAGTGGGGCAAGTGCCCAGTGGCCCCAAAATCCCCAAGATTTCCTGTTTGACAATTGCTTTGTGGTAATTTTAAAACGCTTAAAAATGCTTTATTCCGAAAATTGTGATCCTCTGCTGTGTCAAAATCCAGTTTTAAGACCGTCATTATTTCAGCTGACCTTACGCTTACATGTTAGCCTGGTTTCAGACTTTTGAATTCAAATAGGATTCTGGTGTTTTGCAAACTGGCGGCAATTTCAGCTTGGTTGGTGAAACAGTCCAAATCCAATGAGAGCTTTGTTTACAAGATTAAGAATGGGGACAGTTTCTTAGCTATGTACCTAGCCACATCCATGAAAAACAGAAAAAGTGTGGATGAGACTGTTGTACATTCACTTACAAAAATAACAACCCTTATATCGCTATATATTTTTTTCCAATCATCTTGGAAAATGTTATGTCACTGCTCTGAAAATTATGTTTGTCGTTCAAATTACCATACCACAAATAAAGCTGGAGGGCATTTAATACTCCACCATAAAATACTGGACAAAGTCACTGAAACGGGGAAGAAATAAGTGTTATAAAAGCTAACTTTACTGTTTAGACTGGTGGAAATTGTCTTTGTCTCATCATGTGGCAGGTTAGTATTAGAGAGCCCCAAAGCAGGTTAATCCAGACCTGCATTCACATTTCTAAAACCCTAAACCTGTGATGGGATCACCCAATGTGCATCTGAGTGCCAAGTGTCCCTCTCGCACACAATGACACGCTCACATGTTGTGTGATGGTGGTACTTACTCGTACACAGGGAGGGCACATCCTAGCATGAGGAACATGAGGCCAATGGCCCCTCCAAAAGACAGGCTGATGAGAGCTACAAGAGAAACAGAGGGGAGGATATCATAATGGGAAATATCACATAGCTTCTCGCTAATTCTGTACGTGTGTATCCCAAGACCCTCAACAATCACATCGTAGCAGCAGGGCCCCTGGCTACTGTACCGTTAGCTACCATGTGATGAATCAGCTGATTTCACGTGTAACAGCGACATTTGGAATCTAAGCCATGCTATTAGGGCATCATGTTAAACTCTGAAAGCAATACAGTCAGCGCGGTTGCTTGTTAACAGCAATAAATCCGGGATGCTCAGTTGCAAAAAGCACAGCATCTCAATCAGCGACTGTGTAACGTTAACACAATTAACGTTAACGTTAATGAAGTTAATGTGCAGCTAACATTGGCATTATAACCGTAACTACTACGTTATTATACTATTGAAAGGGAATGGCGTTACATACTGTATTATAATGTAACGTTACATGGCTGCAGTGTTTCAACTAACGTTGATATGCAGTGAAGTGTGTGCACTAAATACCGGCTGCTTCTAGCCCAGGGAAGGAAGGCTATTCAGCTAGCTAATGCTAACGACTGTATTGGCCCTGCGGCTGACTGACTTCACATTACCGTTAGCTAGCTGGACGTGGAAAACGCGTCTAAATGTCTTTATAATAAGGTTATATAAACTGAGCTGGAATTCAGAGGCTTCCTGAAGTAAACGAAAAGTGGAAATGTCTTACCTTTAATCCCAGCCATTTCTCCTGGACAAAAGCTCGACACACAGCCCTGACGAATGACAACAGTACCCCCCTCTTCGGCTATCGAGTTCGACCGAGTCCGAACGAACCTCAAACCCTGCCTGTCGTGCTGCCTTCTAGTGCTACTAGAAAAGTCAGAATGATGTCTGAATGGATGAATGGCAGGGCTGCTTGATTATGGGAAGAAAAAAAATAAATCACAATGATTTTGGTCAATATTGAAAACTCGATTATTTAACTTGATTGCTCATTGACTTTTGTAAAGATGCTGCATTTATGGAACTTAAAAAAGTTAAACAAATCATCAGTGAAAACTTGATCTGTGAAATTTCCATTAATGCTTTTGCCGTTGAACTTTTTGAATTCCCAAGAACACAGTCAAATAATTATCAAGTACATTTTTTTTGTGATCCTTAGGAGCCAAAATCGAAATTGGGATCAAAATTGATTAATTACAAAGCTCTAATTGATAGATAGATAGATAGATAGATAGATAGATAGATAGATAGATAGATAGATAGATAGATAGATAGATAGATAGATAGATGGATAGTAGACAAATTATATAACTTTCTTTTCTTAGAATTTTTGTCTTGCTTTCTTAAATCTTGTTTAATTTTTTTATTTCTCACACAATCACTTTTTTCCTTTGCGTTTTGACTCTTGCGCTGCTGTAACAAGTGAATTCCATCAATGTGGGATCATTAAAGTTCATCTTCTCTTATTCGTACAGCCAAAGAGGTGCTCAAAAAATAATCAACTAACTGCTGCAGCACCTTCCTACTGCCTACTTTGGGAAGCCGAACTTTATGGGTTGGCAAGGAAGGCATCATTTGCGAGCATCACTGCTAAGTGAGAAACCTTACAGCTAATATCTCCAAAATATCTACTTTTCATTCACATTGAAACACCTTGTGGTTTATACCTAATCTTTGTTTTGTGTATTTTATATTTATTTGATTTTAAAATTAATAAATACAAATCTTGTTGACCCGGTAGTGTAAACATTCTGCTTCCGCCGACTCTGAGCCCATTCAGCGAAGATGGCGAGCGGAGGGGTCTCGGTGGCTTCGCTGTGGACTGAAGTTAACCGTTGCGGGCAGAATGGAGACTTTACAAGAGCCCTTAAAGCTCTAACTAAAAGTAGGTACTTTCGTCTGTCCTCGTTGCTCTCAAACGGAACCGGAGCGTCGGTCAGACAGTAGAGACGGCCCATATATTCTGCCTCCAATCAGCTGGCTAAGCTAGGGCCAGCTGCATGACAGCTGTTAGCATGTGGCTAGGCTAACGGTAGTTAGACATCTACATGTCCGGTCTCTCAAACACGTAATTATCTTTATATACCAAAGTTCTGCTCATAATTGTATACTTAGGTGTTGTCGCTACAAATCCAGCTGTTCTATGTTGGGTTTATGTGAAGTTATAAGTTAATATTGTGCCTCCAGAAATGCACCGTCGTTCTCTGATTAGTGACGTGTCCCTAGCCTTGCAGCTAACTGATCGTGGTCAGCAGCTAACCAGCTTTAAGTCAGCTGTTACCAAACCGTTAGAAACGTTTATTGACTGTTGATTCTTCTATTACTGCTGTTTTCAGTCTGTAGCATCTCAGTGTGTAGTAGGCATCTGTTCTTTAATCTGCTGTGTGTTTTTTGTCCTCCTCTCTCGCAGTTCTGCACGAAAACAGGGATGATGTGACGGCCCTTAACTGTAAAATAGTTTGTCTTGTTCAGAATGGCAGCTTCAAAGAGGCGCTGAATGTAATGAACACACATTCAAAACTACTCGGCAGGTAATCAACTAATTCACTGTGTGGTTATGTATGTTCTTAACTTCTACACGTGTTGATTAGTAAATGTGCATTCTTAATATTTGCACGGGAACATTGATCTGATTAAACAGACAGGAAATTATTTCTTGAATCATTTTTATTTCATTTTTTTAATCACGCAAAATGCATGCTAAAACTTTTGCTCATTGGTTTCCGCTTCTCAAATGTTAGGGTTTACTCACTGTCAAGTGATTGTAATGGAATATTTGGGGAGGGGGGTTGGACTGTTGAACAGACAAGAAAAGACATTTGACATTTTATACCATTATAGAATAAATGTTTGATTTATTATTCAAGTTTCTTTGTAGAGCATGGTCTTGTACAAAAGCAGGTGGAAGTGCATAATTGAGTGAAAACAGTAGATGATAAATTGTAACTTAAATACAGGCAGATAGCATGCATAATATATATATATATATATATATATATATATATATATATATATATATATATATATATATATATATATGCGCACACATACAAATGCAAAACGAAATATCTTGAATTTGTCTTTTTAAAACAACATGGTGTATCTGCAAACCTCAAATCAGCAAAAAAATGCCTGTTCCATACTAAATACATAAGCTCTAAAGCTCTATCTAATATGTTAAAATAAAAGATCGACAAAGTCATTGTTAATTCAAATAAAACCATGTAATTTGGTTTGCTGTCAAAACACTTAAATAATATCATAACTTAATGAAACCTTTGCCATACTTGTTTCATGCTTTACACATATAACTAACACAATACTACAATGCTTCCATTTCTTGCTGTTGGTTCCATCTCAATATTGAAATCATTTGTATTACTCGTCTTTCTCAGTGATGTTGTGTTTGAGAAGGCGTACTGCGAGTACCGGCTGAACAGAGTGGATAGTGCCCTGAAGACCATTGAGGCTGCTCCTGAACAAACAGACAAGCTGAAGGAGCTATATGGTCAAGTGGTAAGGCTGAAGAAAATCATATTATTGCTGGATACTTTTGATTTTTAGACTGTATACTTTTGAGGCTTTTATGCCCACCCCCTTGTTGATGTGGAGCATCTTACAAAACACATAATTTGTCCTTACGATCTAGGATATGACTGACATGAGCTCTGAAAATGCTGTGTATTTTTTTTGCCTGGAACTGCTGAATATTAATAATGAATATCTTTCTATCTAACCATTTAACATGTGATATAGTTTATATAGAACATAAGAACCTTTTGAAACCACATTTGGACAATGATTTGACACGGAAACACTCCTTCTGATTGGAGCTGTCTCTCTTTTCTTTTTCCAGTTGTACAGACTGGAGCGCTACGACGACTGCAAGAGTGTCTACACGGATCTGATCAGGAATTCCCAGGATGAGTACGAGGAGGAGAGGAAGACCAACCTCGCTGCTGTGGTGGCTTCTATGAGTCAGTGGGAGGAAGCTCCATTGGTAAGCACTCCTAAAAACATTCTAATTTGGGGCTTTTTGAAGCCACTGTGCTGCAGTTTATGAGCTTTTCTGTGTTGTTGATCAGGTCTTTGTTTCAATCTTGAAACTGATAAGGAACAACATAAACTGATTGCAAAAGTGTTAACATTTCTGTACATCAAGCATGTTTAAAGTCTGGAACAGTTCGTCTCTCTTGAGTGCTGAACATAACAAATGTCTCGGGAGTCATGCTTACATTCAGCTTATTCTTCATCTGTTGTTAACTAGTGTGAACACCAGAGAAGAAGAGCTCGGACAATTCGATCATGCTCTGCTCAGTTACTGAGACTAGAGTCAGACTGTATCTGTCACCAGGCAAATGACTGTGCAATTATTGTATTATATGAATTTTAACTTGTTATACTTTCTTTTGCAGGAAGATCTAGGTCTTCCCGAGTCCACGTACGAGTTGTGCTACAATGCTGCCTGCGCTTTGATTGGCCAAGGACAGCTTACAGAGGCACTCAATAAACTACGACAAGCAGAGGGTCAGTCCCATTCTGTTCTGACTTCTGTCAAGTTGCTATTTTATTCATTCTCGATTTAAATTTAACTGATTTGTTTTTCTTTCGCAGAGCTTTGCAGAGTCTCATTGGCAGATGATTCTGTGAGTGTTGCTTTTTTTCCCCCTTCTAAATCAAAATTCATCAAATCTCATCCATTTTCAAGGAAATTGAGTTTTAATTTGTAACCTCTTCATCAGACAGTGGACGATGTATTAGAGATGACCTGACACACGTTGTGGAACTTAATATTTTTGTAAATTGATCTTGAAAAATCATGAAGTGGAAAATAATAAAAGGGTATTAACTGATATAGTTTAGGACTTGTTAAGCTTGGAAAAGGCAAAAACTAATTATGGAAGTCCTTAACCCTTGTGTGGTGTTTGGATCTGTGGGACCTGTTTTCAATGTTTGCTAAAAGAAAAATTATGCTGTTTATTATTTCTTCTAACTCAAACTCATTGGCTCATTTAACCCTTGTGTTGTCTTCCCATCAAACCTTTTTTCGACGTTTTTGACGTCTTTGTTTTTGCTTTTTCCAACGTTTTAAATTGTGAAATTTTTCTTCTCCACATTTTCAGCACCTATTTCTACGTCCCATATTTTCTGACATAAAAAAAAAAATTTGAGGGTTAATTGTAGGTGCTATGAAACTATGTTGTCTTTCTGCACCTGCTATTCCCACACAAAGTTACAAAATTGTTACATTTCAAGCACTTTCACCTGTTCTGATTAAGTTCTAAGAAATAAGCACCAATAATGATCCAAAATAATTTTTCTTATTTTGTCCCAAAAAACGAATATGATCATATGATCATAAATGTGATCTCACAGGGGTAAATGGCAAATATTAACAGTAAATGATGTATATATCATTGGTAATTGAGCTAAGGTAAACATTGGTTAAGTATTTTTACATACATTGATATGGCTTTATTGTTTTAAAAGCCTAATAATGAGGTGGGTCCACCAGACCCGGGAACACTGTGTAACAAAAATATGAACACCACACAAGGGTTTATCTTGTCACTAATATATATTTTTTATCTGGAGAGTGAAGTCAGTTTTCCATTTCCAGAACTAGTCTGGATTTGAAATTGATATTTGTTTGAGTTGCGATGTTACTAAGGTAGACGATGGTGTGAGAAGAAAACATTGACACAAGACGCTAGAAATTGATCAAATAGGAATTATTATGGTGTTTTTCTTCAATTTGCAATCAATCCCCGTTATATTTAACCTGATTCCGCCAGATGGATTGCTTCGCATTTGCTCGGCATATCCATCTGGGAACTTTCCGTTGGAGAACTTTTGGGAAGGGGCGGAAATACTGGTTAGCTGATTGGATGAACCATCTGTCTATCACCTATGTTGGTGATAGACGGGCCAAATCAACCAATCAGATCCACGAAGCGTATGAAAATACAACCACAAGCCCGCCCCTGCTGCTGCAGGCAAAGCATAGCTCGTTAGCTCAGCATGCAAACATGTCGGTAAAGGAGATTTGCCGTTTGTGTAACGAGAATTTAGGAATAAAAGACACCATTTCAGGTTCACTGACCATATTCCAAAAGAAGGATCCAAAAGAAAAAAATCATTAGCGAGCGGCTACCGCTGTCTGAAAATCCTGGTTAGCTGATTGGATAAACCATCTGTCTATCACCACCTAACCCACCTCAAAACCAACGCTGATTGGCCCGGTCGTTTGGCTAACGGCTCCAAATTTTCTCTGCCTCAAGATGCCAGACTGATCTGCGAGTGGAAAACTGGAGCTTGCGAGATCAGGACGGTCTCACGAGGCTACGTTATATTAATTCCCCCCAGGATAATCCCTCTGATTGCTGGTTTGTCCCTTTTCAGGATGTGACTGAGGAGGACATTGAGTCAGAGCTGGCTGTCATCCATTCTCAGATGGCGTACATCATGCAATTACAAGGTCGGACAGACGACGCTCTGCAGCTCTACAACCAGGTCATCAAGCTCAAGTGAGTGCAGGGATCGCATTTCATTTCCTCTCCGAACCACAATCCGATTTATTGGCCAAGTATACTTACATACACAAGGAATTTGACTTCGGTAGGTTTTAACTGTCTATACATTCAACAAATAGACATGTAGTAGTAACACACTTTACAATAGAGACAACAATATACATATAGGCACATATCAACATACAAAAATACAAATAAAACCACATCAAGACAAGTACACATGGAATGGGCTGTAAAGTGCAAAAAGTAATAGTGAAAAGTAGTGTGCAAGATGCATATTGGACTGATAAGTATGTAATGTGTAGAGAAGTGGGTGAGTGGCCAAAGTGGGGATGACCCCACTTATCAAGTGTTTAGTAGAGTGATGGCAGTGGGAAAGAAGCTGTTCTTGCGTCGGTTGTTTTTGTGCGCAGGGATCTGTAGCGCCTGCCAGAGGGGAGGAGGTTAAAGAGTGTGTGCAGGATGTGTGGGGTCTTTGGTGATGTTCTCTGCCCGCTTCCTGGTCCTAGTCCTGGAGAAAGGGCAGGCGGGGCACCAATGATTTTTTTATTTTTTTTCCCCCAGCTGTCAGAATTGTGTATTGTAGTCTGCGTTTGTCCTGTTTTGCGGCTGCAGATGAAGTTGAAAATAATGTTGTATTCTATTTTGAATTTGTGTTGTGATGGTACTCACAGTATGTACATTTGTGCCAGAAACAGTTTAACAGGCATGTCCAAAGTCCAAACATAAGTTGCACTTTTTTTTAGTAGTATGTGTCAGCAGATGGATATTCAATAATATGCTCTAAATTGCAGGCCATCAGATGTAGGGCTGCTTGCTGTGACTGCCAACAATATCATTACAATAAACAAGGTGGGTGTGTGACAATCTTACAAACTAAAAAATGTCATCATAAAAGTATCATTGTGATCTCACTGTAAACCTCCAGACTTACTCCCTCCCCAATGTGCACCGCCGTGTCCAAAATACTGAATACAACACACTGTAAAAAGAAAAAAATCTGTTCACATCTATCCACAGATGTCAAATCAGAAAGTAAAATTCCAAATGGATGAAATGTATTTTCATTTAAGCTCTGTCTGTTTTTCATAGGACCAAAACGTGTTTGACTCCAAGAAAAAGGTGAAACTGACAAACGCTGAAGGTGTAGAATACAAGCTGGCAAAGAAGCAGCTGCAGGCCATTGACTTCAACAAAGCCCTCCTGGCCATGTACACGAACCAGGTAGCTAAACACTGTCATGATTCACATTACAAAGATAACAGTAATGGCAGATTTTTCCGGAATTTTAGATTTCATTACTGATCATCGTTGGTGCATCTCTGTGTGCCGTCAACAGGCTGACCAGTGCAGGAAACTATCATCCAGTCTTCAGTCTCAGAATCCGGGTCACCCGCGGCCGGTCCTCATCCAGGTTGCTCAACTGTGCAGAGAGAAGCAGCACAGCAGGGCCATCGAGCTGCTCCAGGTAGAAATAACCCACACTGCTGTCTGTCTGACTCGCATCCTAAAAACAAACAAAATCCTCCTACTTTTCTTTCTGATTATGTAAAGGTCCACGGGTAAAGTAAGGCACCAACCTTGCTGAGGTTTCATTCCCACAGAAGCTAGCCATACTAAAAATATTTATGTACATATAGTATTGACAGAAACTTTTAAACACCCAGCCAATGGCTTTACAGTTACTGACACATACACTCCATCCATCCATCCATCTTCGTCCGCTTATCCGGTGTCGGGTCGCGGGGGGAGCAGCTCCAGCAGGGGACCCCAAACTTCCTGGACACATACACTAATTTCACAAAATTTAAAGTGCTGATATTATGCTTTTTGGCCCTCTACCCTTTCCTTTATTGTGTTCTGTATCTTTTTTTTGTACATGTTATAGGTTTACAAAGTGAAAAAGCCCAAAGTCCACCCCACAGGGACTTACTGTACCATCTCCAACAGAAAACACTGTTCACAAACTGCTCCAAACAGCTCTATTGTAGTCCAGCCTTTACTTCAGAGACAAACGTGCCCTCATACTCTGCTTCTGACTGGCTAGTAGTCCTTACCTAGCTACTGAGCATGTGCGACTCCCAACAAAGATGGAACGGAAGTGAGATGCCTCACTCTGTAGCTTAAACAGAGAGCTCAACACACAGGATGAAAAGAGGAGCTGCAGCAATGTGCAGTACAACAAAAATATATATATATATTTTTTTTAAATAAACCATGTAAACCTATTCTGATATAACCTCTAAATACAATTATGAACCTGAAAATGAGCATAATATGAGCACTTTAAGCTAATGTTACTCTGTGCCCACTGTCTGTAGCTCCAAAAAATATTAAGTGTAAGACGTGACTGGATTAAGTTATACTAGTATGATTCTAGATTGTTTTTTAGGAACTCATGCATCCATAGCTGCAAGCCTAATTGGTCTGTTAAGCAGGATTCTAGAAAATGTATTTAGTTCTTGTTTAGTGAAAAGTGATGCCAGTACTTATGTTTTGTATGCATTCAGTGTTTTGTATTTTCAATCGTGGCTATTTTTTTTTTTTCCAGCAATTCTCAGACCAACATCCAGAGAGTGCATCTGGCATCAAACTGACAATGGCACAACTCTATTTAATACAAGGTACTGGCATATATTTACATACAGATACTACTCTCCTACTTTCACTCTCTTAGGACAGGATATCAGTTAAAAATGTTCCAGTTTCCTATAATAAACGCATAAATAGCATTGTCAAATTTAAAGCATATTTTGTTGTTAAATATGTATTCAGTTTTTAATCAGAGTGCTTAAATATTCAGGAACAAGAAGAACGTACAACTTTTAATGAAAGAATGACATTTTCAAAAAAAATGTGATGCCTCAAACTTTAGTTTTCTAGAAGTAAGCATTAGTTTCTAGTGATTTTAGTTTGATAATATGTAACATGGGCTTTTATATGGTCACAATAGCTGCATTTGTGTTCTAATACTCTGTTTTGGGGTCTTTCTTTTGGTCCTCAGGTCACGTAACAAAAGCTTGCGATGTTCTAAGGTCCATTGAAGAGTTCAAGCACAAATCGGGGATGGTAGGTCTGAAATGAAAACAATACCCGGTCTAGATACATTCGTGACCATTTTTGTATTACAACGTTGTCTCTTTCAATTATGGTTAACGGTGAAAACTCTTTGATTCCGCTTCAGTCAACTCTCAAAGCGTCCATCTAAACTGTGTCTTTGACTCCTCAGATTTCAGCTCTGGTAACGATGTACTCCCACGAAGAAGACATTGACAGCGCTATTGAGATTTTCAAACAAGCTATTGAACACTACCAGTCTGAACAGGTCTGTGGCCGATGTTCAGTTTTGATCTCACAAAAATCTGTTGCACGTTGATATAACACAATAGGGATTCTTCTGTGACTCGTGTGAGTCTTCCTGTAAACTGGGTAGCCACTTACAGAAACTCAAAGTGTATCAACCATTGTCAGGGAACAATGCACTGTCACTTAAACCCTCTGTATTTGATTGACGGGTAATTGCAGGAAGTGCAGTGCAGAAACATTACAGCATTGAGTGCTTCATAGAAGAAAAAAGTCAAAGCAGAGATGCAGTCCAATTTTAACAATTGTTGCCAGTCGCCACTTATGCTGTAGTTGAGGCTGAGGGCAATACTTTCATCTGACAAGACACGGTTGTGATATGTGAATGTTTCCACTGTGTAATCAGCCTGCCCTTCCTCCTCCACAGCCCGGATCTGCTGCACACTTGGCACTTGTACGAGAAGCTGCCAATTTCAAACTGAAGTACGGACGGAAAAAAGAAGCCATTAGTGATCTGGAGCAGCTGTGGAAGTGAGTTACAGCCCTGTAAATCTCTCTCTCTCTCGCTCTCTCTCTCTCTCTCTCTCTAAAAAAAGCAGAACACACAATATTGTCGGCATGACGTAGAGCAGCTCATATGTTTATCAAGTTCTTAAACAGCATTCCAATTTGCATACAGAGCAGGAAAAAACAGAAATTATAAGATGAATAATTAAACTATGTGAATGCAAAGCATTTAATCACTCACATATTTGTGCAGCACATCTGTGAGTGAATGTGCAACCTTTAAACTTTCCAGTTTTTGCGTTGGTCATTTTTACTGCAACAGTTGTTGAAATTCCTGAAACAGTGAAGCTAACTTTGTTTAATTTTTCTTGAAACAGGCAAAACACCAATGACATCCACACACTGGCACAACTCATCTCAGCGTATTCTCTGGTGGACACGGATAAAGCCAAATCGTATCCTTTGACCTTTTGAAACGATTGAAGACCCTAAAGCTGAAACAATGTATTTTTATGTTTTAGTAATTTGCAATTTGGTGCTCGATTAATTGTCAATGATTTTCAAGCAAACGCACCCAACATTTTACTGAGTTTAGTTTCTCAAAGGTGAGGGTTTGCTGTGATAAATGAAAATCCTTGTTTTGGATTGATGATCAGATAAAACAAGGAATATGAAGACGCAACCTGGGTTTTTAGGAAATTATATTAGGCATTTTAGACCATTATTGGTCACGATAAAACTGAGATTAGCTCTCATATTCAAGGTTATGTTCTGCTTGTTCAACAGTGCTGTTAAACACATTCAGAGAGGATTTGATATTTTCTTTCTCAATTCTTATCATTTTGGTGCTGGTGATTTTCCTTTGGGGCTGGCTGAAACCTCTTTGGGGGGAGCCAAAAAAATCCTCTATGCAGGAAAAACCCTGCAAACTCCTGTGTAACGTTGCCTTCCTAGCAATGCTAATGCAAAAGGATTTAGGATAGGACTCTCAGATTACATTATGACGGTGCAAATTAAAGTGTACATTTCAAGGGCCAATGTAAAACCGTTGTGTCCTTAGCATTCCTCTCCAGCCTCAGCAAGCATCTACCATCCGCAGACATGATGGCCTTAAATGTGGACGTGGACGAGCTGGAGAACTCCCACGGAGCCAACTACGTCAGGAAAAAAGCTGCTAAGGTCACAGGAGAGAACCTTCCCAAAGAACAAATGTAAACACCTTATTACTCCACATCGGTCTTGTTATGTTCACAACATTTTCTCAATTTAAACAAGTTTTTGTGTTACACATGTATTGAGCAGAGTGAGAAGGATGAGCTTTTACTTCCTTTTTAATCTAAAATGTCTGTGTTCTCTTCACAGCCAAGGAGAGATTAAGAAGAAGAAGAAGAAAAAGAGAGGTATGCCATTAATCAAACATTGTTTTGGGGACAGATTATTTCCAAAATAATAAATGGCACTTGCGCTCAAGAAATGTTAAAGTAAAACAAGCAGTTACTATTCAAAGAGTCTGTATTTCCTCTGTTCCAATAGCCCATTGAGTTATATTACGTGTTGCAGCAATTACATCTTTCTTAGTGACACTTTTAAGATGATACTGTGAACGACTACTTTTAAAATGGAAATAATCGGTGAACACTTGACCTCTACGGGCCACCAGTAGGAATTACAACAACATTCTAAAGCTGTTTTCCTCTTATACAAGATGCGTTCAAAATAATTCATTATGCAGATAGTTAATGACCACAGAGGCGTCTCATTTATTTACTCTGAGCTGAGCGCCACCCTTCAGTGATTTCCTCCTGTTCTCTTCTTTTAGGCAAACTGCCCAAGAACTACGACCCCACGGGCACCCCTGACCCTGAGAGGTGGATGCCCATGAAGGAGCGTTCCTACTACAGAGGCAAGAAGAAGGGAAAGAAGAAGGAGCAAATAGGAAAAGGCACACAGGGAGCAATGGCAGGAGCTTCGGCCGAGTTGTGAGTAAAAAATCGCATGTGTACTTTATGCACATAACTTTCGAGTGGAGTTTACTGGGTGCAATTTCCTGTAATTGAAACCCCATAATCAACTCCACTAATGGAGGAAAAGCACTCAAGATTGTCCTTTTTGTTTCCCTGCCAATGAATCCTCAGTGGAAATGTCCAGCTGCTGTGCAGAAGAAACAGCTTGTGTGTAATTTAGGCCAAAGTAGAAATCCATATGCTAAGACATGTCAGAAATGTCTCTACACCTGGAAAAGTGAGGCAGCGTCAACAGACTGCTAATTTGTTATGATATAAAGTATCTCAGCTCTCAAAATTACCCTTTTAATATACATTTTACTGAAATTACAAAATCACAAGGGAATCCTGTATATAAGCAAATTATAGTTTGCCCCCCCCAACACACACGTTTCTGAGTTGCATAGTAATGTTTCTACAGAGATCTTAGCAATGCTGAAGGAATAGGTGTTTGATAGACAAGTGATTAAAAACAATTTTGATAATTGATACATTTATCTATTCATTTAACTCATTTATCAAGAAAATAAATACCAAATATTTGTTGGTTTCAGCTTCTCAAATGTGAAGATTATTTGCTTTTCACTGTTTGCCATTGTAGATTAAATAAGCAATTAGTAGAAGTCATCTTAGGCTGTATTCACTATCTTCAGACTTTTATAAACAAAGTGATATTAAAAATAATCAATAGCAGCCTTCGTTGACCGTTTTAAGGAATAGTTTGTTTTTGAAATATGCTTATTAGCATATCTTGCTTTTCGTGTCTGTATGCTAAGAATGGAAACTGGTGGAATGCAGCTAGCCTGACTTGGTCCAAAATGCAATAATCTACCTACCAGCACATACTGTATATCAGACATGAGAGGGGGATCAGAAGAAAAGGGGTGCCTTTATTTAACCCAGTCCAACTATTCCTTGAAAGTACTTGAAGGGCATGGAGTGACACGTGGCATTAGGTTTTCCACACATCTCATTTCAACTTGTTTGAAGAGCTTACCGGTGTATTATAGGTTCAAAATGTTCCCAGAATTAACAAATATTTCCTTGAGAGCAATCTCTGACACGGTTTTTGCTCTTCCTCTGTTCAGGGATGCCAGTAAAACAGCCAGTAGCCCCCCTACCTCCCCCAGACCAGGGTCTGCATCCGGCTCCTCTACAGCCGCCGCCAGCAACGTGGTCCCCCCACGGCAGCAGAAACCTGCAGCCTCGGGGGCCACACGCAAGAAGGCACCACAGAAGAAGAAGAAGGGAGGCAAAGGAGGCTGGTAGTCAGAGGGAAAAGCAACACATCAGGCAGAGGGGCCATGGGATACTCTCTCTCACCAAGAAATCATACGCTTTTCTCTTTTTTTTTATGTTTCAAGTTAAATTGAACTTTTTGTTCTGGCCATTCATTTAAATATGTGAAACCAAAAGCTCCCCTTTGCTCTTCTATGTCATTAATTTGTGGTGTTAAAAGTACAGAAGAGGCTCTGGTATTTAAAGGACAGTTCCACTGAAATTAACTTTATGTAGTTATGCAAAAGCAGATTTTTTCTTAAAATGTTTGTTTTAACTTTCTTTTTACGTGGACCTTCTGAGGTCACAGTGAAATGTTAACAAGTTATTTTTTTCTTTAAATGGTCAGATGAATGAGAAATGCTTTTTCACTGGTGCTCTTTTTTTATTATCAAAATGTCCTCCTGTATTGTCCTCCTGTAATGTGTCAGGTTTTCACAGAGACGCTCTCTAAAATATGAAAATAGATTTGTTTGGTAGATCCAGCAAACTTTTATTCCATGAAGTTTCAACTAAATCATTAAAATCATGTCCCTACTGACTTCAAGACCTCGGTTTCATTTACTTCTGTGCCATGTCGTTTTTTTTCCTTAATATTGTTAATCATGCAGTTAGGAAAACATACTACTTTTGCAAAGTAACTTAAAGTTAAATTTTGGGAGAACTGTCCTTAATATTTCTTGGGTCTGAGTATTAGGATATACATACTCTGGCTATTTGCTTTCCTTTAAACTGTCTCTTCACTTTCAATCAGCTGCCAC
This sequence comes from Perca flavescens, assembly GCF_004354835.1. Lineage (NCBI taxonomy): Eukaryota > Metazoa > Chordata > Actinopteri > Perciformes > Percidae > Perca > Perca flavescens. The sequence continues at coordinate 6,847,593 of NC_041340.1, read as the reverse complement.
GATGCGATGTTAAAGAATATTTATTTTTGAATCCCTGTGTTGGTCTAAATTCAAGCAAATAATTTAAATTCTTACATTTAATTCTGTCCGATGCATGTTTTAAGACCAAACGGGTGTCCCCTTTTGTTAAGTCTTAATAAAACTCTCAATGACACATGACCCCTGTGTTTCCATTTAACTAGATAGCTACTACTTGAACTGCATTAGGTTTTTTTTATTTTATTTTAAAAGGTTGCATTTGCATTCAATGTGCAGTTGATATTTCATTTAGGTAAAAAGGAAAGATGGCAAGTAGAGCCCCCTGGGGGTATATGTAATCTATTGATTGAAAACGTGCACATGATTTCCACATCAGTTAAAATGAGCCCTTTTAAAAAAAAAAAAAAAAAAAAAAAATAGAACCGAATATGGATCTGCCCTTCAGAAATGAAAGCAGGTAAATATAATTTTGTTAAAGAAATATAAACCAGCTCGAGAAAATGCTAACAAGCTAGTGTCTGGAAACACTATGCTACAAATGCATACTGACAAAAAGCCAATTTTGATGAATTCACAAGTTGTAGAACTAAACTAAGATCCTAAATCCTTAACAATGAATTAGGTTGTTCTAATTCAGTCGCGCTCAATATAGACAAATAGAATGAGACAGAAAAAACTTATTTCTCATTATCTTGATGATTTTTTTATTTTTTATTTTAACCTCTAATCGCTATATTCTAATTTATGAAGAGAGACTCTCACTATCTTTGGTAGATGTGATTAAGGTCACGCTTTTCCCCGGCCAAATAAATGTTAGGTATATTTTATTTTAGGAGCCATAGGGAAAAAGGTAAACATATAGGTTATGTAGTTAACTTTGGGGGATTATAATTATTATCAAATTAATCCTAACCAATAGAGATATATTAACTTTACTCCAGGCATGTAAAGGGACTAAATTGTCCTATTGGACCTTTTTCACAGCAGACATTTTGACTAGTAGGAAAAGCACAGCTGAAATTGATAACCTTAATGATGGCACAGTTCCATCAAGTATCCCAGTAAGCTATTTCAGTGCGTCATCATGCACAATACCAGGGCCTTTCCTAAGTGGAATGCAGCCATCATTAGTGATTTTGAATACACCTGTGCTCTTCCTACTATGAAATGTCTGCCCTGAAAAAGGTCTATCTTGTGTATAAATATAACACCTAGGTAAACCACACCTGATGGCTAATTGCCATGATTGGCTCCTTCCGCTCGTGGGCGTAGTTCTCCAGTAATTAGCCAATGGCGAGCCTCACCTTCCTTGAATCCGCTCAGAGCTCCTTTTCAGTAATTTTCAGAGTTTCAGTAACATCTTTGGTTATTGTTTTGCGCGCAGGATGCCTCGTAAGCCGCCGGTTTACTCTGCTTACTTCTACGATCCTCTGACAGAAGACGTGGAGCAACTGCTGGCTCGTTTCCAGCACACTGACTCCGTCAGGTACGAGTTGTTCTCCGCCATTTGGAGGGAGATGGGCTTCTCGGATGTCTTCAGAGGCATCCCCAGTGTGGCTGAACTGAAGAGATTCTGCAGAGTAGCGCTGGCCACAGCCGTCAAGTACTTCCTGCCTCCATACAGCTACCAGATTCGTGTGGGAGGCTTGTATTTGATGTTTGGTTTGTACCACACACAACTTGCCATTCCACCGGTGAATATTAGGCTCGCTCTGAGGGACTGGGATCCAATCCAGAAGTTTCTCAAGGACTCAATGAATTTTGGGCATCAAGATGTTGTTTACATATACGAAAAGCTTGTTGCAGCCAAAGCCATACACTACACGGCAATGCCACACTTTCTCAGCTTCCAAAAGCAGATGAAACCAAAGAGGGACGCCGTGTGTACAGAGTTTCTCGGGAGGAGCACAGCCGTCCAGGAGCTCTTCTCTGCCGACATCCTGGAGGAGATGTCCAACATCCAGAGCCACTATGAGCAGCTGAAGGAGGCCACGGTGGAGGTCAGCTGCCAGGCCACCATGACCCATCGGAACTTTTCCGCCCAACTGAAAGACAGCATGTCAGAGTTCATCACTTGGCAGAAGAAGACTTTCTCACAGGAGAACAAAGGCAAGAAGTCTGTTGTTGATTGTGATGATGATGATGACGATGACGATGATGATGAGGTGGAGAAGAACGCTGAGGCTCAGAGCAGCAGCAGGGCCAGGCTCCTGTCCTCCATCAAGCAGAAGAGCTACGGCAACTTCCAGGAGGCATCCAAGTCCAGGAGGCATCGACAGGCCGAGACAGTGGAGTCCTCCAGCTCGGGGGCAGATCAGGTCCTGGAAACTGGGGCTCTGCAGCGAAAGAGGCCTCCCTCACTCCGGGCTCGGACCCAGAAGAGTCTCGGGGTGACGCGGGATAACAGCAGGCTCCAGACCTGGCTCCTGACTGCTCCTAAGAAGCAGGAGAGGGTGCCGGTGAAGAGGACCAACCAGGCAGCACCTTTCAAACCATGATGGGAAGGGAGGAAGGAGAGCTTTCAGATACACAAAGAAGTTCTGGCCTTTTGTTTTTGTTCATACAGGTTAAATCAAGTTCATTCATTTGGGGGAAATACCTTTTTTGATTTGATAAACAGTTGGATTGAAGTTGATTTTCACTCATTATGCATCTGTTGTTTAACTGGAATCCTTTCATTTGTTAATAAATGTATTTCATGATTGCCTCACCATCGTGTTTTACTCCTGACTTCAACATTTTGGTTTGAGGAAAGGTTTGACTTCACAATCTGGACTGTCTTGTCTTTTTTGTCAGGACACTGAACTAGTTATTTCAAACCTTTTGCAGGGATCTTTCGTCTGCACAGAAAACCCCAACCAACACCCAAATCTGTTTATGGTAGGCCTACATGCTTTTTGTTACCATTTTAATGGTTATCCTTGCCATGATAATTCATGGATGTACAGTTTCCGAATCCCTTGAGTAATACTGAAAAGGATGTTATGCTAATTTGCAAAATTAGCCTACTTCTTTAACCACTGGTTAAAATCAGTGGTGGAGAAAGTATTCAGAGCCAGTATTCACTGTACTGGCAGCAAAATGTAGCATAAGCTACTTAAGCATCAAGCAGTAAGTGAAAGTACTCAAGGAAAGAGTTTCCTACACTAGAATTGTGAAATATGAAATGCTTGAAACAACTTCATTGGCATAACAAGCAGGATGGAATATTCTTACAGCATTGGCAGATTTTGTCAGTTTTTTTTTTTTTTTTTTTTTTTTTTAAACAAAAGACTAAAATTACTCGTTGATTTTGTGCACTGAAAATTGCATCATGTTAAATCTTAGTATGCAAAATAACTAGTAACTTCAGTTGTCAAGAATAAAGAACTTGAGTAAATGTGTTTAGCCACTTTCTATCAGTGGTTCTAATAACTTGATTAATCCCACGTTTGTTAAAAAGATGCCTAACAGTTTATAATGAAATAGTTTGGGAATAATGGCGCCCTCATGCGGTGAGATTGTAACACTGCATCAACAAAAAGCGATTCCGGAAAATCGTTGAGAAGTTCCTCCTCAGCTTCCTGTCTGTTAATCCACTTGTTGAGTCCAGTCGAGGAGGAGGACAACGGGGTGGACACAAAGTGTAAAGCTTCGCTAAAAGTGCAACAATGGCGTAAACGGACGGGTAAACAGCGACAGGTTTGGAAAGCAAAAGCCGGCGGTTGAGCACCATGATCGGTTTGAAGGAAGCCGGTGTCCTCGGCACCTCCGTCGTTCTCGCGGGGGGAGTCGCTTATCTTCTATGGAGCTACGCGTCCTCCTCCTCCGGGGAGAAGAAGCCTGAAACTCGGCCGGAGAAAGCCGGTACAAGTGCTCGAGAGGAAGGAGAGGGAAAGGCACGGAAGAGAAGAGCGGAAGCTGCGGCTGAACAAACTGTTGTGGCCGCCGCCGCCGCTGCTCCTGTTGCTGCTGCTCCAGCTCAGAAAGCATCGAAGGTAACCTGGAAACAGTTGTTGGGAGAGTGTAGAGTGTTGTTTTCTAAAAAAAAAAAAGATATCCAAATGTTCTTAGGACAGATGCAGGACAAAGTGAGCACGTTTAACTTCACCTAAAAATGGTTTAGTTTTCGGATTAACTTGAGGTAGCTAGCCTATCACACTCTAAGTAGAAGAAACGCCCAAAACAGACCAGAGTACAGCAGCTATAGAATATAGTTTGTGTTTTAAGATTGGCTAGATAATTATGAACATCGTCCGGAGTTTATAAATTACTACTACAACCAGATAAATACCCTTTTAGTTTAATGGTTAAACAACAGCAACATGTCCATGCAAGTTCTCTGGGGGTTGCTGTGGGGAGTTCTGGGAAATGTAGGACCTAATTAGTAAGACAAGTGGCAGAAAAATATATATATATTTTTAAATCAATTAATCACTTGATTCATTTTTTTTTTTTTCAAACTAAAATGCCCAAATTATATTTGTTCCATGCTCTCAAGTATGCATATGTGGATTTCTTTAGTTTCTTTGAGAGTTGAAATAATGTCTTGCTTCAAGCACTGTGATGGACATTTTAACATGTTATAGGCCAAAAGACTTGACAACTAATCAGCAGATTAAGCGATAATAGTTTGTTGCAGCCCTAACATATAGGCTACCTACATTAACCATAATAGTTCAACTCATTGTTAGTCCATTGAGTTTTTTTCTTTCTTCCTTAGAAATACTGTCAAGTGTGTGTATCACATCAGCATTTTGGACATATTCCTACTTAAAGCTATGGTGCTAGTTTCTGTGGCCCCCATGTGGAATTCTAAGTAATGACAACAAAACTGTATGTGCGTTCACATGATACAAGCCTTACGTGACCGATTATTTTCTTGATAAATCTAATAATTGGTCTATCAAATGTAGGAAAACATGTCCATTACAGTTTCCCAGAGTCCAAGGCAATGTCTTTTAAGTGTCTTGTCTAAAACCCAAAGATATTGAATTTACATTTATATAACAAAAGAAATGCAGCAAATAATCATGTTTGAGAAGGTGCAACCATTTTTGCTTGATAATTGACTTAAACAGTTAATCGATTTTATAAATCAATCATACAAATGTGTTTCAGCTGTACAGTATCAGATTAAAGTTGCCGTGGAATGCCCAGTCAGATTCTTGTTTTACGCTTTTCTTCTACAAAATATAACAAATTTGTAGACTATGCTTTGGTCTCTTAAATTTTTGTTCAACTGCTTTATGTGTGGACATAATTCATTATTTTAATGTAAGAAGTTTTGGTTGGTTTTGTAGAAAAACGTGCACATTTCTTAGTCCAGACCTTTTATTGTCCCTCAAGTGAATATTTGATTTGCAGTAGAGGGCAAAACCTCAAACAACATACAGGTGGACATGGGGCATTAATCACAACAGTTAGATTAGATTAGATTCAACTTTATTGTCATTGCACATGTCACAAGTACAGAGTAACGAAATGTAGTTACACAAAACATCCAAATAAAAACATAGACTTATATGTATGAAGTGAGTATCTTTATTTCAACCTGTCCAGGGACTGCGGGTGGAAATTAGCATTTTCTGCTATAACCTGGCGCATGACATCTCTTCTTTTATAGAATAATTTTTTTTGTGCATTGTCCCTGATCAAATAAAGAAATATATTATGGTATCAGTAACGAAACAACTGCGGAGCAGATAGTATTCAGTCTTAATCTGCCGTGTACTGGTCTGTGTCCTGCAGTCCCAGTCTGTGGAGTCAGCAGGGACGCAGGTGCTGGTTCTGGGTCTGGATGGAGCGGGTAAAACCAGCCTGCTGCACTATTTGGCCACCGGGTGCCTGGAGCAGGACATGGAGCCGACGCAGGGCTTCAACGCAGTCTCCATCAGCAGAGAGGACCTGCACATCGAGTTCCTAGAAAGTAAGTCTGAACCCAAAAGAGACGATGGTCAGTGCCACCGGTCACTTCTGCTGCACGCCATGAGTTTGATGTCGATGTCACAGTCGTCTGTCTGTCTGTCTGTCTTGTCAGTTGGAGGTAAAGAGGAGCTCCGTCCGTACTGGCAGAAGTACTTGTCCAAGGCCCTCCTGCTGGTGTTCGTGGTCGACTCCTCCAACCCACAGCGTTTCCCTGTTGCTAAGAAGCATTTACATGAGCTGCTGGCCTCTGACCCCCGCCTGCCTTTAATGATTCTGGCCCACAAGCAGGTGAGAATGACAGATAAAAACACTCCAGGCTGCTTTTAACAGAAGCCTGCGGGCCCTTTTGTCCTCGAAGAGCGCTACACAGATTATAATTAGAGACTTTGTGTTCACATGGGATTCAACAAATTATTATTTTCATTATCCATTAATGCACCGATTATTTTCTCGATTATCCATTTGCTCTAAATTGTCAGAAAATATATAATGAAAAAATAGTATAATATAGTTTCCTAGAGTCTAATTGGTTATTTTCAAATGTCTTGTTTTGTCCGATCAAAACTCTATAACCCAAATATATTCAGTTCACTCATTTTATTATTATAGAACTAAGAAAACCAGCAAGTTTTCGCATTTGTCGATTTTTGGGAGATTGAATCAAATATCAGCATAGTTGCTGATTCGTTTTCTGTTAATCGATACATCTCTAGTGTTCAGATGGGATTTAATTGTTTCTCCCCAGAATGTTGTAAAAGTGTGATCCAAATGTAAGTCATGGACTGACAACTGAGATTTAAAACTTAACTTAAAAGCATTTTTTCAGTTGATCGGCTCACTCGCATCTGATGGAACCGATTGGCTCCTATTTGAATCACTCCAGCCGTCTCTGCTGTAGCCTGTGTTTCACACCGTACCCATGGAAACACCAACCCAAACCTATTTCTAAGTAGATTTTGAATGCACTCTGAATCAATGAAAACTGTTTTCAAACGCAGGAGTAAAACTGGCTACTTTTAATAGGTCTAACAACTGAAAGCCACTATTTGAAGGATTTTGAAATTCCTGAATGCCAATACTGCCGTAGACTAGGGCTGGGCGAAATGGACCAAAAGTCATATCCCGATATATTTTGGCTGAATATCGATATACGATATATATCCCGATATTTTTTTCCGCAAAGTGAGAGCAAATGTTCAGTCAAAGCCAAAATCAAATATGACATGTCACAAGTAGTTTCATAGAGACAGTTGCAAAATCAAATAAATAATAAACCGGTTTCTTCACCTGGTTCATGATTAAATGCTCAGCTGTTCAAATAACAATAAAATGTAAACCTAAATACTGTATAACAGGAGTACCTTTTTTGAAATCAAAGCTCCATATTTGTGATTCGTTCCAAAGGTCAATTAAGCTTTTGATATTAATATAATCTACTTTGTTCAAAATGTAATGCCTCATGCCTGTAAGCCTAGGTTTATAGTCCCATTCTTCCACTTGATACTGCTTCCACTTAAGTAAACTAAAAGATGAACTATCGACTACAAAACAAAGAAACTAATTAATGTGTTAATACAAAGAATATTTATTATGATCGGTTCACAGATCTGAGTCAAACGGAAACTTCACCCTTCTGAACTAAGAGTTTCTGCTTCAAGGTGAAGTTTAAAACAGACTGAAATGTCCAGGCTCATTCCTCCACTATTTATTTCTGTATGTATTTATGCGTTACATGTCATTTTAACGGGCACTGAGCTCCAGATCCTGCAGCCGCAGACGCTCTCTGCTGCCCCGCTGTAGCTTCTCCCGTCCGCCTGCCGCCGGCAAACTTAGTGGAACTTTCCGCGATATCGACATACAGGTCGTCCTGGACTACGTGTAAGATCCTACCGATCACCACTCTGTCTTTGGCTGGTCCGATCTGGATCAGCGGGGACCCAGCGCAGCAGCGAGGCAAAGCTGTGTTTTTCCCGGGGAAGAGACGCTGCGGCCGGCCACGGAGCTCTCCGCCTCCCGCTGCCGCCGGAGCTCAGATTGCTGGTCGGGCGGCATACATAATCATAAAACACATTGTCACCTGTTAAATGTTATTCATTGCTGTTTGTTCTTTTCATTTCCTCTATCGAACATAATTAAGCAGTACAAAAGTCCGGCATCTTTAGCGTTGATCTGAATGCTTCGGACCCCTGTTCCAAGATGGCGGCGGTTTTGACGTATGTTTAGAACCTCAAGGCGACATCTGTGTATATATCTATGGGAGCAAGGATCACATTTGAATTATATAGATATATGCGATATGGTCTAATTCCATATCTCATTTAAAAATATATCGATATATTTTTAATATCGATATATCGCCCAGCCCTACCGTAGACTGCATCATTTTTCATAAAGGTTGTCTCATTTACCTGTAGCTGCAAACAAAAAGTGATGCTGAGGTTTATGTGTTGTATTACACTGTCATAAGAATATTCTGTTTATTTTTGCAAAGTTACTGGTGTCAAAATAAGTTAAATATTTAGTATCAAAACTAGGGCTGTGCTCGATTAAAGAAATTCTTAGTCGACTAACACTCATTGAATGGTATCAACTAATCGATTAGTTGATTTAATCGACAGATCTGTAAATCTGAGTTTCTCCGCAAAGAGTCGTGCAAAAGCACCACTTTAATTCTTGTGTTTAACAGAGATGTGCTCGTACGTTTCTTGGAAATAAGTCATTCAGCATGAAAAAAGTATAAAACATGACTAATCGACTAAAGAAATCTAAGTTGACTAAGACCAAAATGACCGATTAGTCGACTATCGACTAAGAGGGAATGCTGATACTGATTTTAGGCAGTGCGTTTTAAATGTCAGCAGATTATGAATACGCTCTCCAGTTTGAACACTTTAATTGATTGATCAGTATCAAAATGCTCCCCCCACACACACACACACACACACACATTATTAGTGAGTTTTACTTTTGTTAATGTATGAGAAATGATTGATGAGAAAGTTTATTGTTGTCAACTAACAAGTGTGCTGTTATCTTCAGTTCTTTTGAATGAGTAATTAAGTGTTTGTATGCTCCATGTTTGATTACGGAAGAACAAATCCCAGATTTTCGGTATTACGTGTCATGTAACTCGTTCACATGCTGGGTCTAGTTAATGGCGTAAGGTTAACCGAATAGTGATTGTGATTAGGCTAGAAACGTCTGGTCTATTAGAGGCCCTTTCACTGGCGTGAGTCCTGTCCAGAATCTAAAAAAGTAAAATTCCAGAGCAGGTATCTTCAGATGTGTCTTTCTAATGAAGTAAGGGGATGATTGGAATCTCCAACCAGATGTCCCCTCATGTTGGTCTCATGTTTCCAGGACCTTCCAGGATCCTGCAGCATCACCGACCTCCACGACGCTCTGTCTCTGTCCAAGGTCGGAGACCGCAAGTTGTACCTCATCGGCACCTACGTGAAGAAGGGCGACGCAGAGCTCGCCTACGGCGTCCAGGACGCTCGCGACCTGATCATCCAGATGGTTTGTGACGGCAGATAAACACACTCGGTTGGTGGTTGTCACTTACTCCTGTGTGTTTAATTCTTCTTTTTTTTTATACAAATTGATAATAAATAGGTTCTCTGCACCTTTTTCACATCAGTGTTTTCGCTACACCAGGTCGGCTGAAAGTCTTTAATTTATTTATGAGAAAATAGAAAAAATGTATTTGTTGTCTTTGTATGGTATGGTTGGGATTATAAAAGTCCGGGATTCTGGATATGAAAGTGTAAAATTTTACTGACTTGGAAAAACACTTTCCTTGTTTAACAATGATGTTTTTTTTCTTTATTTAAGCTAGGTGCCTACAGGACACTCCTAACAACGTGTGTGTTCAAATGTTATCTCCACCAAAGATTTATTTTATTTTCATCCAGGCAGGTGGTGATGAGTTTCACCTGTAGATCATGCCACACGAGCAACTCTAGAAAGCAGTTAATGCAGATGGTACAGAATCACAGTGGATTTATTTCAGGCCATCTGTGTAGCTGCGGGTTGCAGCTTTATTACCAGCGATGAGCTAACCGTCTGTTAACTAATTTGTTAAGTAGGCAAACAAATGTAAAAAGCCCTGTTGGCTGTAACTGAAAGTTATTTTTTCTAATTTGTACTGTCATGTTTGTCATGATGCACAGAATATGTAATACCTCGATATTATGACTTAAAGCTGTACTGGGCAAGATTGTAATGAGAAAATAAACTCATAATATCAACCTAAAGTACAAAGTGAGGCACCCCCTCCCTACTGATAAACACTTGTTACATTCACTTAGCAAATCACAAAGCTTAAGGCTGCTGTGTTCAGGTCAGTGATGATACGTGACGGGATTTCTGGGTATTTTCATTTTTCAAACAGTGACCTCTCTCTGCCATTTGGGGCCGCCAACGTGCAAACTTGACAATTACAGCTTTAAGAAAAAGAGGACATTAAACTTGTGGTACTAGTTACATATTTCTGATGTGCCGTTAATATTTAAACTGATAATTAAAAATAAAAGCATACTTTCAAGAGGACAGCACTACTGACCTTAACACTACCCAATAACTTTCCATTGTTACAGTTTTAAAAAACACTTTAAGGTTCATTGTCACATACTTTTTGTTTTTATCTTTAGAAGGGAATTAGATTTATCTGAAAACAAAGAACTCATAAAAGAAAGTATTAACCAGATTATTTTTCTAGATGTCGTTTGAATTAGCTATTTGTTTTTGCTGTTCCGAGAGATGTGCACAGCTGCTTGTTAATTCGTCTTAAGGTTTTATTTGGTGAGATCTGTTTAATTCACTGTCTGTTACCTCTTGTGACTTTGGGACAAAGGGGAACTGCAATGTTGCGTGCAAAGCCTTCATGTGTACCATTTATGAGGAATGTAAAGGTTTCAAAGACTACTTTTCTTTCAAATTTCATCCAGTTTTTCAGATTTTATTATTCAAAAAACAAAACATGTCACACAAAGTATTGTGTGAACAGTTTGTCATATATACACCCGCTTTTTCACCCCTAAATAAATAGTTTCCACAAAATGGATTGGTGTGCTTTTATTGTAGCTTTGAGAAATGAACTCATGACCTCCCGCCATCAGGTCCAGAAAGTCTTCACTTAACATAGCTCCTGAGAGAGTAAATCTCTGTCTTCAGGCCGTCGGACCACTTTTTATATCTGGAATCTGATCCAAACACACAGCGGCTCTCCAGAAATACAGCAGCAGCCGCCCTCACCGCTGACCTCGACGTATCCCTTTCTGTTTAACGTCCCGCCTCGGGAGTCTTGAGACGGCCAGATGGATGGGTTGAGTGTGCAGACTCCGGTTTCAAGGAGTCCTCAGGTTTGAACGCGGTTGCTAAGGACTCCTGACTCCATAGCAACAGCAGGAGATTAGTGTGACACCATCAACAGGCAGCAAGCCTCCAACCTGCTGTTGCTGCTGCTGCTGCTGCTGCTGCTGCAAGTTGAGATGGTGTCTGGAAAACAAGGTAAGTGTGCTTATTGATATGTGCAGCACAGTCTTCAAATATTTGTAGTCTCATATTTTCAGTCTTATTTCTTTTACTGTTGATCCTTACAGGGATTAAGTCCAGATTTGATCCATCAAACAGGTGAAGTAACATATTTTTTTTATGAATTTCCTTCATTTTTCACCTACCGTGGCTTGCATCAAAATATCTGGATACGTTTGTTATAAGAAAATAATGGCTCATTTTTAGTAACTATTGAATAGAGTGCTTGATCATTTGTTTATTTACTCATTTCTATATATATTTCAATTCAATTTTATTTATAGTATCAAATCATAACCGGAGTTATCTCAGGACACTTTACAGATAGAGTAGGTCTAGGCCACGCTCTATGATATACAAAGTATATATACAACAATTCCAGTAATTCCCCCAAGAGCAAGCATTTAGTGCGACAGTGGTGAGGAAAAACTCCCTTTTAGGGAGAAACCTCCGCAGACCCAGGCTTTTGGTAGGCGGTGTCTGACGGTGCCGGTTGGGGGTGTGATGAATAGTGGCAATAATAGTCACAATAAAGATAATGGAACAGTGACTAGAAATAGTAGTTGTAGTAGTTCATGGCGTAGCAGGGCACTGCAGGGCGTTACAGGATGTAGCAGGGCACAGCAGAGCATAGCAGGGTGTAACAGAGCATAGCAGGGAGTGCAGCAGGACCACAGCAACAGCTGCAACCATGATTTAGGTGCCACCCTAATCCAAGGAAACATGCTGGGTGAAAAAAAAACATAAGGACTCCGGCGAATAAGCTCCCCAGAGCTAGGTTAGTAACAAGTATTTCTGGGAAATGATATATATATATATATATATATATATATATATATATATATATATATATATATATATATAATAATAAAATGTACACATATAGTGCACCCAGATAGCTCAGTGATAGTTCACTCCTTGACGCAGCAGACCGGGGTTTGACTCCAATGTGCGGCCCTTTGCTGCATGTCATCCCCCCCCTCTCTCTCCCCTTTCATATTTTCATCTGTCCTGTCAAAAATAAAGGCAGAGGGTGTCCTCTAGCTCACCCAGTAAGAGTGTTCGCTCCATGTTGGCTAAGTCCTGTAGCGGCACGGGTTTGAATCCGAGCTGCTTCCCTTTGCTGCATGTCATCCCCCATCTCTCTCCCCTTTTCGTGTTTATCCACTGTCACTACTACTAATAAAGGGAAAAGCCCCAAAAAATAATTAAAAAACAAATACATAAAGGCCTAAAATGCCCAAAAAATAATCTAAAAAAAAAAAAGTTAGCCAAAAGTAATGAATAGACATTTGAATCAATAGCAAAAAATAATAGATAAGGAATGGGAACTACCACGCGGTTTAATATTGGAATGTGTATAGCATATTAATGTCATCTCTTAAATTTCCTTATATAATTCTTTTATCTATTTCATTCAAATAGATTTTTTCTGCTTGGATTTGTTTCTTACCTCTTAGTCTGCCTCTGTGCTGCTGAAATAGTTACATGTAATTAATTAACAATTGCAATTGCAACAATTTTAAGTGATAATGTGTATAAGGAGTTGGGAACCACTGGTATTGCAGTATATAGCAGTTTAATGTAATCTCTCTTATTTTCCCAATTTTCAATGTTTTATTATTTCATTTAAATAGTTGTTTAGCTGATTTTCTAACCTCTCTGTGCTGCTGTAATGTGTTATTTCCCTCTCATGTATTGCCTTATTTTATTTTTTATTGTAATGTATTTACACATTACTGGGCAAAATGTGTCGCTGTCCACATACTTCATTTCTGTTTCCCACCTTTTTTGGTAACACATTATTTAAACCCCTATATTTAGCATTTCGAAGCAGCACATAGGCATTCCATAAATGTTTTTTAACACACTGTAATGTACCACAGACCATAGATATATGGTCATTTAAAGTATTTGATGTAGTTGTCAACAACTTTAACTTCTCCTGTGATGTGTCCTTAACTGGATCTTGGAATATAAACCTGATGACTGACACTATATTATAACACAGTTGTAGTTATGAATCTTGTCTTCATCAGATAAATTATAAAATCTGTACAATAATAGACTTCAAATGTTCTTATGTCTGCTGATACCTACATTGTAGTGTGTTATGAAACTGTTAATTATATGATTAAATGCCTATAAATGGTAAATATGGGATGTTAAAGGGAACATTTTTTTATGGGTTACTATGTCCATATCTCGTCCATATATAGACACTGTCACGAACATGTCATAAACATTATAAATAAGTCATAAACGATTATGACATAACGCTTCTTTTACTAAGTGTCATTAGGTTTTTGTCATGACAAGTTATGGTTATGGTTAATGTGTCATGTCACTCTTATGTAGACACCTTCAAGTAAAGTGTTACCGTTCATTTTCCTCTTTCAGTCAGTCCGGTGAAATGAAAAACGTATATTATGAAAATGTACGACTTACAGATAAACTTTGTCAGTTGTGCCTTCGACTTTGATTAGTGGTCGCAATGAGGTTTAGGGTTTGAAGCCAGTTTTTGGATGTCACAGCTCTGCCAGAAAGAAGAAAATCCTCAACACAGACGGGAAACCCACTGATTGATTGCATGTTCCCTGGGCCCAAAGTCTCTAAATTACACTTGTATTTAAAGCTCATTTGTGTGTTTTTTTTGGGAATGTTATGTTTTCCTGGCAGAATCTTGGAGCTGGCGCAGCACAAAACCTCAAAAACTGTTTGGGCCACAACTCCATGGTGAGTAGCTGAGTCATATAACATTTTTCCTCTTGATTAAAATCAGATTCTTTATTACATTATGTAAAAACAACTTTTCTGAAGGGTCTTGTTGGCCGTTTTTAATTGCATTCTTGGTTATTCTTGGTCTGTAAACACATCAGCGTTGCAGGATGATTTCTGTTCCAGCTGTTACATCATATGAAATTGCATGTTTGTTCATTGATCCGGTGTGAAATTGACTCTAAGAATCCAGGAGCCTCTGTGGTCAGCGTTTCCTTCCTTGAGTGCAGTTTCTTTAAACTACATAATTAAAGACAGATGTCTGGCACATTTTAAATGTGTGGTTTAAAAGGGCTAAACAATGGAAAAATGAACAGAGTTCACATTTGATTGAAAGTTTCATTCATTCATTTGGTAATTACCTGCCTGCTTGGAAAATATTGATTCTGCACCAACATTGTCATCATTGCATCTCCTCACTGAAAACTTTTCATCTTTTCATCGATCAGTGAGAAGCTGAGCTGGGGCAACCAGGAGCCAATATGGCCCCTCTCCGCTTCTGCGCTCGGAGCCTTTCCGAGCACAAGAATCCAATACCTAGCCAGGCACAAAAGAGACACCTCAGCAAGGGAGGACCACCGGAGGTAAACTGTAGCCTGTCTGCACCCTGAACATTATTGATGACTCTTATCAAAAAGGCATGAGAGGGAGGAAGGGAGGGGTTGTTTGTGCTCATCCTTCAGAGCACTTTACACAAGCCTTTTTACGCTGTGCTGCATCAACATGTTTGGAGAGATGTTTGCAAAGCTGAAGGGGGGTAATGACTTCCAAGTCCCTCGGATGTTCTTTGGCACAGACATGATTCAGAAAGTGCAAAGTGATGTTCACGACTGATGCCAGTTGCATCCCGATCAGAGGTGATCACCCCAGAGAGCTATCGGGATCAATTAGTGGACGAGAAGCTGTGATGGCAGCTCCAGTGGCTTTTATTTTGACATTGTTTTGTTGTCGTCCCCCCCCCCGCCTCAACTGTAACATTAAAAGCTCAGTAACAGTATGCATTGTAATTCAATCAGAAGCCCACACAGGAAGTGCAGCTCCCCGAACGAATAATAGCAGTTTACTGTAATTGAAGATGGCAGCAAACAACCTGCTGCTTTGGTTCGAAGCAGGAAGTTCATCAGAGATTCAGTGTGGACCAGCTGTGAGGAGATACTTGTCTTCAGGCCGGGACCTTTATAAAGCCTGAGCAGTTTGGAGCAGATTGGACGATTGTTAGGATAATTCAAAGAATGGACAAAATCACTGGAGTTCCCTTAAAGGGATACGCCACCGTTTGTTGAAATAGGGCTTATCACGGTCTCCCCTAGCTGTAGATAGGTGGGCCAACGCATTTTTTTGTGCATGCATTGTTTTAGTCCGGTGCAACACCGGCAGCATCGACGCTAGTTAGCTTAGCGTAGTGAATGGAATCCTATGTTGCCGGTTAGCATGTTGTGAGTAAAAGTGAGCCAACAAAAGACATAAAAACAACCTAATTACTTGAACTGAGACAAAAAATGTGTTGGCCCACCTATCTACAGCTAGGGGAGACCGTGATAAGCCCTGTTTCAACAAATGGTGGCGTATTCCTTTAAAAGATTGTTTACTTGCAGCAAGTAGAGTCAGTTTACAGCAACTCCAGCATAAGTACAGAAAGTGACTGAAGATTGTTCACAACAGAGTCTTTTTTTAAGGAGTTGGGAGTCAGGTTAGTTATTCGGTCATGCAATCAGTAGCTTTCTTCTTATCTCTGGTCAGGCCTGGCATCTCCTCCACATCCTGCGCTCTTTGCAAGGTCACTCAGCTTTCATGATTAACACATGAAAGACAGAAATACTGAAACAGAAATACTAAAACAGCAGTTTGGATGCAAATGGTTTAACAGAGAAACTGAAGCAAAACCGTTCTAAGCATCATTTTTCTAACAACAATGTACAGGCTAGTTACAGCCTAGTTACAAACCAGTTGTTGTCTGGCGAGGGAACATCACAATTTGCCGCCCTTCTGTGCCCACACACTGTATAATACAAAAGGAAAACGCCATGCCGCCACAGCGACGCCCTTTGACAAAATATCACAATGTTCAAATTGAAGCATCATCAAGGTGTTAAGGCTTTCCTGACCACTTTTGAGGTGTATCTGTTGATTTAGGCTGCTGAATACAGTGTGTATATACTGTATTGGCCTTTTTCTATTTATTTATTAGATGAATACTGAATCTACTCTCTCACTCATCAATCATTTTCAATCCAAGCTTATCCGGGGTCAGGCAGTAGCCCCAGCAGGGGACCCTAAACATCCCCTTTCCCCTAGCCACATTAACCAGCTCTCACTGGGGGATCCAGAGGCGTTCCTAAGCAAGGGTGGAGATATAATCTCTCACCTCCTCCCAGCTGGATGTGCCTGGAACACCTCCCTAGGGAGGCGCCCAGGCGGCATCCTTACCAGATGCCCGAACCACCTCAGCTGGCTCCTTTCGATGCAAACTAGCAGCAGCTCTACTCCGAGTTCCTCCCGGATGACTGAGCTTCTCACCCTATCTCTAATACTAAATCTAGATTGTGATACATGTGTTCTGTTGCTTCTGATAATTACACTGCTGTTCCACTCTAATCGCATTAACCTGCAGTCTGGTCCATTTTGTTAATTTCTAATCTGATTATCTGGCAGACTCTCTGGTCATTCTCCAGAAAATCCAATCCGTCACAATAATTACTGTTGTAATACCTCAGTATCAATAGTGTGGCAAAATGTAGAGTACGGCAGCTGGGCTGCAACTAATCATCCTTTTCATTATGGATTAATCGGAAGATTAATCTGCAGATCAATTCATCTTTTGATTTATAAAATAGTAAGAAAACATGCCTAGCGCAGTTTCTTAAACCCACGGCTGACGTCTTCAAAAAGGTTTGTCGTGTCCAACCAACAGTTTGCGATGGTTATAAAACAGAGAAAAGTGGAAAATCAACACAATTGGGAAACTTGAACCAGTGCATGTTGGGTATTTTTTATTTGAAAAATGACGTAAACAATACATTAATTAAGCAAAAAAATAATTCTTGTTCCAACTTCTTATATGTAAGGTTTAACTGCTTTTCTCTGTTTTAATTTTAATGTCTGTCTGTTTGTGGCTCTCGCCCCCAAGCCCATTGGGTCCTACTAAAGCCATTACAAAACTGGTCACAAATGACACTTATGAAACCGACTCAGAAATGGCCTAAAACTGCTGCACTTGGTTTTTAGCAAACATGACTTAAACAAGTAAATATTGCATTTATTGGGGACTATTTTCAGTTGGATTGAGTCAATACTTGTTAGTAGGATCAATTTAAAGTTTATTTTAGTTGTTTTATTGGATTTGTTGACAGGAAGAAAAAATAGAATGCCACCAGCCTTATCCATAACAATTAGCTTTGCAGAGATGATACATTCCTTAAATCCTTCAACATAATCTGATGGACTACATATTTGCTTTACGAGCAGAACAATGGGCCAAAATGAAATTGTCAGCAGGGAGCATTTGCCCGTGGTTATGTGTCATCCCATTGTCTGCACTAAGCGTTGAACAATTTTAAATGTTTTTGTGGGTACAGATGATTTTCCACTCGTACCTCCGTCATCAGCCAGACATTCATCCATTGTTGTGTATCTGCCCTCCTCCTTCTAACTTCTGGCTCAAGACATTCATTTGTCCCAGACACACGACACAACATACAATGGATGTGGTAATGGCTTGCATTTTCCTGCAGGAAGGAGAAGGAGGAGGAGGCGAGCTTTTCCAGGAAGACCCGACGTCCTTCCTCCAAGGCATCCCAGTACGAGCACATTGTCCGCTTGTCAACACCCAAACCCAGGAGCTGCAGCTCCCAGGAAGCAGGGTAAAAGCCTCATTAGACATCAAATACAACCACTTAAGTGAGGACAAGTGGAACTGAACCAAGCAAACCCAGGTCAAATTAGCGTTCTGATGTTTTGTTTATTTGAAAGCCCATTATCTAAGGGGCAGCTTCAGAGAGCAACACAGACCATATACAATACAATATCTGCTAAGTTATGTTGGAGTTGTGTTTTAATAATGTGCAGGTCAAAAGACATCTAGATGCTGAGATAATAACTAGGCTATATTTAATTAAAATACAGTTTTTAGACATCTAGGTTATATATAACCACGTATTTTACAGGCATTTTTATGCCTTTATAATAAACACATTTGTGCCTTTAACTGATAGGACAGCTGTAGACAGGAAAGGGGGAGAGAGAGAGGGTGGGGGGGGGGCGCATGCAGCAAAGGGCTACAGGTGGGAATCGAACCCTGGCCACTGCAGTAAGGACTGAGCCTTGGTATATAGGGCGCACGCTCAACCAGGTGAGCTACCAAGGCGCACCACGATTAGTCATTTGTCAGAAAATGGCTTTTGAGAATCGAGTGATTGTTTCAGACAGTGGCTCCCAGTCTTAAATACATAAATATGAGACAAGATGATTTAAAATTATTTCTGTTCCACAAAATGAGGTCCATATTTTTCTGACTTTTCTCTTTTTCTTCTTTCTTAGGAAATACTGATTACTTTCACCACTGCAGGCCTCTAGAAATATTTTTAAGAAAACAATCTAAGAAGGAAAAACATTCTTTGGTTGAAAGTTATAACCACAAGTAGACATTGTTTGTTTTAAGGGGTTGAGAGCCAAAAATGTAAGGATTTTCTGCTTTCCTACGATTTCTATAACTGTAAATAGAATATATAAAATATTTTTGGACTGGTTAATCACACAAAACGAGATGCTGCAGCCCTAAATGTAACTTAGGCTACCTAAGTAGAGTACAGTGTTAGTCAGCAGTAGTTTAAATAAGTTTAAAGTTGTTAATGTATTTAGATTTTTGATTTTTTGATTATCTTTTCTCCACTGACAGCAACCATTGGGAAACATTCACCATATCAAACAACTCATCACTGCTTCAATGTTAGAAATATGTCCAGTACATGCTCCAGCATCAGGTTTCTATTTTAGAGATTATTTCCACATCCAGCTCTTCAGTAGACCTTCATATTGTTGTTTGTTTTGGGCAGATTTGTGGCTTCAAAACTCAAAAAAAAATAAAATTCTCCCTCAGGGGGGGTCCACATACGAACCAAAGTCTAGAATTTCATCACTGCAGAATATAATATATCATATAGTTAAATATGAAAAGCAGAGGTTCTGCTGAGTGAGGAAGACAACGATTGGACATCTGTTATTTCAGTGTCAGACTGTGGGAGAGCGAGTGGAGACAATAGAGCTTATTGTCCAAAGTTCAGGACCCCTGGGACGCTCGCAGACAGCCGCGGAAGTCTTTTTTTAAAACCCTGAACACAGCAGCAGAACATGCTGAGAGATTTATCCAGTGTTTACATTCTGAATTCAATACACTAAATGAATATGTGCTTTTGTGATTTAAATAGTAGACATTACTTTGATAGCTGTTTTTAATTCCCTACACAAAAAATAATCATCACCATCTGTTGAAACTTAATCCTCTCATCTTGTTGCTCCAAAAAAACAAACATTAAAAGGTAAAAAAAAAAAAAAAACACAAAGCAGCATGTGGCAGATCAAAATAAAAATGGGGGGAATAAAAATGTCTAACCTGGTAAAATCATTACTGTAGTGAAAGTAACTGAAATTCTTTTGGTTTAAGACGTGTCCTTACATATAACTTAAGTCACTTGCTGTATTGTGAATAATATGTGTAGTCAAATAATGTAGGCTACTCAAATACTAAAGTACCAGCCTTCTGTTAAAGGTAATAGTGTTGCCGTCTGCAGCTGCTCTGTTACGGGGAGTTTCAACCGATCTTTAAAGTGCTCATATTATGCTTTTTGGCTTTTTCCCTTTCCTTTATTGTGTTATATATCTTTTTTGTGCACGTTATAGGTTTACAAAGTGAAAAAGCCCACATCAGCTATCCATACTAAAAGATGTATGTGCATATAGTATTGACAGAAACTTTTAAACACCCAGCAAATGGCTTTACAGTTACTGACACACACTAATTTCACAAAATTTAAAGTGCTGATATTTAGCTTTTTGGCTTTTTCCAAGTAATCGGTTTACAAAGTGAAAAAGCCCAAAGTCCACCCAAAGGGACTTACCATCTCCAACAGAAAACACTGTTCACAAACTGCTCCAAACAGCTCTATTGTAGTCCAGCCTTTACTTCAGAGACAAACGTGCATCACTTTGTAACACACGTTATAATGCTCGTCTAGCTGCTAGCGTGGCACGCCCTCATACTCTGCTTCTGACTGGCTAGTAGTCCTTACCTAGGTACTGAGCATGTGCGACTCCCAACAAAGATGGAACAGAAGTGCGATGCCTCACTCTGTAGCTAAAACAGAGAGCTCAACACACAGGGTGAAAAGAGGAGCTGCAGCAATGTGCAGTACAACAAAAATATGGTGTTTTTTTGAAAATTAAACCATGCAAACCTATTCTGATATAACCTCTAAATACAATTATGAACCTGAAAATGAGCATAATATGAGCACTTTAAGAAACTGTGTCAGTTACATCATGCATTTGTTTTATGAAAATGCATCTTAGAAAAGGCATTTAGTTGGTGTCTTGTCTTGAAGTCTTGTTTTTCTTAAAAACAAACGTTGAAACTTGTTTAAAGTGTTGAGATTCATGTTTTTGGTATTCTGCCTTTATCAGATAGTGGGACAAAGAGGGGTACGAAAGATCCCCAGCTAGAAACAAACCAGGAACGTTGCATCTCATTTCCTCATTTTTAAACGAGCTACCCAGGGATGTACAAAGAATTTCAGCCTTTGGCTGACAATAAAGTGGTATCGTATCGTATCGTATCTAATGCACTATGCCTCAAGGATGCCCCATCTGGGGTTAATACTTTAAACGTAAGGTCCACTTATTGTAGCTATATTCTTTCAGCTTTCCACTGTATTCAGAAACCGTCTTATTCTGGCCCTCTACAGGATACAGTTGAAAACAGCCATTCATTTATTTGTTTGACAAATACAGCTTAAAAAGAAACCTTTTAGACTTTTCAGATGTTTATTCCTAGCAGCATATTCCTAGCAGCAGTTTAAATGTTAAGTTAAATGTCGTTCTGCTGGTCCCACAGGCCTCCTCACACACTTCAGTGTGAGAAGAACTGTCCTATTTGGCACGTCGATCCCAGCGTGAAAACTGCTGTGATCACACCGCGACTGCTGCAACTCTCCAACCCCAAACTGAACCATCCACACTTCCTGGGCAACAGAGAGGTAAGATCCTAAAGCACTCATAAATACACTGAGAAAACCTGAACGGGCAATGCTAATAGATACTGTATATGTCAGCTGACAAGGAGCATCAGCATTGTTGTCTTTTCTTTTCATGCCACTTTCTACTTCTACTCCCCTACATTTCAGAGGGAGATATTGCACTTTTTACTCTACTACATTAGTCTGACAGCTTTAGTTACTAGTTATTATGAATTAAACTTCACAAAAATATAATGGCCTACAAGTCCAGCTGAAATGATTAGATGATTAATCACGTAGTTGATTGACCGAACTGTTTTGACCGTTTCCAGTTTCTAATTGTATGGATTTTTCTGCATTGAGTACTTTTACTTTTTAATACTTTAAGTAAATTTTCCTGATGATACTTACATACCTTTACTGAAGTAACATTTTCAATGCAGGACTTTACTTGTTAGTAGTTATTTTTACAGTGTAGTATTAGTATTCTTACTTAAGTAAAGGATCTGAATACTTCTTCTACCACTATATATAATAATCAATGAGAACTGTACCTTTTATTTTCAGGTATTTAGCTAAAAACACATTCTCTGATTATTTTCATTATATAAACTTACACATTGAATTTCCAGAAAGTGTATTATATTGCAGTACATATTAGTTTTGTATACCTCTTATTTACTTATTTTACTCTCTCTATTTATCTGTCCTTATGCTGTCCTTTTGTTGCTGTAACAACCAAATTTCCTCACTGCCTCTCTTCATCTCTCAAGTTTATCTTATCTAAATATGCCTTTGGTTATAAATGTCAGGAATGATGAACGCTTGAAATGGGATTTTATGTGATATTTGGCTATATAAATAGACTAGACTTGACTAGATAATAACCACAAAAGGTGTATGAATTCAGATTTTTTTCCTCCTTCTTGTGTTCCATAGAGTGTTGCGTCCATCGTTTCCTTGGCTTCCAAGACGGCTCAAATCTCTCAACGACTGGTCCAGCTGTCGCTGCCCAGACTGAAGCAGAGCAACATCTGCCATAAGCTTGGACGCCCGGTGGAATCAATCTGGACTGTAAGTGTAACAGCAGCAACTGATAAATCATCTCATTATTTATTGGTGCAATTTCTTTTGCCAGAAAACCTTGTAGATTCTTTAAAAAAAACAAAAAGAGTCTGGGATGGGACCAAACATTGCAACAAAGCAAGAACAGTATTCACTCGTCTGTATGTTTGACATCACACAATCAATTCAAAGTTTTTCCAGCTGTTTGAACCAGCTCTCCGTCATAAACTGTGGAGTTGTTTTCACGTGATATAGTTCTTTCAATGAATTGTGGAATTTTCCACTCATTATCATCAGCCAAATGACTATTGGATGCATCGTTTGCTTACACGCCACTGCCAGTGTATTGGCTCTCTGTCCTCCGGTTTTGCAGTCTGGCTCCTATTTTGATAGATGAAACAAGTGTGTAATGACAAAAGATCCTTTGCTTGAACAGCAGCTGAGTTGCAACATGAATAACGTATTTTAAGACACAAGTTTGGGCACGGTGTTCCTGTACAAAACTTTGTACTCTAAATGTCTGAATCCAGGTGTCAAAGTCAGCGAGGAGAGCCACAGCGAGTGCTCGTGTTGAAATGCTGGCTACACCAAAACAGCTTTCCACGGACTACATCCCTCCACGAGAACCAGAGTGGAGCCGAAACAACATCCAGTCCACCTGAGCCTCCTTCAACATCCCAGCCAAGTCAGCCCTCATCTAGTTTGCACTCTTTTAAAAAATTCGACATCAATTTTCCAAAGAATAAAGACAGTAATGATAATTATTGTGGACATTTAACTTATTTTGGTGCTTTATTTTAACGTGTCCAAAGATCCTCCTTTTCAATGTTTGCAGTGTATGTGTTTGCAGAAAAAATACTAGAGTAGTTTGAGTTTTCTTTATTTATTTTTTATTATTATTTGCAGTAATGCAATAAAACACCATAAACCACAAAAATATGAGAAGCCCTATCTATATCTGACTGCAAATTCCAAACAAATGAAAGAAAACTCAAGATGAGCAAGGACAGCAGGATTTAGTGACGGGATCTAAATGTCAGCATGAAAAAGGAACTAAAACAAATTAATATAAACTGTAAAAATGCCATATTTAAATGACACCATTTTTTGAATTGGGTACTTATGAACCTACCCGATTCTAAATGCTGTTTGTAATGTATTTCATGATGACCTTGATGAAACACCTCAGTCTTACAATAAAGTTGGGTAACACTTTACTTAAATGTATCTACATAAGAGTGACATGACACTGTCATGAACACATGACACATGAACCCTAACCCTAAAGGCTGTTTTATGGTTTTGCGCAGGCTCCACGCAGAGCTTTCGCCGTACCCTACGTAAGTGGCCTGATGTTTATACTTGTGCGCTGGTGTGTGCGTCGAACCGGCATGTATGTGTGGTAGAGCGAGGGAGAAGTGAGAGAGTGACGGCGATTAGCTTCGGAGCAAGTAGCGACTCTAGAGTCATAGTGAGAGAAACAAAGTGTCTCCCCTGTGTTTTCTGACCACGGTGGGAAATCTGTAGCAGGAGAAGTTAACTCTCTCCTTGATTTCATGTTGTTTATGAAGAAGGAGAAGCAGGAAACGAGTCGGGGGAAATGCAACGCTACCAAGCCACGGCCGGCGTCGTGCGTAGCTGCGACGTGTAGTTACATTTTTCGAGATGTGCACGTCACGCTACGCTGTAGGGTCCGGCGTAGACGCAGAGGACTCTGCGGTGGTACGCCATCGATTTGACGCACAACCATAAAAAGGCCTTAACCATAAAGTCATGACGTGTTTATGACATGTTCATGACATTGTCATGTCACTCTTATGTAGATACCTTCAAGTAAAGTGTAACCTAAAGTTGTTCTATATTTAAGTGTTGCTGGAGTTTTGACCTCTTAATACTTCTTTCCCCTCTCCATGCACCTTAGACTTAGATAAAGTTGTGTCAGAAACCCCCACTCTGCATCTACATTTTCCGAAAACCAAGATGAAAGATTATAAAAGTATTAAATATGTTTAAATTCCAAACTCAATTTGAGACGTCTGGAGGGGAAATGTAAATGAGAACAACCCACATGTGTGCGTCTGTTTCTTTGCCCATTCTGTTGATATTGTTACCATCTGTATAAAACGTTGAATGAAAAAATGTTGGACTGCCACACTAGAATTTATGAGGGATTGACGGTTTGAATCTCAGACCTTTTGAATAAATCAGAACAGAGAAAATGAATGATGTCAGGAATAAAAACATCAGCCTCAGTCTGAGGTGATCCACAGGGTTTTTGTTTTTCTTTGCCAGTTGACCTGGATTTTGCATTTATATCACCACCATGTGTGTATGAATCCTTGCACACAGGCAGCTCCAGGTCACTGGCTTTTATTTTGTAGGGTATTTTAGCCTTTAAAGAGTAATTATTCCACAGAGGCGACATTGTGCTTTCTTGGTCAGTTTCACCACTTCCTCTCCGCCTCTCTCTGAAGTTTTTGATTTGGGACAAATGTATGTCTGCCATAAGCAATTTCTTCCACTCTTGGATATGTTGAAAAGTGTCTCTTCAGGCTACTGTGTATGTGCAGTCTGAGTGTGAGGAACATTTTGCCAAAGCGTTTCAGAAGCTCCCCTTTCAGAGTTCATGACTTTTTGGAAATACCACAATCTTGCCACAGTTTAGTTTACAAAGAGTGCCAGGGCTTCAGTTTGGAAATCCACTGTAATCTCACTTACACTTGTGTAAGTGACTGTTGCATGCAGTCACAGTTGATGTGTTGGCAGGCGGAGGTCCTGTGCTGTAATTTGATTTGCGAGCAGTGCAGACAGTGGCAGCCAGCGCAGGCTTTAGATCAGCACAGGTTTGTGGCCCGGCCCGGCCCGGCCCGGCTAGACATCAAAGGGGATTGAACCGACCTCCCACTGGGAGGCTAATCTGGGATTAGCCTGCTGCGTTCGTGACCTGGGACCACAAGGTAGTGAGAGGGAGGTGGTTGGGGAGATGGGGACAAACATTAAAAAAAGAAAGCTGAATTTTAGCCAAACAAACATTTCTGAAGAGGACATCAGGTTGAGTCTAACCTTCCGTAACCAGGAGGAGCCAAAGGATCTTTATGTCATAGGTCAACAGTTATGTTTACAGTCAGTGGTTCTCAGCTAAATGCATTGTGTGTGTGCCAGTTGAACACCAGATACAAACCAATTTATTAAAACGTTGCTCTATAGCACTGCTGGTGGTCAAAAACTCCACTGTGCATATTTAAGGAGAACTCTGATTGGTGTTTGAGTTTCACACGAGGTATGAATATAGTCAGTCTTCAAAACATCATAGAACACAGTCTGAAATTGAATCAACACCTTTCTGACATTAGGTTTTTCATTAGCATTGTATTTATTGAAGGGCTGTTGTTTTGTATTTTGCTGTGCAGACTTTGCTATTATTGTGTAATGCTTAAACAGTCTATTCATTTGCAGTCAATAGACAAAAAGTCAATCAACTAGAAACATCTATCAACAACATTTTTAACATCTCTTTTATATCATTGTAAATGAATTAATCATCTCTTGACTCTTGGTCAGAACAAGCAATATGAAGACATCAGACTGACACAGAGTAAGTCATTAAAGCTCCCATATTATGCTCATTTTCATAATTGTATTTTAAGGTTGTACCAGAATAGGTTTACATGGTTTAATTTTCAGAAAACACCATATTTTTGTTGAACTGCACAGCTCTCTCTCACTGCTGCAGCTCCTCTTTTCACCTTGGGTTCAGGTCTCTGTTTTAGCTACAGAGTGAGACATCTTTTCTTCTGTACTGTCTTTGATTGCACTGCACAAGCGCAGTAGCTCAGATGTAGATCATGTCAGCTAGCTCCATAGACAGTAAAATAAAGGTTGTTTCTCCAACTTCGTTCATTTACAAAGCAGGATTAGCTGGGAGACTTCTAAATGAGGGCGCACATGTAAGTAGTTCTTTTGTAGATTTTGGTAAACTTGTGTGTTGTAGCAGTGCTTTGCTATTGAGAACGAGGTTGCGGTTAGCCAGCTCGTTTCGGCTAGTGACGTAGAAAGCCGTGCAGATTTTGAACAGCTCACCCGGAGACTGAAGATAGGACACATTCAGAAACCCGTATATCAGTCAAAACAGCATGGATGTTTTTTTTTCCTCCATTTTTGCATGTGTGTGGAAGCACCAGAGACAGAAAATAACACCCTAAATCCCAGAAAAGGTGATTTTTTTTCATAATATGGGCACTTTAATGGACAGTTTAATGAATAATGAAAATAATCACTATTTGCAGCCACATTTGTATTTTTGCAAGGTTACTGTATTGCATTTCGGTATCCAGATGTAGCTTTTATCATGTTCTGTACATGCAGATCAGATTATTACTTGATCAATTATTCTCTAAGAAGGCTCAGTTGCATACAGTAAATATATTGACTTATACATTGCTTATTTCCTGCTTTGTACTCAGGGGTTCAGTTCACTGTGTCATTGCTGCCTTGGTGTTGTCAAAGGTTCTGTGCCAATAGCCTCACACTGGATGTTGTGTACAGTCAGCCCACAGCTTCTGCTAAACACAGGGAAAAGTTAAAACAGGACATCCTGCTCTGTCAGATAATGATACAAACGCTTAGCGTTCTTCTTCTGATACCTTCATGCTTTACACCTGAGTAATATAACTAATATTTAACAGTTCAATAATTTAAAAAACTATGCCCAATTTGAAGAAAATGAACTAAAACCTGCTCTCCTAAAATTCCTGCATATAAAGTGAACCCAGGTATGTACCATCTCATAAAGTTTCCTTAAAAAATGTTTTTGAGAGTAGAATTATCTCTATCTATCTATCTCTATTTTCTTTGTTTGCATGCTGTCATTCTGCAAACAACCTTTTCAAACAAACTTCTTTTGTAAATATTCCCTGAGCAGAGAGAAACTGGCAGCAGCAGCACTCTGTCTGATGCCACTGGGGTTTTGAACTAGAACCAGTTGGACCAATACATCTGCTGGACTGGCCTTCACTTTGCAAACTCAGTATTTACTTACTTAATCACCATTCATGCTGCATGAGATGAGGTACATCCATATGGTTTTAATTTGGTTTATTTGTTTGAGTAAATGTTCCAAAACAGGAGAAACAGATGTGTGAAAAATGTGTATCTTCAAGGTGTCGACTTTTTCATTTCATTTCATTTATTTTTATTTCGAACAAAACAAAAAACACATATAATATATCCATCCATCCATCCATCCATCTTCGTCCGCTTATCCGGTGTCGGGTCGCGGGGGGAGCAGCTCCAGCAGGGGACCCCAAACTTCCCTTTCCCGAGCAACATTAACCAGCTCCGACTGGGGGATCCCGAGGCGTTCCCAGGCCAGGTTGGAGATATAATCCCTCCACCTAGTCCTGGGTCTTCCCCGAGGCCTCCTCCCAGCTGGACGTGCCTGGAACACCTCCCTAGGGAGGCGCCCAGGGGGCATCCTTACCAGATGCCCCAACCACCTCAGCTGGCTCCTTTCGACGCAAAGGAGCAGCGGCTCTACTCCGAGCTCCTCACGGATGAGTGAGCTTCTCACCCTATCTCTAAGGGAGACGCCAGCCACCCTCCTGAGGAAACCCATTTCGGCCGCTTGTACCCTGGATCTCGTTCTTTCGGTCATGACCCAGCCTTCATGACCATAGGTGAGGGTAGGAACCAAAACTGACCGGTAGATCGAGAGCTTTGCCTTCTGGCTCAGCTCTCTTTTCGTCACAACGGTGCGATAGATTGAATGTAATACCGCACCCGCTGCGCCGATTCTCCGACCAATCTCCCGCTCCATTGTCCCCTCACTCGCGAACAAAACCCCAAGGTACTTGAACTCCTTCACTTGGGGTAAGGACTCATTCCCTACCCGGAGAAGGCATTCCATCGGTTTCCTGCTGAGAACCATGGCCTCAGATTTAGAGGTGCTGATCCTCATCCCAACCGCTTCACACTCGGTTGCAAACCGATCCAGTGAGTGCTGAAGGTCGCAGGCCGATGATGCCATCAGGACCACATCATCTGCAAAGAGCAGCAATGAGATCCCCAGCCCACCGAACTGCAACCCCTCCCCACCCCGACTACGCCTCGATATCCTGTCCATAAATATTACAAACAGGATTGGTGACAAAGCGCAGCCCTGGCGGAGGCCAACCCTCACCTGAAACGAGTCCGACTTATAATATAGTATGTCATAAAAATTCATAATATAGTATGTCATTAAAAAGTCATAGTATAGTATGTCAGAAAAAAGTAAAAAAAAGTCATAGCATAGTAAAGTCAAAGTCAAGTTTATTTCATCCATAAAAATGGAAATTACAGTGCTAACACCCGCCTAATACAATACAATAAATACAATGTAATACAATACATAAATACAATACAAAATTTATAAAAATGTACCTTTAAAGTGCTTGTTGTGCTGTCTGATAGCCTGAGGTATAAAAGAGAGAGCATACCGTTTAGTTCGTGTCACGGGAGGCCTTAGCCTACCACTGCGTTCCATAACTCTACCAGTCAGATTATCATAAAGAGGGTGACCCGGTTCCCTCGTTATTTTCTGTGTCATTTTTGCCAGACGATCATCATATACTTGATCCACTGTATTTACAGTTTTTTCCGATTGCTAAACGACAGTGGGCACAACTGGAGTCACATGTGCAAAACTCAAACTACAGTCTGCACTACCAACAGTCACCTGAGCTAAACAGTTCACATCACCTGCAAAACAGGCTCAGTGCAGCCAAACACTATGCACAATCCTCACTGAGATAACACACACTGTCACTCAGAACACACTAAGAGTAAAAACACTAGCATCAAACACCAATACAGAAATTACAAACTTTCTCATCTTTACAGTTTGAACAATTTGAGTGACTTGACACTACTCAATAGTTTATTTAAGGAAAAGATATAGATTGTATAATATACCAATTTTACGTAAGGTAAACAAGAATAATGAAAATCAGCAGTTTTCTTCAATATAGAATTTTATCTCTAGTAATTTATGGAATTACTGGGAAAAAAAACTAAAGGTACATACGTAACAGTAACAAAGAATGGTGTGACTAATTCTGCCTCTCTCCAGCATCATGTGGCAAGTTTTCTTCATCACATTAGATGTCTGCATCATCTCTAAATACTAACAAATGTGGTGTTTCTATTGCTTTCACCTCCATTACTTTCTGAAAAACAGTAAGAATGCAGTTTTACTATTGTAAAGATATAGTGTTTTTCACTTTTTTTTATAGCTGTGTACTAACCTCAGACATCTTACCTGGACATAATGGTATCTTTGCTCTTTTACCTGTTTCTCTCAAACGGTACAGTGCATAATTGTTTCATTCTTAATTGGTGTTTGTATACAAAAAAGGCTTTCTGAGCTTTCTCTATATAAATACCATATATGTTCACTAACTACTCTAAAACAAGACACCTACTTAGGCTTTCAGCTAAAATTGCAATCAGCAGTGTTTGATAGGCACCAGACTGGAATCTATTCTGTTTTGAATGTGTGGTTTACAGTTTTGACAGCAGTGTGTTAGCATTTGAACAAAGTGCTGTAAATCTACAGTGTTGTGCACGTTGTGGTTAAAGTCAGGGGATAAGTGTGTAGAGTTTTGAAAACTGTGTTCAAGCAATGAAAAACGAACTAGAGTTTGGTCCACATGAACTGCTGCTGTGCAGACTGTAGTTAGAGTTTTGCACATGTGACTCCAGTTGTGCCAACTGTCGTTTAGCAATCGAAAAAAACTGTAACTCTCCTACCATTTTTCCAGCTCTTTTAGTCACTCTATCAATCCTGGCCTTCTCGGTTATCCCAGCATTCCCCCCCCCCCAACCCACCACACAGTAGCTCCAAACACTACATATCACTGACATAAAAAACTTTCTCACCACATCTGTATTCACCTTAAAGGACTGCAACTTCCTCATACAGTATACCCGTGGACTTAATTTTTTCATCAGTAAGTCAACATGATCCAACCATGTTAGCCTATCATTAAAAACAATGCCCAAATACTTGTATGTGTTCACTCTTTCTATTACTGACTTATTAGTATGTCATTAAAAAGTCATAGTATAGTATGTCAAAAAAAGTCAGAAAAGTCAAAGTATAGTATGTCACAAAAAAGTCAGAAAAATCATAGTATAGTATGTCATAAAAAAGTCAGAAAAGTCATAGTATAGTACGTCATAAAAAAGTCATAGTATAATATGTCATTAAAATGTCGTTAAAAAGTCACAGTATAGTATGTCATTAAAAAGTCATAGTATAGTATGTCATAAAAAAGTCAGAAAAGTCATAGTATAGTATGTCATAAAAAAGTCATAAAAAGTCATAGTATAGAATGTCAGAAAAAAGTCAGAAAAAGTCATAGTATAGTATGTCAGAAAAAGTCATAGTATAGTATGTCATAAAAAAGTCATAGTATAGTATGTCACAAAAAAGTCAGAAAAGTCATAGTATAGTATGTCATAAAAAAGTCATAGTATAGTATGTCACAAAAAAGTCAGAAAAGTCATAGTATAGTATGTCATAAAAAAGTAATAAAAAGTCATAGTATAGTATGTCATAAAAAAGTCATAGTATAGTATGTCACAAAAAAGTCAGAAAAGTCATAGTATAGTATGTCATAAAAAAGTAATAAAAAGTCATAGTATCGTATGTCATAAAAAGTCATAATATAGTATGTCATAAAAAAGTCATAAAAAGTCATAGTATAGTATGTCAGAAAAAAGTCAGAAAAAGTCATAGTATAGTATGTCAGAAAAAAGTCAGAAAAAGTCATAGTATAGTATGTCAGAAAAAGTCATAGTATAGGTTGTCATAAAAAAGTCATAGTATAGTATGTCACAAAAAAGTCAGAAAAGTCATAGTATAGTATGTCATTAAAATGTCGTTAAAAAGTCACAGTAAGTATGTCATTAAAAAGTCATAGTATAGTATGTCACAAAAAAGTCTGAAAAGTCATAGTATAGTATGTCATAAAAAAGTCATAAAAAGTCATAGTATCGTATGTCATAAAAAGTCATAATATAGTATGTCATAAAAAAGTCATAAAAAGTCATAGTATAGTATGTCAGAAAAAAGTCATAAAAAGTCATAGTATAGTATGTCAGAAAAAAGTCATAAAAAGTCATAGTATAGTATGTCATAAAAAGTCATAGTATAGTATGTCAGAAAAAAGTCATAAAAAGTCATAATATAGTATGTCAGAAAAAAGTTATAGTATGTCATAGAATGTCATTAGAAACCATAGTATAGTCTTTCATAAAAACATCAGAAAAAGTCACAGTATAGTATGTCATAATGATGTCATAAAAAGTCATAGTATAGTTTGTCATAATAATGTCATAAATAGTCATAGTATAGTTTGTCATAATAACGTCATAAAAAGTAATTGTATAGTATGTCATAAAAAAAGTGATGAAGAATCATAGTATAGTATGTCATTAAAAAGTCATAGTATAGTATATCATTAAAAAGTCATAATATAGTATACCATAAAAAATAATAAAAAGTTTCATAGTATAGTATGATATAAGTAGGTCAATAAAAAAACTCATAGTATGTCATAGAAAATTTGAAGAAGAAAGTCTATGACAGCCCCTCTGTTGTAGCTTTGCTGCTGATATGTGTCTCTCTCTTCAGGGCTGCAGAGTCATCAGCAACATGGGACACACCTGGGTCCTGGTGAGCCCCACGCCTACACGACGAAGCAGTATACCATCTTTGCTATGTTTTGTTTTGGTTTTAACAACACCCGTACACATCACATTTTCACTCACAACACTACTGACATTACTACTACAGATTTCTCCCATCCATTTGTTCATTTTGTTTTGACAAATATTTGGTAAATAATAAATTATTGTGCTAGTATACCTGTGTGTCTCCCATTTGTTGGTCCAGCCTAAGAGCTGGGCTGTGTCAAAAAAAGTCATAAAAAGTCAAAGTATAGTATGTCATTAAAAAGTTCTTGTATAGTATGCCATAAAAAGTCATTGTATAGTATACAATAAAAACATAATAAATGTCATTGTATGCCATACAAATATACGTCATAATAAACGTCATAATAAATGTCATTGTTTCAAGTTATTTAATGTTATGTGCACAATAATTATGGAGAAGCAGTCATTGACAATCTTAGATCTTGGGCTTCTTTCAACAATGCTCATTAAATATGTGTAAAAAGAAAATCACAAAAGTAAAAGAAATGGCAATCTAAGATATAAAATAGTAAAAAGTTAATATAACAAAATTACATAATACATATATATTTGTGGTAGGCTGAAGGGATTGGGGTCCCTGATAATCCTGTTGGCCTTCTTCTTACACGGTTGGGTGTAGTGGCCCTGCATGGGAGCTCCATCCTGGTGATGTGCTGAGCAGTTTTAATCCCCCTCCGTAGAGCCTTATGGTTGAGAGAGTGGTGCAACTGCCATACCAGGTGGTGATACTCTCGATGGTGTACCTGGAGCATTATACATCCATGACCTGGAATCCATGTTGAACATCCTCAGCCTGTGAGGAAGAAGAGCAGTTGTTTCGCTGTCTTGATGATGGTGTCTGTGTGGTGAGACCAGCTCAGGTCCTCACAAGAAACAATAAAAGTGTCATACTATAATATGCCATAAAAAGTTATACAAAGTCATAGTATAATATGTCATAAAAATGTCATAGAAATATCATATTATATTATGTCATAAGAAATGTCATGAAAAAGTCATAGTATAGTATGTCATAAAAAGTCTTAAATAAGTCAGTGTATTATGTCATAAAAAGTCATCAAAAAGTCATACTATAGGAAGTTATAAAAAACATAATAAAAAAGTCATAGTATAGTATGTCATAACAATTTCATTTAAAAAGGCATACTATAGTTTGTCATAAAATATCATAAAAAGTCATAGTATAGTATGTCATAACAATTTCATTTAAAAAGGCATACTATAGTTTGTCATAAAATATCATAAAAAGTCATAGTATAGTATTTCATGAAAAGTCATAAAAATATATTATAGTATGTTATAAGAAATGTCACAAAGTCATAAAACGTCATAGTATAGTATGTCTTAAAAAGTCATAAAAAAGTAATAGTATAAAATGTCGTAAAAAAGTCATTGTATAGTATGTAATAAATATGACATAAAAAGTCACAGTATAGTGTCATAAAAATGTCATAAAAAGTAAGTCATAGTATGCCATAAAAAGTCATAAAAAACTCATATTTAATATCATATATATTTTAATCATCCACAATCCATGTCAATACCATTACTTTCAATAGCTTAATTTCATACGCTACTTGGCTAATACGTCAAACCATGTTTCTCTGACAAGCGTCTGTGAGGTTAGGAATAACAACTTGTAAAAGTCTACCGGTTGCATGGAATTACATTCTGTCATCAATGCTAGTGCTGCGACAATTCAGCACTTCAATGTGGAAGTGAGATGGAAAAGATATTTATATGTGTGAACTTTTCTTGTGCGGCCCTCAATCATTTGCTGGCTCCCTAAACTGGCACTCAGTCATCAAAACTTTGAGAACCCCTGCATTAAAATGAACAAAAAGTTAAGTTGCACAAAGTGACGCAAACTGAGCCTGGCAGCTTCTAAATGGCAGATTCCTCACAGCCCTTCAGAGTCCTCTTAGCAACAGACAAAACCAGTCTCCATTCAAATTCTGCACACACTCTCATCTGCTCTTATGGCTCCATCAGACACTCAGATCATCCTTTCACTGGAGTGACTCGAGGACAGAGAGCACTGAGGCACGACATGTTCTCTGTCGTACACGATCAGTGCAGGAGAGCAGGAACTATCAGGGCTTTATGACCTCCAACCGTAATATTAGTAATATTTCACTGTAAAGTCAGTTTGGATAAGTGCTCAGCTGAATTCCTCGAATATTTACCCGGCAAAATATGTATACCTCCACCTGCTTTTTCCACTAATTAAATAACCAGGTGAAACTATATTCTGTAACACTTAAAGGTATCTACATAAGAGTGACATGACACTGTCATGAACACATAACACTGTTATGACACAGTCATGACACATGAACCCTAACCCTAACCATAACCATAACTTGTCATGACAAAAACCGAAGGACACTTACGAAAAGAAGCGTTATGTCATAAACGTTTATGACTTGTTTATAATGTTTATGACACGTTCATGACAGTGTCATGTCACTCTTATGTAGATACCTTCAAGTGTAACCCTATATTCTCCTATTTAATTAATTTGTTAAAATGTCATTAATTAATCTTTCTTTATTTTTACTGGCTTATATTGGTAAGAAGGTAGGAAATATCACAGCTGTTTTTAAGTAATTTGAGACAAGCCAAATAACAAGTTTCACAAGTCAAAATTGCTACTAAAATGTCTTTAAAAAAGGTTGAAATTAAAAAAGGTCTTAATACTGACCATTAGAATGATTTGGCTTTCGAACACTTTCCTTTTCTGCATTGTTGTAATTTTTAGTTTCTTTGATGCATAGTCTTTATAATTACTGTAAATAGTCACGCTGTCTGACACGGTTTTATCTTATTATTGCCCTTTTTTATTATTCCAAGAATTTATCTGGTCAAAACTTATGAAACTAATGATTTTGCTTTTAAGTTATTTTGGAAATCAAATTTTAGAGGTCTCAAGTCTCACCGCAATCAAAGTTCAGGTCAGGCCTTAAATCTTCATTTAGGGGTGTGAGATATGGATTAAATATATTGTATGACTGTAAATCTAATTTTAAATAGCAATATCAATATATGACAGCAAATACGTAGTATAGGATAGCGTTACGGCCTCCATTTAAAGGAACAAACCGAGGCTCAAAAGGGATTGGATGCAACATATTAAAAAGGATGCCAGACACAATGTTAACTTATTAACCAACAAGCTTTATTAAATAAAGAATATTCCCAAAAGTAACAAACAAGGAAAAACAAAAGGGACTGGAGACCCCGGCCAAAAAGAACAAAAGATGAGAAGCTGGACCAACCTCGCAGTGGGCCTTCGCTCCCCGCGTCTCCCCCTAAACTACCTAAAGAGGGTAAACTAATCCTAGAACAAACAAAAAAGACAAATAACTGAGCTACTGGTAACCTCCACCCCAAACTAACATAATAAACTAAAATAATAAATGTACATGGAGGTTGGGAAAACACAAACCTGCTGGTTGTGGATAACAAAAAAAAGATGAGGGTTAAAAAATCCAATATTGCCATTAATAACCAATAATTGATTTCCACCATTGTCAACAGTGGGCTAATACACCCAGAAATATAAATTAGAAAATGTACACACGTATAGTATAAATGGTGTAGCCACACTCAACAACAAGTCGAGGCATGCTGACGTCTTTAAATTTGTCTGTGTCCTGGGTTGCATGTCTGCCCCTCCCTTTCTCACCTAGCTGTACTGTCAAAAATTAAAGGCCAAAAAAGAATCTTTAAAAATAAATGTAACTTGAGTCAAAGGTCTATACAGATCTGATTACAAAAACAGACCATGTAAATATTTCACTCTACACAGCAACAAGAGTACTGCTGTGTTTTTGGCTCCATAGTTGAAATTGAAACTAGAAAGGTCTTGAACATTTTAGCAGTCCATCAAAAAGTTTTCTAGACAATGTTAAACTTCCATATTCCGCACATTGATAGCTGTGTTGTAATTCTGATTGTTAACTTGTGGGTTTTAATCCATAATATACTATATATATATATATATATATATATATATATATATATATATATATATATATATACACACACACACTTTAGCGGACAGTAACAATCTGGCATATCACCCATGAGATGAGTGAAATACAATGTGTGTTTTAAGCAGGGACTTGAACACGTGTGTGTTTGTGTGTGCGTGTGCGTGTTTGCACAATATAAACAAATATGCTCGTTTTTCAGCTAAACAGAGGAAAACAGCCCCAGGCTCAGGAAACAGACACCACTGTGTGTGTTCTGCATTGCTATACTTGTGAGGAAACAGATGTCCTCATAGGCAAATATTAAAAATAAAACGCAAATCATCCAAAGTAAGGGCATTGATGCAGTTTTAACTGTTAAAATTAAAGTTATATTTTGGGAGTAGACAAAGAAAACGCCAGTAATCATGAATATCAGTGCTAATGTGTTCATACTTTATGAATGCGTGTGTGTGTGTGTGTGTGCGTGTGTGTGTGTGTGTGTGTGTGTGTGTGTGTGTAGCAGTCAGTCACAACAGCCTGTTAAAAAGCAGCAGTGTGTTTTATGAGCAGTTGAACTACCTGTTGGATCGGTGTTGGTTTCTGTCGAGCTCGTTGTGCAGACTGTTCCCACAATCACAGTGTTTTCACTCCAGGCTCTTTGGCAGGATCCCTCATCCCCTCTCTCTCTTTCTTCCACCGTCTTCAGTCTCTTCACAGTTCAGGATTTCTTTCCTGTCCTGTAAAATGAGAAACCGAAGCCCCCCTCACTCTCTCGCTCCACTTTTTCAGTCTGATTTTAAGATGTTTTTGTTCCTCTACAGCACAATTTATACAACAAAAACAACAAATATCTAATACTCAACCTACTTTGAACAACTTTATCTGGTTGAGTCGGCCTAAATGAATTCAGTCTTAGAGTAGAACATTTGGTCAAACTACCTCAGACTTTTGTACCCAATTTCCCCTCAACTTTGCCTCTTTTATATTGGCTCATATGAAATACTTTATTTTACATCTCACATCAACTAAAAACTATATACTGGCCTGTTTTCTCTGCTTTGATAGATGTTTGGCAGCTCAAGAAAGAAGTGATGGTTTCTTTGGTTCTGAAGGACTGACCGCGAAATCTTACCCTTGAGATGAACTTTTAAACTCCTTTAACTCCACCTTAGCTGCTTGAAATATCCCTGAATCATATCACAGAGAATACATACTGCATACCTCCACCTGGGCTAAAATATCCTCTGAATTCCCATTTAAACATTTAAGATGTTTGATTTAGTTTTTCTTTTCTTTTTTGTGGCGCTCAGCCACAAGACGACTGATTTCTACTGAAGATGTAGTTCCTCAAAAACAGGTCAAAAATACATCATTTTTTCAATTATCCTATAACAGCGTTACTCAAATGGGAATAAATAGTGCATTTGTTGGGGACTATTTTCAGCAGCAGATTAGTACACATGTAGGGCTGTAGTGAGTACTAGAGCACTAGAAAATGCTTGTCAGCAGGATAAATCCATTGTTACTTTTAATCTCTTCATAGAATTTCTCAACAGTAGGAAAAATACAGAACATCTTTTTGAGGTGTAAAGCTCCAACCGACTGCTGAGATCACATCTTTTTTTTTTATTTACAAAGAGTGATCACAGTGAAAAGGGGACAATGTAATGACATCAGCTGTCATTTGTTTAGCCCATGATGCCATTCAGCTCAGTCGGCTCACATGTCTACCTTCCCCTGCCTCCCTCCCTCCCTCTACTAGTGGAAATGTTCCACGTTTGTCCCCTGGAAGTTCCTGGATGGTGGCAGCTGATTCCGGCAGCATCTATTGTAATCCCTTTGCGTCCTTACATCTTTTATAGTCCCGTTAACGGATAAGCATCCAGCTCCGCTCCCTGCGGACAGACATACATGTAAACAAAACCTGAAAACAAAAGCGCACTGTCCCCCAACAGCCCCTACTCTATCTACACCATTGTATAACTCAGCTTCCTCTGTTTATCTGGACCCCGGACGTACGGTAGCCTCAAAGCACACTCAAAAGTCATTTTAACTTATAATAACAATATCTTTATTTCTGTAAACATGGCGGATATATTGGCAACAACACACAAACACCTTCACATTCCGTACAGTAAGTTAAAATAGCTTCATAGATACAAAAAGGGAGAATGACACATGGTGAGGGGAAGCGTATGAGGAAATAGGGGCAGGGGCAGTTTGTCCAGGAGAAACAAGATCAGCACAGAGCTTCAGGCAGATTCTTCTTCAGTCTCAGTCCAACACTGATCCGAGTTCAGCCGGAAGACCCTCCGCCTGCCTCCACTGTGCGTTACGTAGCTTGAACCATTTCTGGAGGACACAAATAAACAAAAAGGGAGACAAAAATTACAAACACACCCATGGCAGGTGTTAGAAACGGGTGACAGGAGGTTTTTGTTCAGAGACCAACTGAAAACAGGAGAGCGATGAGGTGACTGTTCCGGCTGACAAGATACAGTCATGACATAAATATTCCTGAGAAGTTACACAGGTGGAGTTATTGTATTGTTAGGAATGATATGAACAACTATTTTTAGTTTTTAGTTTTCTTTTTTTCTGTGACCAGAGCACAATCAATACCGAAACCCCAAATATGAAATCTATGATTAAAAGACACTAACTGTAGCAATGTTTGCTTTCTGACTTTCATTACAGTATCGTTCATAATCACATTCCAGTCACATTTCTTGGTACATGTAAGAGTGGTCACTGACTCATGCACACACAGCAGTGACCCTGAGGCTGAAGTTGTATCAGGGAAACCTCAAAAGACAAATGTTTCCATCCAATTATAACAGACCACTCCACCAATAACTGCTCTGCTGAGACTCTGGCCAGATGATGACTGCGCCGAGCGCCTCGACACGCACCCGTGACCTGGCACGTAGCTGTATTGCAGTTTGTGTTGTCAAGGGATACACAACAATGCTGACATCATCACAATACCGGCAAGGGGAATAAGGAGGGATTCGGGACGGCGGCCTTAAGACACGAGAGCCTGGCTGGCTTTGTGAGACGTGCGCGTCTGGCAGGACGGATGGTTTCCAAATTTTGCACTAAAAACACATGAGATTCCCATTTGGAGTCTTCTGGGTTTTCACTTAAGACTAAATCAATTCGATAACTGCTCTCTGAACTTGGCTGTTCATGTGTGTTTTGGGATTTCTTATCCGTGTAGCTCATTTATATGATGCAGGACATCAGTTTGGGGGGAAATGTTACTACAGTTTATCATTACGTATTTCTCAATTAAAGAAGATTCAGTCCATAAAGATTTAGTTTTAAAAAAGGCAATTTTCTCTCCCAGGTTTTGAATGGAATTTATTTTGCACTTTGTTTTGTTTCGGATCCTTTTTAAAAGCGCAAAATGATCTTTGAATGTCTTGTAAAAGCATTAAGCCACTTTACAACAGTAATACGATTTATAATGCTGCTGACACATACAATGGTACTAGTGTCATTTTTTTTTCAAATTGGCTAGCCCTGGGTTACACAACAAAGTCTTTCAAACTTGACTCTACCTTTCTGACTTCAGCACTGAAAAGGAGTTCAAACTTGTAAATGCTGTTAATAGGAAACGGGGTGTGTTTCTTCAGCTAAACCTTCACCAATGAGAGCTTTGTTAACACTCTACAGGGCCCCCCCCTGTGGGTGTGGTGGCTGAAGGAAGAAAAAGAAAAAAAAACTACATCAGCTGAAAATGAAGTCAGGTCTTTTGATGAGGGGCCAGACCTTTACCTCACCCTGGACCAGGCTTCCCCTGTCAGGTTGGCCTGGCACCTCCCACCTTTTGTATACGATGAATGGAAACAGTCACTAACACTGGAAGAGGAATTAGGACGCAGTGCAGTTTCAGTTGATAGCATTTTTCATAGCTGCTCTGCAAACAGAGAAAGCTGCATCATAAACCTCAGTGGATGGAGCCAAATAATGTAACACCACTGCTGTTCTAATGAAGATGGGGCTTGGCAGCAATTGTCGTTAGGCGAATAAATAAGTGGGTATCTTTTTTTATCATGTACTAAATTCCCTATTTGTTTTGCTGAGCTGTAGCAGAGTGATACGTCCTGATAGCTGCATGTAAGGTTTGTTGCCGGAAAGAAAACACAGGCTATACATTTTCACACAACCACCACGATGAAGGTACCCACTCCAACTGCTGAGGCCTCATTAGCTACTTGGCTTCGGCTAACTTTAGAATGAATTTTTGCAAATAGAGGACTGGATTTTACACAGCGTAGTTATTTTAGAGGGGGGCCATTTTACAGAAAGTATGGTTACAAATGAATACAACTACCAGTAACCCTTTCAATGTAAATATATGGGCATGGGAGTATCATATCGAGAAAGATTTTAAATTTTAAATTTTTTGAGATTTGATTATAAAAATCAGACCCCATCCTTTACAGGGGTACTATACACTAACAATGTTAAACACAGATATTAGTTTACTTGTCATGAGAAGTACTCAAATGACATCACACTATTGAACAGTAGGATCCAGGGTTTTTGGAGCTTGATTAATACTTGGGCTTAAAGTGCTCATATTATGCTCATTTTCAGGTTCATAATTGTATTTAGAGGTTATATCAGAATAGGTTTACATGGTTTAATTTTCTAAAAACACCATATTTTTGTTTTACTGCACATTGCTGCAGCTCCTCTTTTCACCCTGTGTTGAGCTCTCCGTTTTAGCTACAGAGGGAGGCATCTCACTTCTGTTCCATCTTTGTTGGGAGTCGCACATGCTCAGTAGCTAGGTAAGGACTACTAGCCAGTCAGAAGCAGAGTATGAGGGCGTGCCACGCTAGCAGCTAGGCGAGCATTATAACGTGTGTTACAAAGTGACGCACGTTCATCACTGAAGTAAAGGCTGGACTACAATAGAGCTGTTTGGAGCAGTTTGTGAACAGTGTTTTCTCTGGTTTTTCAACAACTCAACCTTTTCTTATCACTAAACAACAGTTTTGATGCCTTCCAGTCAGGTTTTCGACCACACCACAGCACTGAGACAGCTCTTGTTAAAGTCTTTAATGACATCCACTTAAACACAGATAGTGGCAAAATTTCAGTCTTAGTATTACTTGATCTCAGCGCTGCATTTGATACGGTAGACCATGACATATTGCTTGACCGATTGGAAAACTGGGTTGGTCTTTCTGGCTCAGTACTAAAGTGGTTTGAATCCTATTTAAAGAATAGGGACTACTTTGTGTCTATAGGTAATTATACATCTGAGCATACAAATATGACGTGCGGAGTTCCCCAAGGCTCAGTTCTGGGGCCTCTTCTGTTCAACATCTACATGCTTCCACTCTCTCAGATTATGGAAAACAACAAAATAAGTTATCATAGTTATGCGGATGACACACAAATACAACAATTAAATATGTGCATTGAACAGATTAATGATTGGATGTGCCAGAACTTTCTTAAATTAAATGAAGAAAAAACGGAGGTGGTTGTTTTTGGAGCAAAAGAGGAACGATTGAAAGTCAGCGCTCAGCTTCAAACGACAATGTTAAAAACAACAGACAAAGCAAGAAATCTTGGTGTAGTCATGGACTCAGACCTAAATTTTAAAAGCCACATTAACATAATTAAAAAATCAGCCTATTATCACCTTAAAAATATATCAAGGGTTAAAGGGCTTATGTCTCAGCAGGATCTGGAAAAACTTGTCCATGCTTTTATCTTCAGTAGACTTGACTACTGTAACGGTGTCTTTACAGGTCTCCCTAAAAAATCAATCAGACAGCTGCAGCTGATTCAAAACGCTGCTGCTCGAGTCCTCACTAAAACCAAGAAAGTGGATCACATCACTCCAGTACTCTCTACACTGGCTTCCAGTGCCTCAAAGAATTGATTTCAAAATACTTTTACTGGTTTATAAATCACTAAACGGTTTAGGGCCAAAATACATTTCTGATCTGTTACTACATTATGACCCACCCAGACCTCTCAGGTCGTCTGGGACGGGTCTACTTGTTGTCCCCAGAGTCAGAACTAAACAGGGGGAAGCAGCGTTCAGTTTTTATGCTCCACATATCTGGAACAAACTCCCAGAAACCTGTAGGTCCACTGCAACTCTCAGTTCTTTTAAATCTAAGCTAAAGACCTATCTTTTTGATGTTGCTTTTCTTTAAATAATCTATTTTATTAACTTTAATTTCTTATACTGCACTGTAACTTTTATTATTATACTGCACTATCAATTTTATTCTTGTCTTTTAATGTTTTTAAGTTGTTTATTATTGTTTTTTAATTGTTTTCTAATTGCTCTTTAATGTTTTATGTAAAGCACTTTGAATTGCCCTGTTGCTGAAATGTGCTATATAAATAAAGCTGCCTTGCGTTGCCTTGGAAGATGGTAAGTCCCTTTGGGGTGGACTTTGGGCTTTTTCACTTTGTAAACCTATAACGTGCACAAAAAGGAAAGGGAAACAGCCAAAAAGCATAATATGAGCACTTTAAAAGTCATGATATCATAACCTCTACTCTGTCTTTTTTTAATTGTTTTTTATCCGTCTCTCATGTTACCCTACCTTATGGAAATGTACTACTAATTCATGAATTGAATGAATATGTATGGGGGTAGGAGACGTTTGCATGTTTCTTTTATAGTTGTATGTACAGCTGGAATCCCTACACAGGATGTGTTTTGTCGCTACTTTAAAGTCTTTCATCTTACACACATCTGACACAGGGGCGATTCTAGGATCAGACCTTTAGGGGGGGCTCAGCCCCTAATGAGAATGTGACACGGATACAGTGCAGTGCAAAAAAACAACAACTTCTAAATCAGTAATTTCATAAGCCGATAATCTCTGAGCTAGCTACTGAACAACAACGTCAACGTTTTTTGACACTACGATGGAACTAAACCTGACACTTCACAAGTCACAGTAATAACGACCTATTTGATGTTCTAACATTTAGCAATTTTAGTTGCTTACGTTTCAGTTTGATTTCTAATCTGCACCTTGAAATTACCAACTTCTTCTCTGGGGACTACGATTAAACTTCACAACCGCACTCCTGCTCTCCCTCTGACAGATTAGAGCAAGACAAACCAACATTCAAAGGCGGGAGTCTGGCACAACCTCCGCCGATTGGTCAACACTACATTTCTGTTAACCCTTTCCTTGACTGGGTTACAGGTGCATAGCATTGGCGACAGCCACACAGGATATTAAACCTGTTTCAAGCTCTTTGAACCTGTAATTGTTTGTCCTCTGTCACTAACAGACAAGCTTGCAAACTCTAACTTGAAGCACTAAAATGTATTATTATAATTTTTAGGGGGGCTAAGATTAAATTTAGGGGGCCTAAGATGAATGAGCCCCCCTAAAAAGGATCTAAAATCGGCAATGATCTGACAGACAGGCTTTAAATCAGTGCAGCTGACTATACCGGCCGCCTAACCGCTTGCGTTTCACTCACTCTTTATGCATATAACTGCAACCCAAAGCATATTTTCAGGCTTCAAGTATTTTCTTCCGACATGTATAACTACAGGGATTTTGCAACGCAGCCGGCATAGACAAGATATAAAAACCTGCATACAAAATACTTCATCTGATGCTGTTGCAGGTTTTCAGTGCCTGTGTAACTGACTTTAGCCCTGAGCAATCTACAGGAACTTGTTTCTGGAGTCAAAGTGGAAAAACAAGTTGCAATCATGAGTCAGA
Source organism: Perca flavescens (assembly GCF_004354835.1). Taxonomy (NCBI): domain Eukaryota; kingdom Metazoa; phylum Chordata; class Actinopteri; order Perciformes; family Percidae; genus Perca; species Perca flavescens. The sequence continues at coordinate 6,803,634 of NC_041340.1, read as the reverse complement.
CGTACACAAGTTATTGACTGGTGAGATGTGGGCACTGTTAGAGCTAATTATGTAAATAACACACGTTCCATGGCATGTGAGATGTGAACATGTCTGCCAGCTTCTCCTGAACAAACAGGAGCAGATATTTGCCTATGATGTTACGTCAACTCAAATGACATAATTTACATGTAGGGTTTTTCCTCCTAGTGAATACAGCTAAGCAAATAGTCATGTTGTTCCTCTGCCAAAATCCTGAACAGGAATACCAACCGACAATTATTATTCAAAAATGAGACATTCACCATTTACCCTCATTATGGGCGACGACTTGGAGGGCTTTTACAATGATCTATCTATCTATCTATCTATCTATCTATCTATCTATCTATCTATCTATCGGAGGAATGCTACTGGAGGTACCTGCAGAACTCCAGTGCACTTCCAACATGTTGTTATCGGCGCGGTGAAGCTTCACATCTGGCTCATGATGTGACAGTTGCAGAGACTTTACAGTGAGACATTCCTCAGATAGAGGGATGGTGGGAGTGTTCACATGTGGGAGAGGGGTAGTGGAGATTAAATACCTAAGTAACAATGTGATGGTTTATGTAATTGTCAGTTGTTGTGTGTAGTGGCCCATTCCTGCTGGAGTGGATGTTATGTTGATTTGATTAATTGATAGACAGATCATTTTGACATCACATCGGGCTCCAAGATAAATAAAAAAAAGTTTAAATGTCATATAGATGAAACGATTAATTAAAAAAAAAAAAAATCTGCAGTTTAATTGATTATGAAAATATTTGGTAGTTGCAGCCCTAATAAGCTTTGACTTTGGATTCTCCACATCCTACAAGGAAAAACAAAACTGATCAAAATTTAAATATATATTTTCCTCAAAGCCGGACGTGTTTCATGCTTTATGTTTGGAGTCTGAGCATGTTTTGCTGATGAAGATGTGGTTGAAAGCTCTGGAAAAAAAGACAGTGAGCAGACCTTGAGTGAAGAATATTTTGGGTCAAGAGTGTACTTTCACGTGTTTTGTAATCTGTTTGCCAATCAAATCTGTACCTCGCAACTATCACTTATCTTCATCGACTGTTAATCTGCCAATGAATTGATTTGTTTGGTCTACAAAATGTCCATCCCAATGTCCCAAAGCCCAAGGTGATGTATTTACATTTTTTGTCTGTCCAGAACTCAAATCAGTTGCCATCACAAAAGACAAAGAAATGCAAAAAGAAATCCTCCTATTTGAGAAGCTAAAACCAGTAAATATTTAGGGCATTTTCTTTGCTTGAAAGTTTCCATAAACTATTAATTGATGATCAAAATAATTGACTGGTCAATTAATTGAGTTCCTGCTACATATTATGAGCTTAACAAACACTTAACCACATGTGTTTTAAGTTATTTTCTCTCATAGTACATCAAAAGCAGCTGAGATGAAGAAAAAACAAAAGAAACATGTTGACCGACCAAATATGAAAGCAGCAGAAACACGAGCAGCGATAGTGACCACAAAAGAATGAACCCCGAGCTGAAACAGCGGCAGAAAACTCGACTCGGACATGACTTCATCAGGAAAAACAACAATCAATGGAGCGTCGCTGCTGCCTCCTCTGTGGTCAGTGTTACTGTTTACACTCAAATGAGGATTATTTCATCAGACTGTTACATTTGAACAGATATGTTAGCCAGGATCCCACTGAGCACCGTCCACAGACCTGCCCCATTCACTGCTAGTGAGGCAGCTCCAGGTTCAATGTCACAGATGTAAAGGCTTGTTTTGCTTTTAGAAAAAATATGGTGTTTTTTTTTTTAAATTAAACCATGTAAACTTATTATGATATAACCTCTTAATACAATTATGAACCTAAAAATTAGCATAATATGAGCACTTTAAGTAAAACCTCTCAAATTTGTAGAGATGCAAAGTAACAACATACATTAACTAAAGTACTGTAGTTCAGTACAGTCTTGAGGCACTTCACTCAAGTATTTTTTTGGCAACATTACATATGTTCCAGTATATTTCATATTACTCCTCTGCTAGTTACTTTGCAGATTAAAGTCATAAAAGATGATGTATTGCTTTAGATTAAACTACTCATTGGTTATTCATATATAGTTCCACTTCACCGGAATCTGCATTACTGCGCTTACAAAAGGGCACATCAACAATTTAACACACTGACAGGGAATTTGTCATTTTGTATTTTAAGTGTGTTGCTCTACTAAGACAGAGAGTCACTGTCTATGGGAATAAGTGATATTAATAATAATAATTTTATTTATTCATGACACAAATGGAACGTCCATAGTACATTAAAAGCAAATAGGCTACAAGTCCCTAAAAGACTATAAGGGCTACCACAGAGAATGCTTAAATCACCCTAAAAATATAAATGATTCCATAAGAAATCACAAGTAATTGGGCTACAAACTAATCTTACTTTGAAGCATCAGACATGGTATCAGTCTCTATAAAAATATTACAACGGTCTATTGGAGTCTAGGCTGTTCAATGATCTCAATATTTCAATAATAACAATAATATAAATATATATAATAATAATTAAAGAGAGGTGCCAGTTCACCTCCTGGGCACTGCCAAGGTGCCCCCCACCCCCACCCCAACTGCTCGGGCGCCTGTCCCGTAGTCGCAGTGCATGAATAGGACCTGAGCATATGTGTGTATTTCAGGCCTGTGTGTAGTGTGTTCTAACAGCAGAGTAAAACAATTTTTTATTTCCCCCCTGGGGATCAATAAAGTATAAATTATTATAATAAATTAAATGATGCATAGGTTTAGGCTACCATTTGCTCAGGACAACATAATAAATACATTTCAGCATAACACCCTACAGATCTAGACTTTTACAAAAAGGAGGCATTGGAAACACAAGAGAGAAAGAGAGAGAGAGAGAGAGAGAGAGAGAGAGAGAGAGAGAGAGAGAGAGAGAGAGACATGTTATGTTACTCACTTGTGTTTCCTCCTCTGACAGCCCGCACTCCGCAGCGATCAACATGAGCGTCGTCCCGTCCGGATACTTGCTGACTTTTTTGAAACTGTCCTCCAGCACTTTGATCTGTTCCTCCGACAGCTTCATACACTCCATCGCTTTAGAAGTCATATTCGTGTTTTCCCCTTCTGCTCTCCGGTCTTTTATGAAACCGTTTCGAACTTCAGCCCTGGTTGGTTGGGAGCTCCGGAGCGAGATGTGCGCACAGCTGGACGCGCAGAGGAGAAGAGAGGCAGCGCGCTGCGGAGATGGAGAGGCGTAGAGCGGCGGGGGCACTCTGGCAGTTCGGCGGGAGTGTGCGAATGAAGTGGAGGCAGTGTGTGTGTGTGTGTGTGTGTGTGTGTGTGTTGGTGGGTGTGCATGTGTGGAGCTTTTACTACTGTCAACAGAGGCTACGTCATGAGGCCATTCCCACCAGCAGATCCCTCCCATAAAAAAAACACAACTGCCCCAAACGACATTCCTTAAAGGAAAATTATGTGAATATTTGGCCATGGCATCACCACAGCAACAATCAGGAACCAATTAACTTCACTGGCCTGCAATGTTATCACAAGTGAAGTATTGTTACTGGAAACCAGCTACTGATGTACTGTTCAAGAGATATTAAAGGATACTTTAAAATAAATATATTATATTATTATATTACATAACGTATGGTAAAGCAAAACAGTCAAATTAAAGCCAGTATGCGGAAGGTTTCTTCTGTTCTGCCACTGCGGGGAGCCAAAGTTGAAACGTTTCTAAATCCTAGTTGTGTTATAGGCTATTTGTATGTTGCCACTTGGAATTCATGTGAAACTAATTTTAACGAGCTACTGAAGTCATAAACCAATATTTAAAGGAGCAGTTTACCATTTTGGAAAATAGGCCTATAGCTATTTGCTTGCTGAGAGTTAGCCTAAAGATTCTAAGCAAGGGGGAGACAGCTAGTCTCCAAAAATTAAAAAATCTGTCAACGCCTCTAAAGGCTCTGACACACCAACCCGTCGGCCGACCTATGGCAGAAAAGGCAGTCGGACTGACTGCCTCCCGGAGTTGGTCAAAAAAGTGCCTCGGAACACCAAGAGGACGCCAACTTGAGCGTACGTTCTGCGTGTGCACGAGACGTAATACGTCTCCATAACAGCAGGCGGCGCTAATCTGTATTGTCGCCCAAAAATGAAAACCGGCAGCTGGACGAACGCGTCACGTGGGTCTGGCTGCTCCCGGAGAATAATAATGGCGGCTCATTTGGAATACAATCTCATATTTTATGAAGATAGTTCACCGAAACATGTTTCTGAAAACATTTTAAGCGAGAAACAGGCCGGGCAGTTGCTGAATCTGTCTTCATTTCAGATCGACAAAGGTCAGTTTAAAAGATATTCGTCAGATTTGGAGAGGCGTTAGTCAGGCTCATCCCGCTCATCATTTCCGGGTTAACGCTCCACCAATCAGATTGGCCATTGAGTCCTACTACCCGCCTTCCGATTCAACATGTCAAAATGAAGGCCGACGGCTCCTCTGACTGACGACGGCACGGAACACACCGAACAGACTCGAGTGCCTGACCTCGCCAGACTGTCCGACGGACGATAATCGGGTTGGTGCGTCAGGGCCTTAAAAGCTCACTAATCAACACTTTTTACTAAGCTGTGGTCGGACAAGCCCTGTTTGAGCTAACAGTTAATTACAACACGTAAGTCCTTCTAAAACCACAAAATTGCCATTTTTACCTATCTTTTTGTGTACATGTTTAACAACCCAAGATAAGGCGTGTTATTAAGTGAGATTTTGAGATGTTGGTAGGCTGATTTTTTTTACTTTGGACAAAGCCACGCTAGCGGTTTACACCTGCTTCCAGTTTGTATGGTTCCAGTATGGTTCCTATATTACATTTAGAATAATTTCGATTTTTAAATAAGAACAAGGCTACCAGACTAAGACAAGATCAATCTCAATCTTAAATATACTCCTAAAGCAATGAAGAATATTAAGAAATGTACCGTAACGCAAACTAAAAGTTGCCTGAAGACATAAATCATTAAATTATTCAGTTATTAAATACAACAGGCATTGTTTGGGTAAAAAAAGGAATATTACAGTGATTTTTTTCAGCTTAATCTCTCTGTGTATGTTCATAAGTCTTATCCACTCGTTACTGAACATGTTGTCAGTTGTCTGACTCGAGGATACAATGGGAGGCACCTGTTCAAGCATGACTACAAAGATAAGATACTCCTTTTAAATCATAAACCTCCTCACTTGCTCATACACACACAAACACACACACACACACACCCTTGAAATACTTTTCTCCCTAGAATGTCATTATGCAATTTTCACTGTGCTGTGCTGTAATGAGTGGAATATTTACAGGACTGAGGCTCACTTTGATCAGATAAATGCAGACTGTTCTGGTCAGTCTGCCGCAAAGGAAACATCCTGACCAAGCATGATGAATTTCACATGGTAGAAACAGTAAATATGGGCCTGATAATGCTCCTCAACACATACACACAGTTCCTTTTGATGCTATCTTTGGATTTTGATTAGACTGATAATTATGTGGTACTCTCACTGAAAGCTCAACATGAGCGACTGCAAAACTTGCTGGGTGATTTCCTCTTGCCTGGATTTTGGTGGCAAATAATATCTCGCCTACACAAATCTCACCGGTAATACAGACAGCAAGCTAAGGCTAGTCAAATCTATATTTGGCTTTATTTAATCCTTTAATGCAGTCATATTTGCACTATTGTGTAAAATCTACTGTATTTGACATGTAAGCTTGGTCTTTGTGGGTGTTTTGAAGCACGTTTAACATGTTTGAAACGGTTTTGTTTTTCGGGTTTTCTCCTTAAGTTTGATTGAAAATCTTGTTTCAGTGCAGGACTGTTCCTTTTAACAGGTTTGTGGGATTGTTTATTTGTAATGAAAACGTAAATTGAGCCAGTTTCAGGAAATGACCCCAAAATGCAAACATTTATAGGGAGACGGATGTTGCTGGTATCTGATAACCAACAGGTCCTCAGGCATGAAAAGCTGAGAGGAACAAAATAAAGGGTGACACCAAAAAAGAAGAAGGAATCTAAATGAGCATTTTACCACCCTCTGCTCTGTTCGCAGGACACTAGTACTATGTGAACTTTGAAGGACTGCTGGTACTTGGAAAAGCATGCTAATGGATAAGAATATGATTGTAGGCATCAAAAATGTAGTGAATTTTTAATAACATTAATTTAACTCTCTTATTGGTCATATTCAAAACAAACACCCTGGCATGAAAATAATCAGTTACACTTTACTTGAAGGTATCTACATAAGAGTGACATGACACTGTCATGAATGTGTCATAAACATTATAAACAAGTCATAAACGTCTATGACATAACGCTTCTGTCATTAAGTGTCATTCGGTTTTTGTCATGACAAGTTATGATTAGGGTTAGGGTTAGGGTTCCTGTGTCATGACAGAGTCATGTCACTCGTATGTAGATACCTTCAAGTAAAGTGTTACCAAATAATCTCCCTACATTTAAATCCATCAGAGTCTAACAGCGTAATAAATCCCTGAAAACCTTTCCAAAATGATCTAAAAGGGTCTATCAATCATCAATTAAGAGGTTTACGAAATCTCACTTTAAATATATGAAATTTAACTTTTTTAACAAACAGCAGACCAAACAAAATGAACTGTAAGCGTGTGATCGCACCAGTACAAACCGGGGCAAAACATACAACAGTTTATGTATAATTATTACTGGTTTTCTATGTTTGATTTTCAATGGAACAACACAAAATACTAAACGGTTCAGCAGCAAAAACGGTGCCAGATGTCAGACAATCCACAAGCACGTGAACACAGAAATAAATACTGTAGGCAGCTCAGATGATCACCAAAATGAAATCATCTGATGCTTTGGCCAACCGCCAAGTGTCCCAATTTTAGGTATTTGAAGGAGGGACAACTTGTGTAGTCTCACACTAGAGAGACATGTGGAAATTGTTTCTAACACAGAGGATGATTGTTGTCCTTGTCTAGCAACACAGCATATGGTGATTCTGCTGATAACAAGCTGTCAGTTTATGACGGACAGACAAACGTCCCGTACGTACAGCTAACACTGCTACCGATGGTCCAGGTCCCATTCAATGATAAGAAAGGTAAATCCTATCCGATCCAAAGTTCACCCTGAGGGCCTGATGGGAAACGTGACCATATGGGCTCTCATTTGTAAATGATTTCACTGTTTGAACAAGTCGTTAAATGTTGATTTTAGAACCAGTGTGGCTCCCAGTGTGATCAATTCCACCTGTTGCAGGACTACCTGAACGTATCCAAAAGTAATTTAAAATAAAAGGGAAAGACAATAAGACATGAGGGGAATGTGCATGTTTAAAAAGCAAAGGGTGAGAAAAAGTAAAAATATTTTACGTTTTGTCATTTATTAGGTTTTGTATTCTACCTTTTATTTTGGTTTACTATTTTGTTCTGTTTTCCATTGTAATGTTACGTATGGGGTAATCTTTTTTTTGTGTGCCTAATTGTGTAATTACTTACAGACCAAAATATATTTCACATCAAACTGTCAAATTGAATCTTTAAAAATGAATCTTAGAGAGAAACACCATGATAACAGTGAGTGGCTGTGAATCCACCACCAGAGTAAAAATATCACAGGTCATGACCCTTTATTTCCAGCCAGCTGCAGGAAATAGTACAAATCAATTGTGAGCCAATGTTTCTCTGCTCTGATGGTCAGCAGCCTCATTATCGCCTGTACGTTAGAGAAATACATTGGTAACGCTGAAATTAGGCTTCTGCAGATACATTTTCAGGACAGTACAACCACAAGTGGTCTTCTAGCAGAGCATAGGAAACTAAAATCCTCTTCAATAATAATTTTGTCCATTTTGATATTGTCCCGTTTTTTTTTTGTTTTTTTTTTTAAATGTTGATGAATCCAAATTCTTTCACGTTTGTTTTACTGATGCAGTGGTTCGTTTACACTGTCACTGGGGTGGAGCCGATTTCCATTTCCTGAATTCTTTTCAGTTTTCAGTTACATTGTGGTTTGCTTAACACAACACAAGTATTAAAGAAACAACGGTATCTGATCAGATATATCCTGGACAACAATCAGCAAATGTTTAGATGAGGATGTGACTTGCTAGCCGGGCTCCGCCCTCCTACGTACTTATGCTCAATTTTCATTTCCCTTTAGTACTACGTACATCTGGGTTCGCGGTATAGTTTTTCTCCATCCAAATTTTTGGCGGTCCAATCAGCGAACAGAGGGAGTGGCTAAGAACGATGACGTTGAGGCCGTGCGCAAAACCGAATAATAATAATAAATACACTGCCGAATATCCAGAAGTTAAAGCCAGAGAAAGAACAATCTTTGCTGAGTTTTGTTGGTGGCCCTGATGTTGGCCCTCCTCCCCACGGGGTTGGGGAAAGTTTGATTTTCCAGCTCGCTCCGTTAGTGGTGAAGGAGTTGGCTAAGGCTAACGCTATCCAATAGAATAGAAATCATCAGGAAAACAAATAAAACAAAAAATAACATACAACACAAACAGTGATGCAATGAAAATACCACAAAATGTCAAAAATGACTTCACATCACTAGCACAAATGAGTAGAAATGTTCCGATAGCGATCGGTATCGGAAAGTACTGGAGTTTATGCACTGGTCCGAAACCACGTCATTTATCTGAAGAAAATCTACTTTAAAGATGTTTATTTATGTTCTGTTTCTGATATGACTGACTGTCAAACTGAATAATAAAATAAAGTTATATGGCGTTCACTGTTTGTGTTTGTTCATGTTTCACAAAAAGTTTAACCCGAGCCAGGCCGAAAAAACAAAGATAGAAATCCTATCACATCCATACAGGGATAGTAGTATACAGTTGTTAAAACATAATCAAATATTTGACACACTGGTATCGAATCAGTTGCGTATGGGCCGATACGCAAATGCAGGTATTGGAATCGGTATCGGGAAGGAAAAATGGTATCGGACCATCTCTATAAATTAGTGGGAAAATATTTCTAAATCACCTTCCTTCTGAACAAACAGAGTAAGTATATTTCAAACACTGGTACACTGCTGTGGAATAAACTATCCTCAACAACTTTAAAATGCTTTAATGATACTTTATCTGCAGGACAGTTTGCTCTTTGCATCTTCCAGCTACCATATCTTTCTAACACAATCTACTCCTTAGTGACAGTATTCCCAGCGACAGTGAGTAGTCTCAATCCCAAACTGTCCAGATAAGTCGGAAACACTCTGCACTGTTTTTAGAACAGTCCGGTCTTCACTCAGTAACTTGGTCGTAAATAAGAAACACTCTATAGGTTGAGTCCACTTTGTTCTGTATCTTTCTCCACTTTGTCGACACCTTCAGACAGACGTTAGCTGTGTCCCGCATACTGCCATTTGACCGATGAAGGTCTAGTACGGAAACGTTGCCAGCTATTCAATTCATCTTTGCAAGCTAGACAGTGTGCTGGAGTTTCTTTGCAGCTCTATCTGGTTCAAAAGCAGCCCCCTGTTCCCTCAGGATGTGATTTCTGTTGGGAAAATAAAACAGCCCTGAGGTAATCGCACTCGTGACAAAGTCTGAATCACGAGGATCCCGTGTGGCGTTCCTGCAGCGAGACATGAGATCATCTCCTCAGAGTCTGTAGGTGAGACGGATTATTGCGCCAAGCAGGCACATAGTAAAGTGTTGTTTTTACACATAATTACAGGTACACGTGTCAAAAGTCCCGTCACGAACGCTCATCACCGCGGCCCCTGTGATTTCTCAGAGCCAGACTCGCGACTCGGATACAGATGTTCGGTCACCTACACAGCTGTTGACTTCTGAGTCAGAGAACGATGTCATGATATCAGATGGAACTGCATTAGCACATACAATTCTGTATGTCCTGATCTTTTGCACATCCCTCAACATTTTTGCACATCCTGCACTAATCCCCACAGCCTCTTTTTTCTTAATGTTAAATAGTTAAATGTATGCGTTTTTTGTTTCTGTATTCATTGTTAGTTTATTTCATATCGATATTTAAAGCTGTATTCTGATACAATCTACCTCTGGATCTTCCTGCAAGAAAAAAAAAGAAAAAAAAAAGACTTTAAACTGTTTTTAAAAAGTATTGCTGCCAATATAAACTGCCAATATGATAGTTCTAAAATCATTCCATTGCATAATTGTTGGTATTATTATATCAACATAATTCTTTGGGCATTAATAGATGAATATATAGTGATGATAACTAGGTCGATCCAAGGTGATACTGTTACTACTGATACTCGGAATAATTATTCTAATTAAAGCACAATAACAGTTCAGGGCATTGACATTTTTCCATCTGGGTGAGGTTAAAGGTTTAAAGTGCTCATATTATGCTATTTTTAGGTTCATAATTGTATTTAGAGGTTGTAACAGAATAGGTCCATGGAGAATCTGAGATGCACGGTAGTTTACTATTAATACATCTGTGTCCTATGGGAAACGGGGGAAACAGATCTCTGGTCCGTCTCACCAGCCGCGTCCTCCCTCCTCACCATTTAACCCTCGTACTGTAATTCACAGAGACTTGTTTTCATTAACGAGAGGCCGTGAATCAGGACCGACGCATGGACGAGAGAGTTCATTATTGGCCGAGGATCGTGGTCGGCACATGGCCCTTTAAGTCTCACCCGCTCCCTTGTCAAACAAAAACATCTGGGAATAAAGAATCTAATTCACACTGACCTGGGAGATGCGGATACAAGGCTGAATGCTGACAATAGACTGCTAAGAGAAACAGACACGTGCAGTTTGTGTGGTGTTGGAGGGATATCATCATTTTGGGGCACCTGGGTAGCTCACCTATACAGAGGTTTACTCCTCGATGCAGCGGCTGCGGGTTCGACTCCAACCTGCGGCCCTTTGCTGCACGTCGTTTCCCCCTCTCCCCTTTCATGTCTTCAGTTGTCCCATGAATAAAGGCATAAAATGCCCCAAAAATAATCTTAAAAAAATCATCTTCATGGCCGATTGAAGTCTGAACAGATTGGACCAAACCAGGTTTTCAGATTTTAATGTATAAGCTTGTATAACTGACCAGCTTGGAATCTGACCCCAACCCTTCGACTGATGGCCAATTGGCCCTACCACCTGATACTAGGAGTTTTAAACAATCTGGGTCAGGGATCTTCAACAGGGAGTCCAGGGCCCTTAGGGAGTCCTAAGAGTCAGTGCAGGGAATCCAACATATTATTAGCAAACATAAATCCCGACTGCTAACTGGCATGTAGGTAAGGTAGTCACTAAGGTCATCCAAAGATACAGTTCAACCTGAGGATTCACTGTGCCACATGTATGTTTAACATTAAAACATGATTTATAAAATCATGCCAACAATTATTAGGCTATTTTAAAAGCTTAGTATTCTATGCAAAAAAAGGAATGTATTAAGACTTTAGGCCACCCGACATGTTATGTTACGTAGGCCCAGTTTAATATGCAACTTCATTTTGTACAATATATGTAGTAGGGGGTCCCTGCTCCATCTCTCTTTCAGTTAAGGGGTCCTTGGCTTAAAAAATGTTGAAGACCCCTGATCTAGGCTGTAAAACAAGTCATCGGACCACGTCTAAAGTGTTAACAGCGGTTGTGAATGGCCACGCTGCAAGGTGGCGAGAAAAGCCAGCCGTTGTAGAGAAACGGGAGTCGTGCAAATGGGACACATTAGGACAGTGTCCCCTCAAAACACATTCATGCTGTTGCACACTGACACATACAAAATGACAGAAGTAGTTGATCAGGAATAAAAAAGGAGAGTTTGAGAGAGTATAAACCTCTGCCTTACTTTGCCACAACCATACAGCTGGCCAATCAATCGCTGGGTAAAGATTGTAGGATTATCTGTGTTGGAACATTATGAACATCAAAAACTGCGGCTCTTTGGCTCAAACTTTGCTTCAAACGCTAGTCCAACTAATCCAATCTGTTTTCTTTACCCAAACAGGCTTCCAACACCATGTGTGGATATATTTTTAGCATGGTTTTCCCCACCGGGTTGGGAACTTTTAATCGTGGGAGTAGAAGAGCCATGCTGAACCCATATAGTAACATGGATGGAGACAGAGAGATTTCTATCATACATTCTACTCTGTTCTTCTCCGACACTCATATAGGAAGTGCTAAAGATGTTTTTAACAGCCAGAAAGGGAAGCCAAGACTTGACAGCAGGAAATGACTTCCTGAGTCGGTTTGGGGATCCAACCAATACAGAGGAAGCAAGAAGCTTTAAATAAGGGCAGCATAAAGGCCAGGATCTCTTATGTAATTGGGTGGATTTATACGTTCCACGTCAAACCCAGGGGGCCCTCAGTAGGTAACGGACTTCTCTGGGGAAGGGGCTGGAGGCTGTACAAATAACTGAACTTCAAAAACAAAGCAGTTAAACCAGTGGTTTGTCCATTTAGGCAGCACTGAAAAGATGTACTGTACATTCTCAATATTTGAAACATTTGTTCTACTCAAGCTCTGCTTTGGGGATAGTACAGAATGTTGAGAACCATAAAAGATAGAAAAACTATTGTTTGAATCTGCACACAACAAGTAGGCTTGAGATAACATTTAGCAGCATTTAGGAATGCTGGCAGCATTCCCACTCTCTGAAGTCGTTCTGCATGTGTTTCAATTTGAAGATTTGGGCCCGGGGAGGAGAACTCTACTCATCAAAATAAACTCAGCTGGTCTCCTCCTTTTCTTTTCTCCTGACAGCTGAAAAGCTCCATCAGGAGGGCGGAGGTTTCAGCAGAGGGCTGGCGTGTCGCTGTGTCAAGCTGCAGGAAAGCTGAACAAACAACCGTGTTTGTTCATCACAAAGGGGCGCGGTGATAAAGAGACACGACGAGAGCCGAACAGATTAATGATGCTTTGAGAGACAGGTGTTATGAAACGATCGTTTGCGCTCATGGAAACGTTGACTCGTGGAGTTCAAATCATGGTTGAGCCGCAAGTAATGAACTCTATGCAATGACTCTTGAAAAAGGATACGGTTCCCTGTCATCAAGACATCAACATGCAACCAGGCGACAGGATGTCGAATTCCTACTGACCCGATTGTTTTGTTACTTAATGATGACTCTAAATTACACCTGCTTGGGAGACAGAAGAAAATTTGGCTAGCCGGATCAACCGCAACCAAGAAAATGATGGCTCCCCGCCCACTCGCTTTGTATTAAAACAGTGGTTGGTGTATTTTGTAGACATAGTTATGCTTGAGCTCTCTACAGCAAGGATTAACAAAGCCAAGTCATCGTATATAGACCTGTGGAAAAACGCAGCAGCACAGGTATCAGTCCTAATGACCTCAACATTACAAGAACTAGAGGAGAGACGAGGCAAGTTGGGATTTCGGTTTTTGTTTTGTTGAGGGTGGGGGATGGGTGAGGGTTATTGTTCTTGTTCACTTGTGTTTGTCTGTTCTGTAGGTTTAAAAATATAAAACCAATAAAACATGCAACCACATTTGAGTAAACCACCTTTCTGCGTTTTCTACTGTATTAAACCCTGTAGAAGTGAGATTTACACGACGTCCTCATCTGGCCCCAGACTCAAATATTTTCCCTCACTAACTACAAAAAGAAATTCTCTCTCTATTTTGACTGCAGCCCGAGACTATCTGATGTACATCCAGTGCAACAATACCCCATTGTTTGCGTACAGGACGGACACAGAAACTGCTTTTGAGTGAAGCCAAGAGTAGACTCCCATAGCAGTGTATCACTGGCAGACAACCTCAGAGAGCACAAGACCGGAGCTGCGTATGCGTATAACAATCTCGTTTGTATTCTAGATAGGGGAGAAAGGAAGACGTGGAGGGGAGGCAGGGGGCTTATCTTTTGACGGCTGATTCCGATGAAAACTTAACATACTGTATGCAGAAAGTGCCCCACTGCTGCTTTCAACATGGTCAAATGTTCCAACGGCTGGAAAATTAACTTTTTTTTTCTATATAAATAAACCGAAGATAGATTTGTGGCAGAGGTTGAGGTTTTGTTGATTTGACTCTAGTGACATTAATATACAAATTACATGTCACTACGCTACTCTTTAGTCCTGGTTGATACAATACCATAACTTAATGATTCCTGACACGTTTCATGAAAGCTTTGATATTTGCAGCCATTTGTACACTTTGTATAAAAAAAAAAAAAAAAAAAAAGCCTGGAGCCAAATAGCCTTTTTTATGGTACGTAATAAGAAACATACTTTTTTTTTTGCTGTCCTCTGGTAATGTTAACTTATCTAATTGTGGTGCCATATTCAGATAGTTCTTGACAAACGTGTCAAAGGTTCGGTAGTTTCCTTTGGTTAAATGACAATCTGGATTTTATTCCAGAATAGAAAGGTTATTTTAATTTTTGTCTTGATGTGCTTGCAAAAATATTTCGTTTAACAAATAATGAAAACAATCTACCAGTGACACATTACGAGCTGGAGTCAAGGCTGCTTTCAGGACGTCTGGAAGTTGCTGTATACCAACATCACAGTGGTAGTTACAACTGTTTTTTAGGTAAAAGCTCACATCAGACTTTGCACTTAATAAAACAGCTATGCCTGAAAAAGCAAACAAATATTTGCCCTTAAGTCAGCAAAAGACAAAAAGGTACCTAAACCCAAATTTGATGGATATACACTGTAGAGCTCTATTCAGTACACAGCATATTTCAACAGTCACACAATCAACATACAACTGACCTAAGCAAGTTTTAAACATGGAAATATTTCCAACCTTTCCACATGATGTGAAGCACTAAAGATATTACGTATTTAAACCCCAAATTAGATAAGATAAAAAGGACGTTATGGATTTAATCTACTTCTGCTCTCACTGTGGATTTTATAATTTCACTCCATTTAGTTCCTACAGGAATCCTAGCAGAGTAAAGGAGGTAAAATGTACAGCCAGATGGGGAAACTGTGACTAGACTTGATCATGAATGTATCAAAGAAGGCCTGTAGTAAGAAGGAAAGTTGGACCAGAGTTGTGGCTGAGGTGGGTAAAGGGGGGGGGGGGTTTGACACATTGGAAGTGGGTGTGTGAAGGGTTGGACCAGTCAAAACTGGAGTTTAAATGTATCTGGCAGAACAGCACTCACTTGTTTGTTGGGTGAAAAAAGAAAGAGAGACAGAGACTCATTAATGAGTGCTGGATCAACGGGCTGTAGATTTTAACGGTAACGGATTTAAAAGCAAAGAAAAACCTCTGAGCTTGATTTGTTATGGCCTGTGCAAGTCAAATTACTTTCAGATTTGTAAAACATGAAGAGTATGTAAAATACTGCTGCTTTGAAGTGCTTGAAATTACTTTTCCAACGCCCTTTTCCAGCTGGATGTTCTCATACTTTTAGACTTTAACACGTTTTCATGTTTTTCAAAAATGAAAACTAAGAATGTGCAACTTTATGCCTTTTGCCTAGCTGGCACCGAACGCATGACCGGATAAAATATTTGAGGTAAAGGGTGCAGTTTTCCATGAGAACAACAGCAGTCCAGACCAGACCATGTGGGAGCCAGATATGTTTGCAAATGGAGCAGAGACCAGTTCACTGACTGTTTGTGTGTTTACTACACGCGATTAGCTTCAGAGTATTTTACAGCTCCTTCTTAAGCAGCTCGACTCAGTTAAAGAAAACAAACTTCATTCTCAGACAGAGGTCCTCAGCAGACTTCTGAAAACTGCTGTTGAGTTTAAGAAAAAAACACAAACCAAGTGTGGGGGAAAAGCATGGGAAAGATTTTCCAATATATGCATTAACCATACTATAGTGTTTTTCGATGCATACTTTACAGTCTCATGGGTATAACTTATGTTTCAGATATGTTCCCGCCCTTTCAAGAAATAAAACATTGGAAACAAATCCAAAAGAAAAATTTTTGGCATGAAAACAGTCAAATTTAAAGATACTGAATATACATATCTGCAGCTTTAATAAAACATAATTTTATAAATGACTATATTGTTGAGCTGTAGCTCGAGTCTAAAAGATTTGCTGATGGATTGATCCAAGATATAATCTTGCTTCTTAAAATGTTACTTCTTTAATTGGTCTAAAATGTAACCAGAGAAGAGCTGAGCATAGTTTAACACAATGTGCATTTTAAAAAGTGAGGATTAATAGTTGTGCACACTCATTGTTGGAAAATGCACAAAAGATGCAAGTCTCTAGTGTGGGCTGCAGGTAAAAGATGCAACAAATTTCTCATTTGATCTGAAAATAGAGTTAATTTGATGAGAAATACATTTTCCTTCAAAAGTCAAAACTTTTCAAATACATACAGTATAACATTTAGGAAGTCAAAAAAATCTTCCTAGTTGAGGCCTCATGCTGCTGTAAAATGTGTGTAGGAGTCATACGATCTATAGAAATGTAAAATGGCCGCTAACGTAAACGGTTTAAACATGAGAACAATTCGTCAAGGTCCAGAAAAGGCACGATGTCTGAGAACCATGATGTCACATCAACCTGTGACTTAGTTTGTGCATTGAAACTGTTGGGACAGAGTTTTTTTTTTTTAAAACACATGAAAGAGCAGTATAATAGATCCTGGTCATTATGTCTGATGGCACCATCACACGAAACAAGCAAAGTTCGTTTTTTTGTTTTTTATTTAATAAGCTGGTTCATAAATTATCGCACATAAAAGATTCTTTTTCAATAGTTACAAAGTGGATAGCAACTTCAGTTAGCGCCTGAAAAAAAATAAAACAAAGTAAAAGAAGTTTATTGACAGTGGGGGGGGGCTTTTTTTTTTTTTAAATTGATCTAATCAGGAGTTCACACATTGGAGGAGAGAAGGAGGAGCCAAAGGGGGGGTTCAACATCCAACCACTGTCGAAGTATATTCCCGTTACACAGACGGTAGTCGTCTGAGCTCAGACTAGCAGCAAACAAAACAGTGACATGCGTTTCGTATCTCAAAAAAAAGGAATTCTTGATTCTGTTCTCCAGTGTATTCAAAATAGTCTTAAAATAAAACTGAGGGAGGAAGGAGGGGAATAAATTATAAAATAATAATTAAAAAAAAAAAAAAAAAAAAAAAAAACAGCACTAGCTACATGTGAGGCTCACAAAAACAAATCTAACTATAGGCTTGTTTAAATGGCATCTTCTTGGCTCGACTTTCCCCTTCTTATCTCGGGAGGGAGAGGTTTGACGAGAGGGTTAAAACGGGGGGTTGACGGCGGTTAAGAGGCAGCGATGGACTGGAGGTGGAACAAATCCCTGTTCTTCATTTATTTATTTCTCTTTATTTCTTTTCTACAACTAATCGCCCTCCTCCCCTTCTGATGGTCAAATCCCAGCTGACCGATGAGCTTGGAGGGTGGATTTGTTTATTAAGACTCTTGGAGGAACGGGAGGTAACCCACCCCGCTAAAACTAGTCTGAAGGAGTTTAGTTTTCGCTCTACGAGGCCGGAATCCATTCACGCTCCGGTTTGTGGATTCTAGCGGCCAAAGTTTCTCTCTGTATCATGGGAGCCTACTTGGACATTGCCTGGATGTGCAGCAGGAATTCATGGTAGGAAGAAGCCGACTCAGACTGATCCTCCACCAGGTACTGGAAGAAAGCAGCTTTAGCCGAAGTATCGTCCCTGTGGCAGAACAAAGAGGAACAAAGACCAGAGGGTTAGAGGGATAGCAGCAATGAAGTGTTATTATTATTCTATGGATTCCACTGTATGTAAGGCTGGGAATTGTGTGAACATTATACATTGTAGTGCAAACTTCTCAAATGTTAACACAAGAATAACTGGTAAACCTTTTTAAAATGTTGGATTTAAAATGTTAAAGTACCTCGTACTGTTGGAGGAAAACTTCTTGTTTCAGTTATAATGTAACTATGTACTTTTTGTAGATCACCTCAAGAAATCTCATCCAATTTATCACATTTGTCAATTTGACAGAGCAATGCAAACATTCTCAGTCCGTTTGCACCGACATCATCCACCCTCCACAACAACACTGTGGTGTAAACATGTGGTGGAGCGACAATGCAGTGCCACAGAGGAGAGAGAGAGAGAGAGAGAGAGAGAGAGAGAGAGAGAGAGAGAGAGAGAGAGAGAGAGAGAGAGAGAGAAACAATGGGTTCCCTGTGGAAGACTTTACAGCCGCTGTCAATCAATGACCTCACTGCTTACTATGTGTTTACACTGGAAATATATTTTCTGTCAACCTCACACCGAACTCTGCTGGGAGAATGATTCCACTCATTCCAGACATAAAACTGGCCCCACCCTGTTTCTGTGTGCTGCCAGTCAAGTCCTATTGGTGTGAATGGGACACTTCATACACATTTGTCTGTTGGGGGCGTCTTGTCGGTTTGATGGTTAGGACACAAACCATGACATAAACTGTAACTGCAACGTCTCCAGTTCAATTCCAGCCAGGAACCTTTGTTGTATGTCGTCCCCCTCTTTCTCACCACCCCTTGATTAATCTGTTGGCTAGTTTCGATTTAATAGTTTAAAAGAACCATGTCAGAGCTAAAGAGGCCGTCTTTAAGATAGCCGGTTTTGTTTGACAAATAGTCCCAATTATATAAAACAGAAAAGCAGCAAATCCTTTTTTTATTTGAGAAGCTGGAACCACAAAATATTAGATTTTCTTTAGGCCTTTATTTGTATAGGACAGTTTTAGACTTGAAAGGGGAGAGAGAAGGGAAATGACATGCAGCAAAGGGCTTCAGGTCGGAGTCGAACCCACGGCCGCTGCGTCTATATATGGGCGCCTGCTCTACCAGGTGAGCTAACCAGGTGCCCAATCTCGAAGATTTTCATTTAAATAAATGTCTATTTAGTCACTATCAGCGAATGAGGTAATATAATGGTGATTGAGCCTATGGCCCACTGATGAAAGCCCTTGCAGTGCAGTATTACCAACAGGATGTCTTTTTGCAACAATCAAGGGGAAAAAAATACACAAGCGGCGCACAGTTAGTGATGCGTTTTCCATTACCCAGCAGTGATTGGTCCGCCAGTGAGGGTAGCCGGGGCTAACGCAATAGACTTGCTCTTCAACTGCCAAGTGACTGACATCACACAGTGTTTGGATCTCTGGGAAGTGAGATCCACAAACCCAGCTGCAATTACTGCTTATTGCTATAGCTAAAGAGAACCAAACGGAGATCTTTGAGAGTGTTACTTTGATCATTGGTCAATTTCAAAACTACGCTATCTTTAAATGTATTGAATAATATTCAGTGCTAGTTTACAGACTAAAACCATCCTGCCCAAGAAACACCACTACAGGCTGACCACGACCTCGGACCTCAAAATAAGCTGTAATCTCGGTTTTGGACTGGTTAATTTTTTTCATATTTGAGTATCTTGGTATGGTGGCCATTTAGCATTAAACATTTTGGTTTTACATTCATTTTGGGTGGAGTGAAGAACAAAGTAGGCATTGTTTGGCTGCTTCTAGGCTCACACAGAGAACAGCAGAATATCTCTTTGAGTTCTTAATTGTACTCCTCAATTTAAAAAACTGTCACAAATGTGTGCCTTCTGACATTTTTTACCCTCCTAATTATTGGCAGCTGGTAACTTGGTGGATGTGGAAGAGGAAGTGAAACCCATTTGGCTGTTACTGTTATTTTGAGGTCAACTGTCAAAAGGTTTAAAAATTTAAATAAAAGAAGGACCAAAGGAAAAAAAAGAAGAAAAAGCCAGCATCTGGATGTTAGAAGATAGGTGAGTGTCAGTTAAAGTCAGATGGTAATCCAGATGTGAAGCAGTGCTTACTTGACGACGTGTATCATGGAGCTGAACGCTCGGTTGTCCTGCAGCCAGTCGAGAAACGCTCGCACTCTCTTAGACAGAGGAGTCCCCAGCTCAGGAATGTGACTCTGAGAATTATAGAGAGAAACAACATTGTTTTCACTGCTGTGTGTCTCAGATGGGAAAACCGATTATGTAAATTCACTTAAATCATCTCGTCTACACAACATGGTTAACAGAAATATGCCTGTGGTTTTAAAGGTGGGGTTGGTAGGTGGCTCTGGGATGCATCGACCCCTTTCTAGAAAAACACAATAGGCAGCATAAACAAGTGCTGACGGTTGCTTTGTTCTGGATGTCCCCATCACGCCCACAGTGTGGTAATGACAGAGCTTTCTAGCCACACAGTTTGTTAAAATGCATGAGTTGTTTTCTTCTTACAACAAAGAGAACAGCAGTGCTATTTTACTGTGAAGCAAATCTGTGATTCATTTTCAGGGGAAATATGTAAAATGCTGCATTGCATCATTCATGCAGCAACTGGGCGGTGGTGAGTAAAACAATACCACCATTTCCCTAATCACAGTTATTGCCTGTCATTTCCCGACATACAAATGCATCACTGTTTGCCTACTTTTTAAATGATGGACTGCTCATTTTGAAAGGACAGCTGCTTGTATACAGTTACAGTCTTACTGACCATGTTGGTGGGTATTGAAGCGTAGTTGGGGCAGCCCAGAACATCTCGGATGAACAAATCGTGGCAGCATTTGCCGATCCACAGATAAAAGGTCTGCAAAGAGAGAAACAGTCAGTCACAGAGTATCTACTCTTCCTGACACACAGATTATAGTAACACATTCATGACCATGTAAGCAACAATAAAAGTTAAAAAGGCTCAGAAAAACCATCTTAAGGTATTGTTTAAGAGTTGTTAAACACTCAAAAAGTCTTGATTAGTGTACGGATATGTTATAGGATGTATTGCTCACAGTAAAAAGTTGATTGAGAAATTAGTTTTGAAATGAAATCAATAGTTTTAGCACCTAATTTCATTCTTTTTTGACACATTTCTACTACTATTGACCAGGAATAAAACTGCTCATAACGTTATATTTTACACTGATATGCAATGTCTTTAAATGAATGATTCAGTTTCCTCTCAGGGTGGAAAATCACTTACATTAAAGCATGGGACACTAAACTCAACAAAAGCTGGGCTGTAACGCTGTTGTTGCTATTTTAAAAAGGTGCTCTAAGCGTTTTTAGGCTACAACATTTTTTGTCACATACAACAAACATCTCCTCACTATCCACGAGCTGCCTCTCCCCTGAACACACTGTAAAAAAAACGCAGTCTCTGTAGACAGCCCAGGGTCCACAAACAAATTGTACCAACCTGCACCACAAAACATAACAAACCGTGTTCCAGCCAATAACCGACAAAAAGGATTGGAGGGTGGGGGTTGTGGGGTTAGTGTGCAGAACCACGGAAGGGAGGGGACGGGATGAGGAGGAGGGAGGGGCGAGCTAGCCTTGTTTTGTTTGAAAATACTTTGAACGTCAACAAGAAGTGCCGTCACCCAACATCGCTTACAGCACCTTTAAGGCTCATAATGGCACAATAAATATCCACACACACCACTCATCCTTCCTATAGGCCAAAATAACACTGCACTTGTTTTTAATTTACGTGAATTGATTTGAAATGATGTTGACAATTATCTACGCTTTTTGAAGGAAAAAAAGACAACTAGAGAGATTTAGTAAAAACTAGTAAAAATTGAGGAGAAATAAACATGGAGATTCTGTGAAAAACCCTTGAAGAACCACATCCCTGCCCTGGGTTATGAATAAATTACACTGAAAAGCTTACGTTGCCACAGTCCATGAGGAAAGCTCCATCTCTGGTCAGTGTCTCAGCAGACAGGTGGAGCAGATGAGGTTGGGGAATAACTGTGTTGTTCAGATGGAGTGCCCCCTGCAGGTGGGACACAAAAAGGTGCAATGGATAAGAGATGGAGGACACTCAGGGTCCATTTTTTTTTTTTGTTTTAATTTAATTTTAAAGTCACTCAAGTACAGTGAGGGAATCCACACTCACAGCTTCAAAAATCTATAAGTAATATTGTCATTTGAAAATAAATTCCCAATTCATTTAAATAATAAATATACACTTATTATTTATGCAGCCTGATGTCGCCAAACATTTTCAAACAGTTAGTGTTTCACTCCCAAACTTTGAATTAATAAACCAACTAGTCCCTAGGGATGGGAATCACCAGAGGTCTCGCAATACGATATCATCACGATACGATATGGCGATTTTAAACATATAGCAATATTCCGCAATATATTACAATTTATTACCTTTGTAGTGTACCTTTTCTTAATTTCTAATTATGTCCCCAAAAGGAAACTTTGGTAACCTCTGTTTTATCTAAAAAGATAAATCTTCTGTTTGTTCATCTCACTTCAAGTTTATTGCTGCAAAATGGGATTGTCAAGCAGACAAACTGAGCAACACACACATATAATAAAAGATTGATTCTTGGCGTCTGTGTATCGATACAGTATTGACACAGAAAATATCGCGATACTATGCTGTATCGATTTTTTTCCCCCCACCCCTACTAGTCTGTGACTACCCAAATATAACTCAGCTCAGTCTTGTCCGTGTCCTACCTGGTCAGAAATGTTGTCCAGCCGGTACAGGTCAGGATGAACCATTCGCATCAGCTGCTGCAGCGGCTGCGTCTTGAAATCACACATGGCAAAGACCCGCTCGTCCAGCCGCGTGCTGGTGCCTGTCCGCAAAGCTTTCTGTAAAAAAGAAATAGAAATCTTTTTAATGTGTGTGTTAATACTTTATTTCTTCTTTCGGTTATTAATTTACATTTTGCCATTTTTTTTGTTTTCAAGCCTCGACATTCACCTCATACTTGGGACCCGCCCTGGTACAACAGTTTTCTATCAGTTTCTGGTACTGCAGGTTCTAACTGTCAAACAAAATGGAGTTCAAATCTCGTTTACTGCTGATTTTCAGCCACTGGAGGATTCAAACATCTGCTAATGTTTTGATTAGATTTATTAAGCACTTAGAAATACTAACTGAATATCATTATACTGTAATAAAGGTGGATTAAGCAGTGACAGTAAACAGTTAATTCGAAATGGTTACTCATCTGTAATTTGACATCCATCAGGAAACAGGGATTTAAATGTTTATGGTGTAAACTGATGTGGTCAGACCCATAGGGGTATTTGTCTCAGATGACGCAAAGACTGTGAGAGTGTCTGAATGTGGACATACCCTGGATGTGTGAATGAACAAGTCCTGGGTGGATGAATACAGTTATTGAACATATAGGGAGTCTGTAGGACTGTAAACTCAGCTTTTACTATGCGATTGTGTGTGTGTGTGTGTGTATATATAAATATAAAGGAGGGGTAGTGATTATGTAAAAGCAGTTGATATTTTGGAATGTGTAACTGATGTAAAGGTGGATTACTGGGTGTTAGTATGGAATGTGTGTTTCAGACAGTTATTTTATGTGTGGCTCTGTCGGTGTTTTTAGTCGTATGTGTCATGACGAGTGTATGTGCTGATGCCTGTCTGGCAGCCACACCTGTTTGAGCAGAGAGAGGATGTAAACGGGGAAGAGGCACAAGGCAGCAGGAAAGACGAGGCCGGACTGCTGCAGGTTCGACACGTTGCTCTTGTAGGCGCTCGCCAGATCCACCACCGCATTCGTCAGGGCATCCCGAGCATCTGTTAGGCTGGACGTTATCGACCGGTCGATAGCTGAAACGTGGAAAAAGATTAGATGGAGACGTGTCTTACAGCAAACAGTATGACATGTTAGTACATTTCTCAAAAGGCTGTGAAATGCCTGCAACTCATGAGGAGGACAAAGAGTTTAATGGTTTTACAAATTTAGACTACAATGACATTAAACCATTGCTTTCTATTGCAAGGAGAAGTTTTCTACTTTCTACTTACTTTTCTACTGATTCTCCATAATTTCCATTTTTCCCCTGTTGTGTTTATTTACAATGTGGACAAAAAAGTTAAAAGCAATGTATTTAAGAAAACTCGGACAGCTGGTGGCTCATGCAGCAGACTCACCCATGTCGGCTAGCAGACAAGTGATGGCCTGAACATCAGCTCCGGCATACACATCACTCAGTTGGTTGACCACCGGCAGACACAGAGTATGGACCCGGATTCGCCTTTTTCCTACGGTATAGGACGGATAAATAATCAGAGACAGTAATACTAGTTGCATATAGCATCATCAACAAAACCACAAGCTCCTACTGTTGGCTGCTGGAGCAGGTGAGGTTTATACTCACAAAGTATTGTGTAGCAGTATGTGTGTGCGAGTTTGTGTACCTTTACTAGAGGTGTAGAGCAGAGCAGCCTGGAAGCAGGCCAGAGAAGAGTCGGCCAGTGAGTCGTCAATAGACATCTGGACAGCGAAGGCAGAATCCGGGTTGACATTGGCCAGGGACAGCAGGTCGGTGGAGCGCACAAAGAAGTTACCGTGGAACGTATGGATGGATAAACCTGAGGACAATCAGAGGATGAGGGAAGAGACAAAAACTAAAAAACAAAACAAAGTAAAGAAGACAAGCTGTAATGGAAAAATATACCACACGTTCAGTCGTTAAGGAGGCAAAATGTCTGACTCCGGTGACCCCTTTACCTTTAGTGCATCGTATTCTCATGACCGCCTCAAAGCCGATCTTCCTGGTGAGGTAGCGGTCCAGATCCTTCTGGAACTTCTCCAGTTGCGCCGGGTTGTGGATGTAATGGAAGGAGGGGTAGTAAAAGATGCTGCCCGCTGAATACTTAGAGATACATGCTGAAGAACAGGAAGAAGGAGAGAAGTATTTAATTATAATTCAAGTAGCAGAAATAAAATAAAATCCCCTATACATTGAAACATGTAAACATGTCCGTATACCATGGTATACGACATGTTTCAATGTTTTGGAGTATCCAGTGCTCGCTTTGTGTAGGCTTTTAAAAAGGTAGCTTTGAAAAGTTTCTAGCTTTCTCCCCTTGAGGACAGCAGGGGATACAACAGATACCAGTCCTCTATTTGAACCCATGGTCATTGCTGTGAATAAAAACTGACTGCAGCTGCCGTCCTGTGTGAAGGACAAAGCTACCAACTTCTCAGATCCACCTTTGAAGCCCAAAGTCATCGTTTGACACTCAAATGATAGATTTGTGACAAAATTTGTGTCCTAGTAAACCAGTTAGGGTTAGCAGATAGACAAACACCCCTAGTCCCATGGGCCTTTTGTGGCTGTGACACAGACATTGAATTGAAATGTTGGGTGTTCTTACCTAGTGAAGCAAGGTCAGCGTACTGGGAGCTGAGCAGGAAAAGATCGACCCCAATTTGTTGCCCTGAGCAGTCCAGTGCGAGTTTCTTATAGAAGTCTGTGGCTGGGGCAAGGTGCTGAACTCCCTGAAAAGATATAGACTGATTACAAAAAGAAATCCTCTTGTTCTGTGTTCTGCTCTGTAAAAGGAAGAAATCGCCACCAACAGCTTTAGGGAGTTCCAGGGAGTTTTTTCCTCAAAGTCTCCTGTGCTATTAGATAATTTTTATTTCGATTAAAGTGGCCACTAAATGATGAATGATATGGAAAGGATGCAGACTGGGTTAAGAGTATATTTTCTTTCATTTCCATGGTTTTTTTTCCTTCCTGAAAGTGCAGAAGTTAACAAAAGTCACTTTCCCTGAGAAAGAAAGCACATCTCTTCTTGCTGTAACTTGTTGGCAGTTTATTCAGCTCAAACACAAAACACAGATGAAGATCAATAAATCACAGTCCTGGGATGGCAAAAACACAGACTTCAGCTCAGCATCCTCCATGAGTGCTCTCTCTCTGAACTGAAACGTGAGATCCAATTATGACGTGGCTGGTAATAAAAGTGAGTTGTGGCAGGAATATAAACATAACCGCACTGACAATACCAAAAAATTAAGTATAAATCCACACAGCAGGGGGTGTGGAAGAGGCATTCTCTTGCTATATTTCATCGGTCATATGGTTTGTTTTAGGCCTCATAAATCACAGAGTACGCAGCACCACCGCTTACTATTTGAAAAATGAAGATGGCTGGTGTAAAAAAAAAAAACATGCTAAATAGCAGTAACCACAGAAACTCAAACTTTAAATCACCAGTACATCAAAATAAAAAGAAAGACTTAATTGTCAGGATGTGCTCACAAAACCTTAAAATGCTCCTCATTGGTACCTTAGTGCTCGAGCGCTGGTTGGGGTCTTCCCTTGACTTCAGCGAACCGGCACCAAGCGTCGGCAGCTGCGTCTGAAACACTGTGACGCGGCCCCCGGTGGGAGACATGAGCTTGAAAGCTGCTTGTAATGCCGGGCCGAGGGCGCTGTGGGTCTCCTTGGTCTGGCTGAACATGCCCGGCAGTGACGTCAGAAGGTCCTTCACCAGCTGGAGGAGGGAAGGGAAGGAGGAAGAAATACAATTGAGAGAGAGAGAGAGAGAGAGAGAGGGATTGAGGAAATAATGAGAAAATAATGAGAGAACGGGAAGAAAGAGTGTGATTGTAGCTATTTATGTTAAAAACAAAAGAGTGTACCTCCTTGCTTTCCTTCAGGTTCACCATTAGACTGTCATGAGATGGTATGAAGATGTCTGAAAAAAAAAAAAAAAAAAACAGACATCTGGATTACAGCAGAAACATTTATGGCAATTTGTCGTAAGACCAGCAGAATCACAGTGGTGCGAATTCGATTTTTTTTTTTAAACATTATTTGATGAAGATGTGGAAAGTGTCTTGTGCTAAAATTAAAGACATTATTAAAACATTAAAGAAATCTTTAGGTGAAGGATAAAAATCATTAAAATGTATAACTCACCATTTATGTAAACTAGTCAGCAACACAATGAAAATCTATGTTAGTCATCCTTTTTCTTCATACGCTGAGATAATAGGGCTGGTCCGAATACCATTTTTTGAGCTTTGAAGCTTCGGTAGTAATGAGCATCGAATAATCGAAGCTTCGGAGAGAGGGGGCTGAACATATTATTATCTCTAATAAAGGCAGGAATCTCTATGTGTCTGTCTGGTCTTTTTTGTTGTATTTTCATTATTTTGAGAACCTTTCCATCCAAACGACTTCACAAGGGAGTGCAGTGTCATATTTGGTGCAATATAGACAGGCCAGACGCGTTCAGAATTAAACTTTTAACCTCTCAAGGATCACCGTCTCGTCAACGGGACACTTTGTGACTGGGGCGTCGCTGTAACCTCGATAAAACTTCCACTCATGAGCATTTTTATAACTTTAAAGCATTAAATCTTTAAAATATACAACCATGTACACAACTGTTACAAAGTAACAGAAAATAAAACAATTTAGCCGTAATCTGCGCAGCCGAGAGTGCATGCATACCTGTTGTCGTTGTCCTTTCAGCAACAAAGTGATATTTTGACCAAAACTTGATTTTCATAAATCCCCAAGAGTCCAAGCAAATGTAATATCCAAGCTTTATATTCCAAAACGATCTCTTCGCCTCACAATGTTGAAAAACGGAAAAACGCGAAACAAACGTTTTCCATTTCTGCACTTGTTATCGCCGCTAGCTTCTCTGCCCAGGTTGCTAAATGCTCGAAGTGGGCGCCATCGTCTACAGACAGTATCTTCTTCTTCTTCTTTGTAGTTTATTGGCGGTTGGCAAACCAACTTAAATGTGCATTACCGCCATCAACTGGACTGCAGTGTGAACGAGAGATAAATGCAGAAAATAAATAAACCAAAATAAAATAAAAATAAAAAAAACGAATATTCGAATGTTAAATTTTCAATTTGAATACCAACCCACCAAACGAATATTCGAATATTCGGGTCCAGCCCTGTGAGATAACTTGCTCAACTGTTGGTGAGCACGTTCTAAATGATAAGGCTGTTTCCAATATGTAAATAAAATATAATTGGAAATGGATATGGTTACATATCTCAGTGATAAAATCAAAATTACTTTTTTTTTAAAAATGAAATCAAAGAATGAAAAGACTTTCATACCGAGGTAAAGATCAACTAAAAAAAATGTGCAGGACTGAAATGTCTCTTTTCACACTTACATTTTTTCTACCAATGTGAAATCTTTGTGCATCTGAGGAGCTTTCCAACCTCTTGACTACTTAACTCGTCCTCTACACCTTGTTAATTCCTTGATAAGTTTGGTAAGCTAAGGTCCTCTATTTTGGACACTAATTTCCACCAACTGTTAGTGGTTAAAAAACGAAGAGTATGCAAACTAAAGCCTGATTTCAGCGAGAAGATGTACCATCTATGTCCGATACCACCAGCATCTGTGGCTGGGACAGTCCCTCCTGGAGGTTGTAGAAGTGGATGGTGTTGTCGAAGGTGAGGAAGCCCACTCTGGTGCGTGTATCCCCAGGCAACCTGAAGCACATAACAGTATTGTCAGTATGGGTTTAGATGGAAAACCCCAACAAAACTGTTCCCGAGAATTGTCTGTGACAGCCATTCATAACCATCTGCTTATTTTCAAGAAATCATACAAATAAATACGAAAACAAAAGTTAGAGAAGGTTAACAATTCTAATTTCTTGTGCTTTACTGCAATCGTTAACAAAACAAACAAACTCCTAAAGCAGCCACATTAAAATGTTTAATGTATGGATTATCAACAACACACACTTATCCAGGTTGTCCATAAGTGATTCACAGAAGAACTTAAGGTAGCCCGATTCCACAGCATTGTGAGACACATCGAGAACAAACAGGTAGGCCGCTGGCTGAGGGGGCCGCAGCTGAACACACAAGAGATAAGACACACATGATTAGTGGGGATGGATGTGAAAATAGATGTATTGTTGCATGTCTAATTTGAAGTCCGTAAGATGTAAGAGTTCGTTTTTATTCCAGTTAAGTATCACTCTCTTTTCCTGCTTCTCTTTTAAAATAAAGTTCTGGGCGCCTGGTTAGCTCACCTGGTAGAGCGGGCGCCCATATATAGAGGTTTACTCCTTGACGCAGCGGCCGCGGGTTCGACTCCGACCTGCGGCCCTTTGCTGCATGTAATTCCCCTGCTCTCTCCCCTTTCAAGTCTAAGCTGTACTATTAAAATAAAATGCCTAAAAAATTATCTTAAAAAAAATAATTAAAGATCATACAGTAGATGTTATAACACTGAGACAAACACTGCCCTCTAGTGGGCAAACAATCCCACTACATGAAAATTCACAACACAAGAACAGTCAAAAGTTTCAGGACAGAAGAGACAGCTTACCATGTAGTCTGAGGAGGCAATGAACTCCACAGTGGCGTTTTGGACCTCTGGTCTCTTATGGGGCTCGCCATACGACCTGGTGACTGGATTGTACATAAACTCATCTGGAACTGAATAAGAAAATAAAAAAAAAGAAGTAGGTATGACATGTGCAAAACTATGTGGGACACAAAATTATGAAGGTATAGAATAATTATAGGACTGGGCACAAAAATGCATTCATACCATCATTGACCCGATAACAGAGGTTGCACTTCCACCTGCGCTGGTCCAGGAAGGTAATAAACGGATTGATGTAGGTGCGACAGGAGCGACAGCGCACTATTGTGTTCGACGTGATGACCGGTAACTGCTGCAGAGGGAGGAAGAAGAAAAAAAATAAAAAAGAGGGAGAGAGAAAAATGGAGTAAATACCGAGGGAAAGTACAAATGTGACTTGGGAGCTGAACATTTTACAATTTGTGCTTCTTTTCAAGTTTAGTGGTGACCTTTAGCAGAACATTCCTCCACTCATGCCTCGGCAGACAACTGAAGAGAAGCTTTGTTTCGGTTTCTTGGGGGATGTGGTTGAACGGATCTTTGGATCTTTGGATCATTGGTCTTTGTATGCTGTCTCTGAGGTTTCTATGAATGTTCTCAAGGACTTCTCATGCTGATGTGTAGCAGGGTCACCTCAGAGTCTTCTACATTTTTCCTTAGAATATAGACCATTTATTCTTCAGCATACCCCGGCAGCTACACTCTAATTGTTACACAAATTTCCCCAAGAAATAACTAACTTTGTTGTCCAGCACAGATGATGAAGTGGTAGTAAACCAAGCACATTTGTTTAGGAACTAAAGCAGAGCATATTCATAGCCATTTTTGGGGGGCATTTTAGCCTTTAACAGACAGGACAGCTGTAGACAGGAAAGGGGGGAGAGAGAGGGGGAAGACATGCAGCAAATAGCCACAGGTCAGACGCGAACCCTGAGCCGCCGTGTCAAGGACTGGGCCACTGCATATGGGCGCCCGCTCTACCAGGTGAGCTACCCCTATTTTTGTTTTTCCTAAATAATCAGTGGTGCCCGGATTTAGAGGTGAATGGTGGAGAGGAGAACAAATGTCTGTTTTTTTTATAATGCAAACACAAATTTTCCCAAGCACAGAATTGTGCAGTGTAAAATTGGCAAGTGGTGTAGTGTGAAACCTGCATCCATGGCGTTACAGTCATCATCTACTGTGCTATGAATGCAGTAGCACTGGAGCAGCGCTTTCACAGTCCATTGGAGACTATGGATGTATTTGGCTTGGTTTCAAGGTTGTGAATCTTTTTTTTTTACTGCATGAATATAAATAAAAGGCAAAATCATATTTTATTCAGGGAGTCCCTAGTAAATGGACTTAAAATATACTTGACCTTATTACAACATTTTCCAGCCCCTGTAGCTCCCCTGAGTGAACACAGTTTCCAGCCACAACTATTTGGCTGGTGTTAACTTCCTACTTGTTTCTCACGTGACATCAGTGCATCTCTGTTCTCCGTCACTTCATACCTTCTGACACCACATTTAGAACACCTCTATAAATACACTCACATATCGTCCTGCACCTCATCATCATCCTTCTCCTCCTCCTGCCTGTCCTGCTGTCACTGCAGCTACTCGTCTCAAAGTACTGTCTACAACAGACGGTTCACTATGCTATTAGTGGACAAAGACTACCAAGTTTTCCATTATATATGTCATGTTTTCTTTCCCCAGTCTTCAGTTAGTGAAATTGAATTTTTATAAGTTTCTATTGCAGTATGTCGGGCCAGTTCTGACATCAAAGTAATGACTGCTGTCACCAAAGTTTGTAATAATACCCTGAGCCTTCGTATAATAATGTAAATGTTTGTTTTGTTTCAAGATTTGGCAACTTACTCAAAATCCTCAAATAGCCCCATTAGCCATACCTTAAAAGGTCACATTTTATGCAATATGCACTATTTTTCATGGCTTTTCAACATCAATGTGACCACAATAATATTTGAGAAAAGACCATCCTCTCCATCCCCTCCCACGCAATACCTAGTTAATCAACCTCAGTGACCACCATTGTTATAGAAAGATTACAGATTTGCTTGGGACATGAGACAAAAAATGGCTTGTGTCTGGATATTCCAGTGTATATTAGGGGGGTTAGCATCAGATCATACCTGTAAGTCCCTAAAGGGGTGGAGGAGGAGGCCCAGAGGTAGCCTGGCTTTGTTGAGTAAAGCCTGGTTCTGGGGGATGCTGGTCAGGGTACACCTGAATGTCCTGATATACAGAGACAAACGAGGAGAGAGAACGCGTATTAGATAACACAAATTACACAATGACAGAGTGAGAGATTTACAGAAATAGTAATGATACCTCCAAATAAATAAACAAATATGAACTATGAGCAAAATAGTAAGCATTTATTTTACAGATTATTTTATTTTTGAACTCGGGCCGCTGCAAAGTCCTCATCCTACATGGGGCGCACGCTCTTACTGGGTGAGCTAGAGCAGTGGTTCCCAACCTTTTTTCCTTGGCGCCCCCCCTACTCATGTCTAAGAAAAGCTGAGCCCCCCCGAAACCAAAGTTGAGGTAACTCTCCAGATAGAGCCTTACTTTCTTTTTTGATACAGAGGAGTTATCAGCACGGTTAAGATTCTCTTCCATGTTTCATTTATAAAATAGTGATGCCGTGGCGGCAGGAAAAACGAGGATACAACAAAATACTTTTGTATACATTATATATTGTAGTGTATTATCACAATTTGTTTAACATGTGCAAATATATATTTTTTTTTCCTCAACCTCAAACCAGATAAAGACTTGCGCCCCCCCTGTGATCTTTGCCGCCCCCCCTGGGGGTGCCCGGACCCCAGGTTGGGAACCACTGAGCTAGAGGTCGCTCCAGTAAGCAATTTTAAACAACAACTGTTTAACCCAATAGTTAAACCCCCGTTCACTTTACTTACTGTGGACTACAGTTGACCTTCTTGAGGTCGGGGCTGAGGTTGGGTTCGGGGGCTTCAAGGGGCCTGGGGGGCAGCAGGCTCCTCTCCAGCAGCAGGTTGATCGGACTCAGGGCCTCCACCTCCAGCTCTGGCACCCCACTCAGCCCCCCAAGGGCCGCAGACAGCTGGGACAGGTTCGGGAATGGCTGCAGAGGAGGGAGAGAGACATAACACTTTTTTTTTTGTTTTTTTTTAAATGAATCAGAACTGGTGTGTCAATATGACCATCTGGTGAATATACAGTAAGTCCAATATTTATTCACAGCAAGAATCACATAGAAGTAGTACATAGCTTCAAATAGGCCAAACCACAAGTGCCACATGTAAGTCAACTTTAGTCTTTCCCACAAAGTGTCTGATTGGTTCTATTGTTTCTCCAACTGAAGAAACAACAGGATCAACAGCCGACCTCTAAATCACTTAATAAAGTTTAGGATGTGGTTGAAAATTCTGAGATCTGGAACCAGGCTGCTGAAAATGCTTTTCACTTGCAAATCAGAAATAACCACAATCAACAATAAGATAAGACAATAAAATCAAAAACCCTTAGCTAAGTTCTGGCCTCACCTGGGAGTACTGCTGGTAGCTTGACTGGCCATATGGGTCACGGGAGGGGGAAGACTCAGTGTGGGAGGCCGGTCCCTGGGGATAGTCTGGCTGCATGCTGGGGTAACCATAGCTTCCATAGGGCGCGGCCTGGTTGGTCATATCGTTGGAGGGCGGCATAGAATCTGGACACAAGAGTTCAGCATTCAACCTGATTATGACAGTGCGAAGGTCAGTGTAGCTGCATTTTGGAATAATGGTATTTATGTGGGAAATGTGTGAGTGTCCCATTTGCATCCCAGGCTTTTACATAAATCGTAAAGTGCATCTCATTATGCTTTCACTGCAGAAATGTATCACCCTCCACATACCTCTTCTACTTGTTGAAATTGCTCCAACATGATTTATTTTAAAAGATGAAAGATACTTGGTTATTTGGCTACATATAATTATTTTGTTATGTTTTGCTGTCCCTATTTTCCATCAACCTGTTAATTTTTACTTCTGTTTGAGTGCATCTATGAAAATGGCCACACTAAAATGCAACATGATACATTTTCTCTTAATGAATTAATAAAACTTAATTCAATTCTTAGCATATAGAGTTATATAAAAGGAGTATCTTTTGGGAAATGCTGCTCATCATTTACCCTTTTGATACATGGCTGCTTGTAGTGTTACCAAGTGTAATGGCAGTGTAATCTACTGTTGGGGGTCACTGTTACTCTCTATAAGAGCAGCAACTTCATGAAATTACAAAGAAGACCCTGGTAAGCAGTTTTGGAACTTGGTATATTAGTGTGTAAGCCTGTTTAGATGAACAGTATGTTTGTGATCAAAACATACCTGGATAGCTGCCCCCTTCCAGGGAATCATAGCTGTTGGGCACCGGAGAGGCACTGCCAGTAGTGGAGGAGGAAGTGTCGCCACCTGAGAGAGGCACAGACAAAGGGTGAAACACAAAGAATTAAAAACTGAAATAAAAAACAAAGACTGGTTGAGAGGACTGAAGTATGATATAGTTCAACAGGGACCCACAGGGATAGCAAAATAAAAAGTTCACAACAAAGAATATTAAAATAAAACAAAAGCAAAGAAAAGTTAAAAAAGCAGAGCAAAACAGGGAGGGCCTGAGCGACTCAAAGACAACTGTAAATTACGTCAATTAGAATGAAGGAAAAAGGGTTACGATAACAAATAATGAAAAAAGGAGAGGAAAAGAAAACAGGGGAAACAGGGAATGAAAAGAAGCTTTTTTTGTCTGGCCATGAAGAGTGCTGTGTTTGGACTCCCCCAGGCCTCAGAAAACATGATGAAAAGATGCATTAAGTCTTGAACAAGCATTCATACAGGCCTCTGAAAACAGAATACATGGAGGAAGCGGAGAAAAATATGGGAGGATAGAAACATGAGAATAGCAAAAGATTACAAAGATGGCTACGGAAATGCAGTAATTATCTCTCTCTCTCTCTCTACAACGCTCTTATTTGCCATTTTAAATTAACTTTGTAGCAACTCAGGCCTAGTCCACACATACACAGGTATTTTTTATAAAGTTTTTCCTCCTTCGATAAAAAAATGAATTAAAAAAATAAATAAATAAAAAAATAAAAGAAAATAAATCTCATCCACACAGGCAAGGTTTTAAAAAAAAAAATAAAAATAAAATAAAACTGTCCACATGAAAGCGTAAATACATGCTATCAAGTGCTGTCAAGAGCATGCCAAAACAACAGGTGGCAATATATCCCTAAACATAACTGCTTATTTACATTGCATTATGGTCTATTGCACCCACTGTTTTTCCTCTCATGTCCAATAATGAACAGGTTTTCCAGAAGGATTACAAGAGCAGAATATTGCAATGAACCCATTAATCCATGTGGGCCAAAAGGAGGGCTCAGCCACAGCCAACAGACCTCTGGCAGAGAGCTCATTGGATGGGACAGGATCCAATTATCGCCAACTAAATTGGACAGCAGACAACTGGATTATCTTCTCTGGAGGAGGAGGACACCAACACAGCTTAGCCTTTTTCCTTCTCCAAGATTCTTTTCCTCTTCTTCTCCTTTCAGCTCATAGGTTAAAGGGTTAAGTAGCCAAGGGTTATAAGAGTAAAATAAATCTGTTCATTGTAGTGTTGCTTTGCAGCAGACAGTGTTTTCCATTTCCCTTTTCCTTCTAACCCTCAACTGCTGTCTTAATATTTTGCTTGATTTATAACTTTGCTTGCCCCCAGGCGGTTGCCACCTCCGGTTACCGATAATTAAAGCTCCTTTCATACTGTGGCCAACAGAGTCTCCTTTCTAATCTGTTTCTCACAAACACGAGTGATCTGATTATCAAGAATCAGTGTGAACAGGGAAAAAAAAGCTGCATAGTCTCTAAGACCCTGTTTAAACCTGGTTTTAAAAAGCGTTGTGGGCGAACGGATCACAAGTGGACAACGCTAAGTACAAGTGTACACGACCACCAAATGCTAATGCCTCTCCCGACAAGGACGTAACCGGAAAATATGTCATCAATGCAGGACATGGTGACAGCGCGCCAACGCTCTTTAACTTGGATGGAAGATGTCTTGAATTCTGCTGAACAGACCCATCCGCTACATGACTGGCAAGATTGTGGACGTAGTAATAACTGTGCCTTTTGACCTTCTAGCTAAAGTGACGTAGGCATCAACAAAATCCGAACCCAATTGGTCAGCTGGAGACGCATGATAGACACAGTTGTGAACTGCGATATGTCTCGGCCATATGTGTTACATGTGCTTGAACAATCACTGCCATGACAACAGGTGCATCTTATGTCATTCACTTAAAACAACTCATTATTTCGGCACGAGTGGCAGGGTGACTCAGCAGGTTTGAATAAGAGGACACAAGAAGACAAAGAAAGCAAAACACTGCATGTGACTTCAATGAGACGGCTCTACCTATTCTAAAACTATTATTCATTTGATCCATTTGCTGACTCCAGCTTATCTAATGTGAGGACTTTTCTTTGTTATATATAATCGTAAACTGAATCTCTTAGAGTTCAGTTGGTTAGTTTGTCGCACAAAACAAGCAACTTAAAAAATGTTGACACACTTTAACAGGCATTTTTCAATATTCTGTTTAAATATATTTGCCCTAAAGTAATCTGTATAGAAAATATGTTCTTATTAATATCACAATTTTAATTCAGATATTATCATGGCATCCAGAAATGAACATATTACGTATTTTGTTGCAGCAGACAACCTGTAGGAGACCTGGTATAATTGGAGAGATAACGAGGGGAGAAGCTGAAAGCAAAAACAAGCTTCTCTTTTCATTAAGAGGTGTAAAAGAGTGCTAGCTGTGCCCGTGCTCTCTCTCATGGGGAGCAGGCAAGTCAGCTAACATGTACACAGAGACCCTGCACCTGCTGGCAGGGGAGTGGCTATATTTGAAAACTTGTTAACCTCTGGCTGATGACACAGCTCCTGAGGGATAGTCATCAGCAGAACCACCGAGTGCTACAGAACACACATAGTATGAGAGTGTACAGCACAGTATTATGTGGTCCAGATACTTAAGTCAAATACGTTAATTTTTCCACACAGAATACTTAATTATCTCTCTAAATCCCATAAAATAATTAAGTTCCGCCGTATTGATTGTAAACATACTAATGCAATTGTAATGTAATTTTAAAGCAATGAAACGTCGACATATAACATTAAACATTTTCTTCTACTACTTTTGGGCTGCCTGTCTTTATTTTCATGACTTGTTTGACCCTGTATTCTTTATTTATTCAGGGGAGTTTATCTTTTTTGTTTTAAACTGAGTAATTAGTCGGTTATGTCAGAAAATTGAGAAAAATGCTCATCACAATTTTCCAGAACCTTCAATTTACTAACTAAAAGTCCAAACCCCAAAGATGTTACATTTGCAATATGAAAGCCAAGAAAAGCAGCAAATCCTCACATTTTAGAAGCTATGACTCAACGTTTATTCTCGATAAATAGCTTAAAACTATTAATTATTTATTATAATTGTTGTCAATTAAATTCCTGTTGATCGGCTATTTGTTTCACCTTAGAACAATTAAGTTTCAAAACACTTCTAATTTAAATCTAATGCCAACTCAATTCCATGAGGTCCACTACTACCTGAGTTCTAGAGCTGTACAACGAGCAGAAGTAAGCACACAACTTATTCATTTACCTTTACCATCAGCAACCACAGTTGGACAACTCCTTCTACTGCATGACATTTAAGACAAGCAGGAACTAAAGATAATAAAATTTAAAGATAAACCGAAATGCTAACCCACTTACCTCTCACCTTTCTGAGAGACAACATTTCATGTCAGTTTTCTGTGATGGAGCAACAGAGCAGGGTACACACAGACTTTAAAGAGGATTCTGTGTCAGTACTGATGACTGTCAGGGGGAAAGATGGTAATTACTGGGTGAACTTTGGAAGGCTGATGAGGAGGCAGCAGGAATAAGAGGGGAGGGAAATATCTGATTAGCCTATTAGCAAGGGGAAGGTATGGATGATGAGCTGCAAATTGATTAAAACGTGTTGGTACGTAGAGCAGAAGCGACACAGAAGAGGAGAGCAGTAGCGGTTAAAAGGTGACGTTGCATGGGTAGGGGATGGAAAAGCCCCACTGGTAAAAATGATGGGTACAATAAGGAGGTACAAAAGGTTTACGGACATGGGGATGCTTAGGACAGAGCCGGATGAGTTCACGGGGATGGAGAAAGTGGTAATGAATGGGTTGAGGCGAGATAAAAGCTAAAGCAGACCTGCTTCCTCATCCTCCTCCTCATCATCATCATCATCCTCATCCTCAGAGCTGCATGATGAGGGGGCCGCGGCTGGGCCT
Organism: Perca flavescens; assembly: GCF_004354835.1. Lineage (NCBI taxonomy): Eukaryota > Metazoa > Chordata > Actinopteri > Perciformes > Percidae > Perca > Perca flavescens. The sequence goes on along the minus strand of NC_041340.1, from coordinate 6,766,106 downwards.
GAGGTGGTGGCAGAGGCAGAGCTAGCTCCACTATTAGCAACATATCCATACTGCATGCCTGTTGGAAGGGGGGAGTGGGAAAGGTACATGAGAAAAACTTTCAAGACTGAGGAAGGGCGATGGAGATCAGGCAGTAAACTTCATTCCATGTGGTGCTGCAAAGGCAATTAACTAACTTCTACCAATCACTGTTCAAAGTAGCTGGTGTTTTCCCCATTTTGTCAGACAAAGACTACCGGTGAGACCAATACTGATGATCTTTGCTTTCATGCATACGAATTATAGACCCCCCCCCACCCCAAAAAAGTTGAAATGGGCAAAGACATTTAAAATTTTCTGCCGATGCGAGAAGGAGGAACTTGTTTTTTTAAAAACAGGGTTGCTTAGCGTGCCACTCAACATTAACTCTATATCCAAGTCTACATGAAACTAGTAACATTTCAGAATCAACTTAAACCTTATATGTAGACAGTAACAATTAAGTGTAAAGTAGGCATCTAATCTCTTTTAGTGTGTCAAACTGATTGGAGCACTTGCAGATGTGTTAATGCACGTGGGTCTTTATTTCCCCCAAAGTTGTTTTCACAGGCAAATGTTACTCCCAGTCTGTGGATCGCCCAACAAGCTCCACTGAACTTTTTTTTCCCCCATAGCACACATTTTACTGTCCACAGAGTGAAAAATATGATGAAAGGTTATGGTTATTGCAGCTTTTAAACCTCTTAAGATGTAATTTCTTTCTTTGTAGTGAAACTATGCAAAGCTTCAAAGTCAATTTGTATTTGCAACCCCCATTATGATTAAATGCAGGTGCAGCTGGTGCAAGAATCCTTTGGTCTTAACCTGCTAAGCTGACAGTGGAAAGAATCACAGGTCACACAGCAGCTGGCTGGTATGTTCCAAACTGAAACCCTCATATTTGTATAATACTCACACCTGCCCGTCTGAAAATGTGTGTATGGGTGTGTGTGTGTGGAAATTAGGGCTGCACAATAAACAAGTTTTTTATCGTCATCAGCATATCAACTTGCACAATAAAATGTTTCAAACTTTTAATGGTGTCTTTTGTGTCATGTTTAATTTGTTTAATGTGTTTTTTGTATCTAAACAGGCTAAGTGTTTGCATTTTAGCTGTATAAAAAGCATCAGAAAGGCAGAACATTGTACATTTCAACATCTGTTTATCGCAAGTTATATCCTTATCGCGATATTTCATATTTCGCATATTTTCCCTCACATCATACAGCCCTACAGGAAATGTACCACGTAACCTGCCGCACACACAAAGTGCAGCTGTGAACATGTGAAACATCCATGTACACACACCTGCAATCTACATACAGTAGGATTTTAAACATTCCAACTATAAATCTAAACGTATGCTCTTGGAAGACTTTGCACCAGAAAATACAAAAACCAGGCACCGGAGCACAGCAAAACCAAGAGCTGTGTTTTTTTACACACCTAAGTTAAGCAGCAGTTTAGAAAAAGTTAGAGAGTTTTCACTTTTCACACAAATTCCAACCAAAATACAAATTAAAGTACACCTTCTGAAACTAATGCACTGGGGTGGTGTTTCTTCTGCAAGAAGTGAAACAAAAAACAGGAAACTGTTTTGTGTTGACAACAATAAAAAGGGTTTTTGGCCTCAACAATTTGACCAAATTCACAAAAGATAACTTTAAGCTATTTAAAGTAAACATCTGCAACTCAAGTTTGTCAACTTCCAACTTTGTACATACATTTTTGAGGCACATTGGTAACGTTTCTTATAGGGCTGTGTATTGGCAAGAATCTGGCGATACAATACGTATCACGATATATGGGTCACAATTCAATATATTGCAATATATTTCGATACTGTGCGTGAGGCAATATATATATATATATAACCTAACCTTTTCGTCTTTGTGTTATATATATATATATACACATACATACATACATACATACATACATATATATATACATATACAAGCTGCCATTCATCAGTATCAGCAGCATTGAAGTGCAGTATCATTTTTGTGCATCCTGAGTCACAAAACATAACCTAAAATTTAAAATCATGTTGTTACCTTGGTGGTGGCCCGGCGAGGAATGGACTGAAGTGGAGGGGGTTCCTGAAGGCGGTCGGTCTGCGCCACCACTGCTGTGAATGACCCCACCGTAGGAGTCATAGCTCAGAGAAGCCCGATGGCTCTGGTCATAGTGTTCATTGACTGTGATTTGGCCGGCAGCAAAGAAAAACAAAAAACACAAAGACGAAAAGGTTAGGAAATTTCAAACAGGAGAATGGAGGTCTGCATAACCAAAGATCTAATGTCTGAATGAAGACTGACACAAGAACTTTAGCATAAAAGCAGTCACCGCCATCAGTCAAATATTCATTAAATATTAACTTCTGGCTGCTGGCAGTCTTCTCAAATCTACAACTAATTTTAGGATTAGGGTTCAGTAAATCATTTTCACACTTATACAGTATTATCTGATACAAATGTGGATTTTTAGCACAAATGCAAGTGCAAAACACGTTATGCCTTTTAGCCATGCCTACTCAAGGTAAGTGAGAAAAAGTAAAATACTGACACTTTTGTTCTGTAGCTAATTTTAAAGCCATATTAAGCATTCTACGGATACCAATACTTCTTTTTAAACCTGTTAATGACCAATACAACTAGTATGCACAAGACCAAATGCATATATAGTACTCTGGACTAAAACTATAGTTTTAAAAAGGAACACGCCGACTAATTGGGAATTTAGCTTATTCACCGTAACCCCCAGAGTAAGACAAGTCGATACATACCCTTCTCATCTCCGTGCGTGCTGTAACGCTATCTGACGGTTCCAGCATTAGCTTAGCCTAGCACAGATCCTGCAGGTAACTGGTTCCAACTAGCCTACTGCTCCGAATTGTGACAAAAGTGACAAAATAACACCAACATGTTCCTATTTACATGTTGTGATTTGTATAGTCACAGCGTGTACAAAAAACAATGTAACATGAGACACCGCCGTCTTCTGACAGTAAACAAACCGGGAACTATATTCTCAGACAGACTTGCTGCGAGCATATCACTCCGCCCAAGTACTATATTCTTCCGCCTGAGAATATAGTTCCCGGTTTGTTTACAGTTAGAAAACGGCTGTGTCTCACGCTTCGTTGTTTTTTTGTACACGCTAACGCCACTCTATAAATCACAACATGTAAATAGGAACATGTTGGCGTTATTTTGTCACTTATTCGGAGCAGTAGGATTGCTGGAACCATTCACCTGCATGTTCTGTGCTGGCCTGATGCCGCTGGAGCAGTCAGACAGCCTTACAGCACGCACGGAGATGAGAAGGGTATGTATCGACTTGTCTAACTCTGGGGGTTACGGTGAATAAGCTAAATTCCCAATAAGTCGGCGTGTTCCTTTAAGGAATATCTCTTTCCTGCCTGCAGCTGATCAGCCCCAGGCTAAATTAACCATTCACACACACCTGTGCTTCCTTGACCATTAACTGTCGGTGCCAGCTGACTAGGAGGAGCCACACTGTACCCAGGCTGCACTGCTGTTGTGGAGGCAGGCCAAGAGGGGTTGTACTGATGTAGGGGTGCACCCATCTGGGAGGGCATGACTCCATGCTTAGAGGTGCTCTGGGAGGAACTCAGGGTGCCGTACTGGCTACTTCCTGGGGCAGATGGGTACGAAACAATTGGGTAGATGGGAGCTCCAGGGCCGCCAGATGGTGCAGGCACCAAACTGGGCTGCTGCTGCTGCTGCTGAGAGTGCTGTGCTGGGGGAGTGGGGTATGACTGCTGTCCATAGTAGGATCCTGGAGCGGCATATGGTGGGTGATGCTGCTGCTGGAATGGCTGTTGGTTGTAGTGGGCATTCGATGGTGGTGGTGGTGGTGCTGAAGAGGGGAGAGTGGCATACGGCTGAGAAGGAGGAGCAGAACTTGAGGGAGCACTGTATGGGGAGGGTGCTACATGATGCTGAGAGAGGTGGTGCTGCTGCGGCTTCTGCTGTTGTTGCTGATGATGGATGCTCTGGTAGTAGTTAGCAATGTGGGCACTGTTCGTTATGGGTGCTTTGTTAGGAACATGAGTAGAGTGGGCAGGGATGGTGGGGCAGTTCTGTTGTTGAGGTGGTGCTCCATAGCAGCCTGTAGGTGGATGCATGGATTGGTATGTCTGTGTTGGACCTGAGAAGAGGGAGGGGGTGGTCAAGCGCACGTACAATTATCTTAGTGTCAAAAAAAATTACGTTCTACCACCAAAGCTCACAAATAAAGTACCGAACAGATGTTATCATTAGCTGCAAACAACAAGCTTCATCAGCAGCTGTTTGTTCAGCAGTGAGGGGTAATACCCGGTTTGCTTTCTGAATATGCATCCCTGACAGCACAGCCATCAATACAGACTAAATTATTTCAGTGCAAATTTAGTCGACTGGTTGTTTATCAGAGCTTCAATACAAAGGCGAAATTAGAAATCAATGGTCGGTCACAGCGTTATTTTATTGCTAACATTTATAATATCGTTGTATCTTAACTTAAAAGCTAATGTTAGCCGCTAGCTAGCTATCTCTTTGGGGTTTGAGGTTAACGTTAGCTCTTAAGTTAGCTAATGCTAGCAGCTGACTAGCTTTACCTAAAACCATCAGTTTTTGCAGAGTTAACACGTCACCTTAATGTATAGTTAATGGTACTGTTTTGAATAATACAAGAGAAAAATTGTGCAAAAAATAAAAAAGCGCCTGACAAACATAACATCCCATAGGGTTAGCATGCTAACGCTGGCAAGCTGGCTAACCGCATCACCCGGCCTGCATTACCATTCTGGTAGGGGGGCGCAGCTCCGCCGTTTGGCGTTGAGTTCTGGCTGTAGCTGACGTAGCTGTTCTGGTTCGTGAACCCCGGCGCAGACATCGCTCGGTCCTCCCGTCCTTATGCCCACAGATTCACGGCTGGGTAAATACACATGAGCAGCGCTGTCCCAAAGCCTGGCTTCACCCCAGAGATGCGGCAAAGAGATTGCTGCTGGTCAGTGAAGACCCGAGCAGCCTGGCCAGGTCTTCTCGGCTCGGCTGAGAGCTGAAGCTTCCAGAGTCGGGATGTTGAGGGGCTTAACTGACTCCTGGCTGCGGTCCTTCCACTCCCTCTTGTGGATGTTCTATATCTACAGTTTATTGAAAATACTTGGATTGTTGACGTTACAATATATCTATTTAAACCAATTTATAGTATAGTTATAGTACCATTGTGAACTTGTGCACACCCAGATTGTTTTTGCACACCCTGCACAAAACCGTACCTTAGATATATTGTACATACTTGTTAGTGTCTTTTAAATATTACATAAACATACGTATTGTAATATTTCTATTCTATATTACTGTTCTTAACTGTTGCAGTACTTTGCTCTATTGTTTATTCCATTTTTATACAAGTTTATTGTAGGCTATGCACCAAACACGCCAACTGATTATAGTATGACTCAACAAGTAGCAATATTACCTTGACTCTTTATTTCTGCACATACGTACAGTATTTGCAAAGATAATTGCACAAATAGTGTAGAAGGCCTAAGGTATTGTAAAGTATAGATTGTATGCAGCTTTTGAATTTCCTTTCTTTTGTTTTATTTCACTGTAAACCGTTTTTTTATAGCTTTCTTACCTCCATTACCTGTTTCCTATGCTTACTCTGTTATATGGTAATTTCCCCCTTTATAAATCAATATGTCTAGTTTCAGATGAAACATCATTGTACTACACCAAGTATTCTATATTAATAACAGAAAAACTGTAATACTTTATATAAAAAATTATGCTAAAATCCGTCATGGGGAGACCTGCTGAAATCAAGACTTACCAATACACTTATCATTACACGTGGCCTGCTTTATGCATGGTTTCATATTGACACGTGTTATACTCAAATACGTTGAGGTGAATTCTTTCAAAAATGTGTCATCCCGAGTAAGGCACACAGATGTGTTTAAGCGAAACCTGCGGTCTCAGTAACATGCTTTAACCAGAGATTACATGGTTTAGAGAGCACAAGATAACTACTATAAATTCTGTGTTTTTGGTATTTTTATATCTATGCTTTTTTTGCAGCATAACTTTAAATTACTTCAATTTTAAATTGAATAAGAAACCATGCAATTTCAGACACACACACACTCACACACAGTTATTATCTCCTGAAACAGAGTGATGAGCTATCCCAGTTTCATGAATAAAATGTTCATGTAATAAAAATCTTATATCAAATTCATGGATGTCTTTAGAATAAAACTTCTTAGAAACAGTAAATCTGACTTAATATCCCACATTCATATTTAAAAAAAAATCATGACTTTAAAATACAGTGGGCACCTTCCACTAATTCTAGTTGTACATTGTGGTCGACCCCTGACAGGCAGGATTTTTCACGTGGCTGCAAGCACTAATGTCCAATCGTTAGCACTCTGTCGCTACACATCCCGAGGGATTCTGGGACGTCCTTCAGTGCACTCGCATTCCTCTTTGTGATGTGGAACAGTGGGGGACGCCTCGCTCTGAGCTTGTCCTTTGGTTTGGCAGGTGGGGCAGCAGGCGGTGCATGCGTCCTTTCTGCAGCCGGGACAGGACAGAACCAGCTGACGGCACAGCTTGGTGGAACAGAGTTTGTACTGGTCCCAGGGACAGCCGCAGTACCTGCAGTCTGAACAGACACAGATTGACTTAAATTTGACATAACTTTAAACACAAAGACTAACATTAGATAACAACTAAATGTTTGTGTTTCTAAATGGTTTCTGATGCTGTGCTGTTGACAATTTCAATTATATTATTCGTTATGGCCTTTGTGCGCAAACTAACCTGAGATGATGTCATTGTTGGAGGAGATGGCGTAGCGTTCATCAAACACAAAAAGTTTCCCTCGATAGAAACCCTCTGGGAATCGCTCCAGATACTTGTGGATTCCCCCCTTCAGCTGGTAAACCTCTTTACACACATCCTACAGGTTGACAGACAATTCCAATGTAGAATGCCAATCTTGTAAACAATCTGTCTCTGGTCCTTACAAATACAATTAAAACATTAGGTCACATTTTCCTTAAAGGTGCAGTAGGTAAGACTTATAAAACTAACTTTCTGTCATATTTGCTGAAACTGACCCTATGTTCCAGTAGAACTACATGAAGCAGTTAATTTAAAAAAAAAAAATCCAGCTCCTCTGGCACCACCTACAGCCTGTAGTGCGATTTCCAAAAATCCACCGCTCCCTGTTCAGATGCACCAATCAGGGCCGGGGGGGGTGTCTAACTGCGTGTCAATCACTGCTCATGCATTCATTCTCCCTTGTGGGGGGAGGGGCTTAGGAGACCATTTGGGCTTTAGCAGAAAGGGGGAAGGTACTGAGAAGTTGTCAATGTTCAAATTTTTGGGCTAAGTCCTGGATCTTCGCAATCCTACCTAACGCACCTTTAACTATTTGCTTAAAGTAACAGTTGATCCAAGTACACAAGTAGACAACGACTAAACCGATCCCCCCCTCCCCTGTGGAAAATCAGCCGCGTGAAAAATGGGAGTTACTGCATGACAAGCCAGTTCCATAAGCTGCTTCACATTTAAAAAGAGTCCCAGTGGTATTCTTTAGTTCACATCAAACATAAGTCAACTTACTTTGGAGCGGAGGTAGGCAGAGCCGCGCTCACAGCGGATCCCTCCTGTGCAGTACATCAAGACCTTCTTGTCTCTGAACAGTTCAAGGTTTTGGTCGACGTAGTCGGGGAAGTAGCTGAACTTACGGATGCTCGGGGCCAGACACTGAGTAAACTGCCCCTGAAGGAATGAAATGAATCACAGTTTAGAATGACAACCTGGCTTTTTTTCCTGTTTAATTATAATAAAACCCATTCTTACTGGGATGACAAAGGTCAGTGTCAGCAAAAAAACAACTGAATGTCATAGGAATTCAGCATTTAAATTAACAGTCCATCAAAAAATGCTAGCATTTTCTATTTAGTACAAAGTTAGTGAAAAATACACTTCAATACCAGTGGTACCTTAGGGGTCTGGCGTTCTCACTGTAAAAAGTTAAATACGGTATTTGTTTAAGGCAACTGGTGGAGATATGGCACAAATGAACAAAGGATCAGATGTACAATCAATATAGCATGTAGAACCTGTGCAAGTCAATGTTTTTAAGGGGGAATTGATATATTACTTACAATTTTACTCTCATAAAAATTGCGGCAGTCCAGGAGGACGGTGTCATTGCATAAGTCCCCTTTAGCCAACAGAGCCTGTACTTCTTTATGAAACTCCTCTGGTTCTAAATGAACCCCTGAGAGGTGAGACAGGTGTGTAACTCACATGACAACCACAACGTCAGCCGTTTGAGAACAGAACTTCATACAGAAAATATGAGCATAATAAAACTTTGTGATATTAATAGCAAACCACATTCCAGGCAGTAACAACATAAAAACACCTGAACAATTCTACCAATGTATGTACTGTTTATGAAGAATACAACAAACTGAAAATAATAGAGTTATAGGCATTAATATAGTATATTATAGGCAATGTTAATAGTGGTAGGATTTTTTTTTTTTTTTACTATAAACATTAGTATTGTTGTTGTTAACACAAACTATACCTGCCAGTTGGTAGGAAACAACATCAGGGTCCATTCCCATTGGGACGATTTCCTTATAGACCCCGACCCTCAGGTCTTTAAAACACCCTGCGCTGCCATCACTTGTCTACACACACACACACACACACACACACACACACTTCGTTTCAATAAAGTAAGTATCTTACATACAATGGCTGCTAGTAATAATAAATGTTTTATGTTCAATGTCATATGATTATGTAATGTAATGTTAATTATTCCTCTGAAAACATAGACTTAAAAACGTATGTTATGACCACCCAGTGGAACACAAAACAGAGTTTATATTCATGCAGAGTGCCGTGTAGAAAAGGTATAACTAATGAACAAAAAGCATTTCTGTGTATTCTATCATCCAACATTTTTTATTTTTTTTACCCGAGTCTGACCTTAAAGTCCTCCTTGTCCATCTCGAAGAGAGGGTGTGAACACATTGCGTCGATGTAAACATCAGTGGCCATATTGGTGCCGCCAACTGTTCCATTGATGCCTTCAGTCGCCACCCTCACCTGAAGAAGATGATCATGATGTATTTTATTTTATTTATTTTAAGGGGACAGTTGCATTTATTTAAATGTTCTTTTCTTCTTACAATTATAAAAAACATGTTTCTTTATCTTGTTCCCAATGATAACAAGTTGTAGTCTCCCAGCTGGAGGCAGGATAAGAGAATGTATTTACCTTGCCAGTTAAGTGGAGCTTCTCACACAAAGCTTTCTGCCAAGCACAGATGACATGTGGATCCTCCACTTGACAGTAGCGATAATAGAGGAGAACCTTGCCTGGTCCACTGAAAAGAAGAATTACATTAATTACATTCAGTATCTATTTAATAAAATCTGAAATTATAATCAATATTTTTTATAAATTACATGTGTTAATACAATTCTAAGATGATTTTCTTTTCTAAACAGACAACTGAAACCAGGCAGGAGAATCCAAATGTGACCAGTACTTTTGAAGTTGCTCCTCAGAGATGTGACTAATTTTAGGTATCCATGCAGAAATGTCCACCGGCTCGGCCTCACGCTCATCCGTCTGCTGTGTTTCAGGTTCTTCTTCCAACTGGCTTAACAAATGCTCATATGCGGCATGTGTGAGCTGCTGTATTTCAGTACCATGAGTCCAGGCCACATGTTTGTGAATGGCAGAGTGTTCTTCAAAAGTCTGGCCACAGCAGCACCAAGATGTGCTTTCTCCTTCCTGACCGCCCTCCCTCTTGGACGCCACAAAGGCAGCAAATGACTGTCGAGAAGAAAATGTGTGAAGTGCTTTTAATGTAACACAGTCAAATCCTTTTTTTTTTTTAAATAAAAACTGTATTAAGAAATGTGTTTTAACAGTAGAAATAGCCCAACCTTGTCCGTACGCTCTGGTAGACAACTATGTTGTGTGACTAATATGCGTTTCTAAATGACGTCAAATATATTTTCAGCATAATAATAAATCAATGTATTCCAGCTATCCGACATACATGTTACAATAAGCATCTATATCGGCCCAGCTGATTTATCGGTCGGGATTTTGTGTACAATTTAATTAAATATCGTTATATTGTTTTTATGTCCCGTTATATATGTTTTATTTAACCCGTTTAGCATAATGTAGAGATTATAAAATGATAATTTTTAGAAGATTTGCATTACAGTGACTTGCTATTATTGATAATTATAATGCATATTAAATTTGCTCAAAAATTTTGATTTATTCCTCAAACCTCTCTTATGTTACTGTAGCTACAAGGGCTGGGCGATATGGAGAAAATCAAATATCACAATATTTTTTACCAAATACCTCGATATTGTGGTGTTGACTATTGGTGCTTTCACAAAATATTTACACAATGAGATTTTTGAGAAATAATCATCAGTAATGTGGATATAATGACTAAGTGGGTAAAGGCAAATAATAGAACAGTTACAACAGTCTGGTAAGTTCAGAAAATGACATCACGTTACTGTAAGGCAACCTTTAAAACCAGGAAAAGACACCACTTATGCCATATTACGATATCCAAAATCTAAGACGATATCTAGTCTCATATCACAATATTGATGTAATATCGATATATTGCCCAGCTCCTGAGCTAGGCTACCTGAACACACACTGAAACGTGTGGACTCAGCTGTGTTCACTCATCTGGTAGTAACGTCACAAGCGGTAAATAAATAATCAGACGGATGTTCCTGTACCTTCCTCCTGCAGAGGCTGTAGCACCTTCTTTGTGAGGCAGAAAGTTGTTTCTCCTGTTTCAGTCCATTACATGTCGAAGTTTCAAGTTCCCAGTTCATGAACTCTAAACAAGGGGCATCATCCGCTGCCATGTTTCAAAGATCTATTATCAACCTTAGCTAGGAAACAGTCTAGCTAAGTTATAAGAAGATACTTCCGCTTTGTCGCCAGGATATTCAATGTTGACCTAATCTTGGCAAACATTAAATATAAAGTATTAAACATGCCAATACATTTAACATAGCTACCTAACTGTCACCAAACGTGCAGCAGAAAAACAGGCACTGAACATCGGACGAAAAAGGAAAGTACACCTTCCTGTTGGCAAAAAAAAATAAATCCTAGGATGGCGATGGCATGACCCGCCCTTCTCTCCCTCTGATTGGCTATCACTCGCTGCATGCTCTGGTGGGTTGACTAGGTTTAGGCAAGAGTAGTGGGGTTGGTTAACGTTAGGGTAAGATTGGCATAGTAAACCAATCAGAGGTGAAGTCAGGCAGAGTTGGGCGGGACATGCCTTCGCCATCCTATAGGGGGAAAAAAATACTCGTTTCCGGTTGGCCCTGATGTGCCTCACTTGAATCTGACCGCTTTTATTTTTCTGCACTACTCTAGCAGCGGCCCGGCTGAATGATCTAGAAGCTTGTTTAGCCGACTTATTATTTTGTTTCATAATCATTTCTCGTTGAATTACCTACATTTTAACGAAGGAGTGAAAGATGTCCAGGAGACGACACAGCGACAGCGAAAATGAGGGTTAGTGGACGTTACCTTTAGCTAATTCAGACGGTTAGGCTAACGAGTGTCGGCTAGCTAACGTTGGCGTGTTTCTGTTAACGTTAATCTTTTGCTTGGTGCAATCACGCTGATGCTGATTGTTAATTTATTCACAAGGCCAGGTTTTAGTCTTGCCATCGTTAACGTTAGCCAAAAAGTGCAGAACACTTAATATTTGTTTTCGCAATCGTGGCTTGAAAGCGACAAGATGGAACAAACTGTAACGTTAACGTTAGACGTTACCGCTAGCTAACGTTACTGTGCTAGCTAGCTGCATTTAACCAGTGTAACGTTAATGTGGGGGCGGCAACCAATACAGATACCTTAGTGAGAGTATTTTTTCAATAAAATGTACTGATGCTATGTTTTGTCCTCTATAAGGTTATCTGCGATTCACGCACGTCGGGCTAATTAAAAGTGTAGCTACATATTATAATTATAGTATAATCAAACATTTCCCGTTATGTAGCTTAATAGCGTTTTCTGATTAATAATGCAGGGTCAGCAGATAACCCTGATGACCTATTGTCTCGGCTTTTATTATGTAAATTTGGTGAAGTGCCCCTCTAAGGAGAGCCTAGTTAAAAATCAAAATTTAAAACTGGGCTGTATGTGCTAATTTGTTTTTAGGGTGGATTTCCCCATCAAGGCTGCACTTGAGTTATTCCCTCAGCTAATGTTTCTTATTCCACTCAATCTGTGCTTATGTTTTATTTATTTTTTACTCTTCCAGGAGGTCAGGCACATAAAAGGAGGAGAACGTCTGAGCCCATTGAAATTGAAGACCGCCTGGAGTCACTGATATGTCGTGTAGGGGAGAAGGTAAAAGGACAACTTTGGCAATGTAGTTCTTGCTCAGTCTATTGAGTCCTGCATCAACCATGTTCTTCTCTGTCTCACTCTGATCCAAATGGTACACTGCTTTAGCCTGGTTGACACCAGACCCTTCTCAATTGTAACTGAGAGTGGGTCTGGGCAAGCTTCATTCACAGCCCGTTTCCAAAGGGGCGTCACCAACGGATGCCACGCAATTGGATAGTCCTTCAACCAATCAGACCAACGATCCGGGTGACGTAGCAGCGGCATCAACGGGTTGCTGCGCTTCGGTGGCCGTCGTGTTGAATGTAAACAAAAAGCTGCTCGGCGTCGCTGCGCTATCGTCATCGTGCACAGCCCACCTCAACGGTTGTGATTGGTGCCTCGATTTGGAAAAATTGGAAATGGGCTTGAATGGGCTCTTGGCCAGACTGACTTGCAGAGCAAATCTCAAATTTGCCGGGAGTTCGTCAGGGTTTTTCCGAGGCTAACGCTGCTTTACTTCTAAAAGCAATCACCAGAACTTTTTGATACGGTAGTTCCGCGAAAACCAACTCAATTGCTTCCTTTTTCTTCACAGAGTACATCATCCCTGGAGAGCAACTTGGAGGGCCTCGCAGGCGTGTTGGAGGCTGACCTTCCAAACTACAAAAACAAAATCCTGCGCATTTTATGTGCTGTGTAAGTTCCTACCTGTTCTCGCCCTTTTACTGTTTGAATGATCACTGTTTTGCGTGGTGGTGTTTCAAGGAGTTGTCTTTTGTTGACAGTGCTCGCCTCCTACCTGAGAAGCTGACCGTGTACACGACTTTAGTTGGCCTCTTGAACGCCAGGAACTACAACTTTGGGGGCGAGTTTGTGGAGGCCATGATCAGACAACTCAAGGAGACACTGAAAAACAACTTGTACAATGAAGCTGTTTACTTGGTAATGTGACTTTTCATAAGCACCTAAAATGATGCTTACGTTGTCGTCTTTTTTTTTTTTTTTTTTAACATCATGTCTTCTTTTTGTAGGTGCGTTTTCTGTCTGACTTGGTTAACTGCCACGTGATTGCTGCTCCTTCAATGGTGGCTATGTTTGAAAACTTTGTCAGTGTTACTCAGGAGGAAGATGTACCACAGGTAGGTAGAAATGGGTGAAGTGGAATCAGCATGCCATTATGTTGACTACACTTAAGTTATAAAGGAATCAACAAACTTAACTTAATTTAATTAATTGTAAATCCAGTCATGGCACTGAAGGATAGGGGTGGTGATAGGTGTTTTTAAGCTATTTTTCTCACACAAACATGTTTAAAACTAGATTGTCACTACCAAGTTATGCATTAATAGTTAAACTCTTTAGATTTAGAGTTTAATGCAAAGACAGTCCTTGCCTTAAACACCAGCTTACTTTAGAGGTGGGTAAACATGCTCAACACATTATTATTATTATTATTATTATTATTATTATTATTATGGGAATCACCATGCTTTTCAGCATGTTTTGGCTACCATCCTGGTTTTTGTTGAGGTTGAAAATGAGAAATGTGTGATTTTTGTAAGTGGCCTTGTGTGTTTTTTCCTCAGGTTCGGTCGGACTGGTTTGTGTACGTGGTGCTGTCCTGTCTGCCCTGGGTCGGTAAGGAGCTTTACGAGAAGAAGGACGTTGAAATGGACCGACTCCTCAGCCAGATCGAAGGCTACCTCAAGTAAGATGTCTCCTTGCTTTCTTGCTCATTAGTCTCAGCTCTTGTCTGTGTCTTTTTGTTTTTTTGCTGAAACTCTTGTTATTTGTCAAATCATGTTATTTGTTCGATCAGTCCGCTCCTTCTTAATGTAACACCTGTCTTCTATTTTTAGGCGGCGAGTAAAGACACATGTCCCCATGCTGCAGGTGTGGACAGCAGAGAAGCCCCACCCACAAGAGGAGGTGAGAGACCTATGGAAGTAGGGCTGGGCGATATGGACCAAAAGTCATATCCCGATATATTTTGGCTGAATATCGATATACGATATATATCCCGATATTGTTTTTCCGCAAAGTGAGAGCAGTTCAGTCAAAGTCAAAGCCAAATATGACATGTCACAAGTAGTTTCATAGAAACCGGCTATTTCGGTTAACAGTTGCAAAATCAAATGAATAAATAATAAACAGATTATATATATCTATACAAAATATCTTCACACTTAGATTTTTGATAAATAATCATCAGTAATTTGGATATAATGACTAAGTGGGTAAAGGCAAATAATAGAACAGTTACAACAGTCTGATAAGTTCAGAAAATGACAATTTCACTGTAATGCAGCCTTTAAAACCAAGAAAAGACACTTATGGTCATATCACGATATTACGATATCCAAAATATAAGACGATATCTAGTCTCATATCACGATATCGATATAATATCGATATATCGCCCAGCCCTATATGGAAGCACTACAAGTCTCCTTTTCGTTGTTAAGAAAGATGTGAAGCACATTCTCATGACATTGTTGAAGTGAAGTCCTAAGATCACTTCAGTTTCAGCCATTATCTCTAAATATTGAGTCTTTTTCGGTACGATTCTTTCCGCTGGTCTCTTTTGGTAATCCACCTGAATGGCCTGTTAAAAGTTGACCCCCCCCCCCTTCTCTCTGTGTCCCTCCCTCAGTACCTGGACTGCCTTTGGGCCCAGATTCAGAAGCTAAAGAAAGACCGCTGGCAGGAGCGCCACATCCTTCGTCCATACATCGCCTTTGACAGCGTGCTCTGTGAGGCCCTGCAACACAACCTGCCCCCCTTCACTCCACCGGGCCACATGCCCGACGCCCAGTACCCCATGCCCCGGGTCGTATTCCGTATGTTCGACTACACCGATGCCCCGGAGGTATTCCACCTCTTGGCTATGAAAAACACACATGCCAATATGTTACAGATTTCTGTTGAATTAGGTGTATGATGTACATGAATGATGAATAGGAAAGCGTGTCCAAACTTTTGACTGGTTCTGTATAATCTCAATAAGCTCAATATAAGATAATTAAATGCATTTTAGGCATCTTAAAATTTTGTTTTTTGTAATTCTTTAAAAAAGATGTGAGTTTAATGGGACACATTTGAGTTTTTCATTTTCTGTTGTGCCTAAAAACGTCTGTCCTCTTTATCCTCAGGGTCCCGTCATGCCCGGCAGTCATTCTGTGGAGAGATTTGTCATAGAAGAAAACCTGCACTGTATCATCAAGACTCACTGGAGAGAGAGGAAAACATGGTGGGTAACACCTTCACCATGTTTCAATTTTGTCAGGTCTGAATGTGCAACACCAACTCCAATGTTTTAATGCTTCTGATTTATTTATTTATTTTTTTTAACTTTTAGTGCTGCCCAGTTACTAAGCTATCCAGGGAAAAATAAGATCCCACTCAACTATCACATCGTGGAGGTACGCTGTTTTTTATTTAAATTTTTTTACAAGCTACATGCTGAGAAAACAATGAAAGGCTGGTTCAAACTATTTGTTTCTTTTTTTCAGGTGATCTTTGGAGAACTTTTCCAGCTGCCGTCTCCCCCTCACATCGACGTCATGTACACCACGCTGCTTATTGAACTGTGCAAACTGCAGCCCGGATCATTGCCACAAGTTGTATCCTTGATTGTTTGCATCGCTGCGCTTTATGTTAAAACAATTTTCCGACAACCCCTGTAACCTCTGAACTCTACGCGTGAGGCTACACGGTTGTCACGTTGGTGTGTCTCAAGCTGCCGCAGATAAATCACATCGTTTCCCCCAGTGTATTGCAAGCCAGTGGCCCAGGCCTAAGTTGCCCCCCACCCCATTTTTGCAAAAATGCCAATTTAAAAATATGTCATGCATAATTCCTAAAATAACTATACTATAATAATGAATGAATTAAGTGATGTATTCTAAACATTTGAAATGTAGCATTTAAATGTTTTTGTTTAAAAAAGGTTGTTGTACCTCCTTTATATAGAATTTTTTTTTTTCTACCAAAAATGTTTTGCGCTGGTCAGGGGGTAGTGTGCTTAAAAAAGCAATTCAAAGGGGTACACTATTGAAAAAAGTTTGAGAAACACTGCACTAAACATATCTCTGAACAGATATTCTCTCTGAACAATTTATCATTAAGACAATTGTTTCTGATTATATAATGACAACCGTGTTAAATTTAGGATTTTCAAAGCACTCAGCAGTTGTTGAACAGAAAGAACTCCTATTTCTCCACTTTAAAAGAGACCTTTCCTTAACACCTGCCTGTTAGCTGGCCCAAGCCACAGAGATGCTGTACATGAGACTGGACACCATGAACACCAGCTGTGTAGACAGGTAATTCAACTGCACATTTCCTTTCACTGGATGGGTGAAAATTGTAACTGAAGTAGTTCCTGTCTTTTGATTTAACACCGTCCTATCGTCTCTTTCCATTTCCTTTATATTTGTAGACTAATCAACTGGTTTTCTCATCACTTGAGCAACTTCCAGTTTCGATGGAGCTGGGATGACTGGTGAGTGATCCTGTGACGGGACAGAGAGAGCTTTTATAGCGCCCGTTTATTGTTTTACACTCTTGACAGTATGATCGTGTGTCTTCTATAATAATAAAGGTCTGACTGCTTGGCCATGGATCTAGAGAAGCCCAAGCCCAAGTTTGTCAAAGAGGTTTTGGAGAAGAGTATGAGGTATTTTTGCATGTTTTCTACAAGTTGAAATGCTTTCAAATGTGAATGTTCCTTCTCATTAACTTGAAGTGAATTTATAAAAAAGGGTTTTTTTGTAATTAGTGGAGCTAGAGAACCTTTCCCGCTTTGAATTGTCCATTACATTAATGTAATGTAATGCCACTCCGATTGTATGTAATGTAATGGACCATTCCGCTTCCAACCTGTAGGGGGACCAAAGCAGGAAAAGTTCTCTAGTGTTGCCCCATTTGTCTCGGATGATGCGCACCGCAACATTACATCTAATGCCGGTTACTGCGTTGCGCAACTCTGAACCTCCTGCTGGCTGCTGCGTGGCGCAGCATTTGGTATTCGTCATACCCCATCTGTTTTTGAGAATCTTTTGAAAAATGTGTTTGTATGTTAGTGCTAAGGGAGCATGTTTTAATAAAACCTGTGATTCTTCCCTTGACAATGTATTTTATTTCATGCTACAGAGGCTTACATATTAAGATTTTGGTAGACGTTGACAATTCTTAATATTTTTTCAGAAAACCTTCAGGAGATAAGGATATTTATCCCAGAATAACATAGGTTTTTATAGGCGTTTTTAGCAGGCGTTTTAGGAGTAAATGGGTTAATGCATTTCCCCTCTGAAGAAGTTAAAAACCACTTTATTATCTGTCATTAATTCTTAAAAATGTTTTAGTTGATCCTTTAATTTGGAAAGTGTCTCCTTGAACTAAAGTTGTCCATTTGCTCTTTGTCCCTGTAGACTTTCATACCATCAGCGGATAGTGGACATTGTCCCTCCAACCTTCTCAGCACTCATCCCAGCCGAACCCATCTTTACTTACAAATACGAAGACGAGAGCGCTTGTAAGAACACTTAAAATATATATATTTTTTACTCAACAGCAGGCCCAAACGGAATCTGCTGATTTTTTTCCAAGTTGTCAGCGGTGATCCAAAATGAAAATCTGATGGACTGTGCTTCTGCTTGTGGTGAAGATGTTAACATTGAGTTCAATTTAAAAAGAAAATCTGCGGAATTCTGCGTCCTCATATTCTGTCTGGCCCTACAAACAGTAGTCTATATCCACAACGTTTTGCTGCCGGAAAATCCGTCGGCTGTCACTCTTTTCGGCAGGATGTCCGTTTCCTTCCTCTTTCTTTGTGTTGGCGTTCTAACCTCCGGTGGATTTCTGAGGACTAACAGCAATGCTCCTCAGATCTCTGCAGGGTAAATCCAGACAGCTAGCTAGACTATCTGTCCAATCTGAGTTTTCTGTTGCACGACTAAAACAACTTTTGAATGTACACGTTTCACCAAAACAAGTTCCTCCCAGAGGCTATTTTGCAGAGGCACCGGGGCTCCGTCCAGCGCTTAGCGACGCCCATGATGATTGTGATTGGTTTAAAGAAATGCCAATAAACCAGAGCACGTTTTTCTCCCATCACGGAATGCTATGTGGACTAGCCAGACCCTCCTCCGCAGCGCTGTGGAGGAAGGTCTGGCAATTCGAGACTATGCAGACAGTAATATAATCTGCTAAACCCTGCCCAGGAGAGAACTTCCCAGCATTCAATCTTATTTAAAGTATTTTAGTTTTCCTCTTGTCAGCCTTGAATGGTTCCAAAGATCGGTCTGTAACTAGCATATCAGTTTAGACCTGAATACCTGACCGACTGTCTCTCCTGCGTCACAGCTTCGTTACCCGGTTACCCAGCATCCGTCACTGTTGGAAACGCCATTAAGAACCGAGCATCCAACGAAGAGATCCTAACCATCCTCAAAGAAGTGCCCAACCCCAACCAAGAAGATGATGATGGTTAGTTTCTTATTTTATTTTTGCGTTATTGTAATTTTTCATTTACGGTAGTTTTCATATTTCTTTCTGTGCAAAAATGAGCCTTTTGCAATTCCTTTTATTCTTTCTCTCCTTCCAGATGAGGGCGAGAGCTTCAACCCCCTGAAGGTGGACGTGTTCCTGCAGACTCTGCTCCATCTGGCAGCCAAGTCCTTCAGCCACTCCTTCAGTGCCCTCGGCAAGTAAGTCTGCCCACTGTGAAAACGAACCACATTTTACTTTGTCTTCATACCTTTTTTAGTTTCACCAGTTTTCAAATGTGTCCCTCCCACAGAGGAAACCCACTGTGGAGCTAATGGACATAACATAAATATGATGATGAATCATTTTATTTCAGTTAAATCCAGGACTTAGCCAAAGAATTTGAACATCAAATCAAAACTTCTCAGTCCCTCCCCCTTTTCCGCTAAAGCCCAAACTGTCTCCTAAGCCCCTCCCCCCACAAGGGCGAATGAATGCGTGTGCATGAGCATTGATTGACACACAGACACACAGAAAGTTAGTTTTATAAGGCTTACCTGCTGCACCTTTTAACATGCATGAAAGAAACAGGAACATGCATCTGATCTCTCCAGGTTCCATGAAATCCTGAAGGCCCTGACGGAGAGCGACGAGGGGAAGCTGCACATCCTCAAGGTGGTTTATGACGTGTGGAGAAATCACCCGCAGGTACAAACAACAAGACGTTTTCTTCTTTTTAAATTAAGAGTGGAAAAAGTTCAAACCTGAAAAACGATAGAGAGTTACAATGTGTTTTGTATCAGGGTTGCACGATATTGACAAAATGTGATATTGCGATTAGGGCTGCACAATATATTGATAAAAAAATCAATGATTTAATTTCATCGTTTCAAACCTCATCGCAACATCAACAGGCGCAAAAACCATATCGCAAAAGGCTGCGACATATCGAGAAAGACACTCAGAGATATTTTGTGTTAGTTGAAAGAAAATATCAGTAAAAGCTGCACTTTAAAATGTTCTTTTTTAGCGGTGCCTTTTATATTTAATTCAATGTTCATTTTGTTCAATAAAAGAATGTTGGAAATGATTTCCTCTCATTTGTTATAAATTCAATAAGCCATTTGTTGTATTTTAGCAGAACACTGAAAGCTGCAGAACTGATTACACTTTAATATCTGTTTATTTATCGCAAGTAATATCGTCATCGTAATATTCATTATGGCAGATGGCATAATTTTCTCATATTGTGCAGCCCTAATTGCGATATTGATTATGAATATTGCAATATTAATTTTGATATTTTTAAACATATGTAAAATTATAAAAGTTATGGGAAAACGCATCAATATAGATTCATAACAAATGCAACAAAAGGTTTACTTCAACTGACGGTCACATTGGACTGGTCCAACATGAATAAATAAATAAGGACCATGTCTACAGAACAGGACATGTTCTACTGGTTGGACAGTATGACATATAGAAATAAAGAGAACAGGACATGTTCTACTGGTTGGACAGTATGAAATATAGAAATAAAGAGAACAGGACATGTTCTACTGGTTGGACAGTATGAAATATAGAAATAAAGAGAACAGGACATGTTCTACTGGTTGGACAGTATGAAATATAGAAATAAAGAGAACAGGACATGTTCTACTGGTTGGACAGTATGAAATACACTGAAATACACTTACACTGTTACTCTGTCGAAATATTCACACCTGTGGTACGCTCCATAGGATTTGTCACGTAGTGGACCCGTGCGCTGACGTGCACTAACATGTGCAAGTGGCACGGTAACTGGCCAATGAAACATGACCTTTACAGCGTTTCAAGCGGGCTGTACATCAAACACAACTAAGCCCCACAGCCAACGGACGGGACGCAGCGCTCCACAAAAATGTATACATCGTGTGGAGTTGCCCGCTCGGTTAACCTATCGTGTGCTCTTGGCTGCGTTACAGATGATCGCGGTGTTGGTGGACAAAATGATTCGGACGCAGATCGTGGACTGCGCTGCTGTGGCCAACTGGCTCTTCTCTCAGGACATGGCTCATGAGTTCACCAGGTGGGACAGGACACGGGGAGGGAAAGGAAGTTTTGCCAACAATGTTTTTTCTTCTTTTTCTCTCTGCCTGCCTCTGTAAAACTAAAAACTAAAATAAAACGTTGTTATCCTCCTGTAGACTTTTCATCTGGGAGATTCTTCACTCAACCATCCGGAAGATGGACAAACACGTCCAGAAGATCCAGCAGGAGTTGGAGGAGGCCAAGGACAAACTGGAGAAACAGCAGCATAAGAGGGTAACTTCATCCATCACGTTATGTCTGTCCTGGTCGCGTCACGCTTACATTAACGAGTGAGAATGAGCATTAAATGATTTAGGTCGGTTTAGTTTATTTTGAACAATGTTAAAAATAAGAACATGAATACCAAAACCAACAAAAACAGAATACACAGCAAACCTATCTTTCAAGATGAATGTAAATGATTCAAATGAGGATTCTCTTGTTCAAAATTGAGTAGGAAGAAGTAAAAAAAAAAAAGAAAAACCTTTTGTGGTCCTACCGCCTTTTTCTACTTTTGAAATTGTATACAAACAATTAAATTCTTATTTATAAATGTATACATACACAAACATGCATATACACATACTTACACGCGCATATACACATGCGTACACCAGCTTAAGGTTTAAAGTAGGAAGGGTGTAATGTTTGTGTGTGCGTTTGTTCCCCAGCAGAAGGACAGCGGGGACGACGAGGACATGGACAAGAACAGCGAGGACGAGGAGGGCCAGTTGGAGGAGCAGATCGAGAGGCTACAGGAGAAGGTGGAGTCGGCTCAGAGCGAACAGAAGAACCTCTTCCTCGTCATCTTCCAGGTACCGAAGGGCCGCCGGGGAACCCGGAGATCTTTAGACGTTACGGGCCCTGTTTTAGCGATCTAAGTGCGTGGCGCGGGATGGTTTAGGCCGTGTACGAATCCACTTTTGCTAGTTTGACGGCAGAAAAAAGGGTCCGTGCGCCGGGTGCATGATTCCAAAGGGTTGTACTTAGTGTCTTCATTAATTCATAGGTGTGTTTTGGGCGTAAGGTGCAATCAACCAATCAGAGATCATCTCCCATTCCCTTTAAAAGCCAAGTGCGTTTGGACCATGGCGCATTGCTGTTATGATGGAGGATTTGTAATCTTTTTTTGTGTGTGTGTGTAACAAGCATAGTGTGCGCACACTGTGCTCGAGCCTAGGAGCATTTTACTAATGCGCTTTTTTCAAATAACAATGAAATGCTGCGTTATTGACTTCAGACCAGGTTTTTGTTGGTCAATGGCACGATCGCTTCCCGCTGCCTCAAGATAGCAATATGCCCAGAATGCACCTGAACACACCTCCCTGTAAGAGAGCTGGATGGTGTTAAATTAGCAAAGACACTTGCGCCTCTCTGCGCCGGGTGCTAGATAGGGCCCTACATGTCATTTAGCCGACCTGTCTATCCGAAGCAACTTACAGTTTCTATACAGTATATATATTAGAGGTCTCGCTCAGGGACACATTGTTGATGTATCGCAGTGGAAATCAAACCCAGAAACCCCCACGCCAAAGGCACGTGTCATACCCACTGCGCCGTCACATAGAAGTTTTCGGCTCCATTTCACAGAGCAGTCGAGCAAATGTTGCTGGTGAAGAACAGACATCCCTTAATTGTTACAAAGCAACTTCGACTCATCCGGTGTAGGCTGTGGTGGTTCTGAGTAGAGCTGGGCAATATATCCATATTATATATCGATATTGTGATATGTAACTAGATATCGTCTTAGATTTTGGATATTGTAATATGGCATGTAGTGTTGTCTTTTCCTGGTTTTAAAGGCTGCATTACAGTAAAGTGATGTCATTTTCTGAACTTACCAGACTGTTGTAACTGTTCTATTATTTGCCTTTACACACTTAGTCATTGTATCCACATTACTGATGATTATTCATCACAACCCTCATTGTGTAAATATTTTGGGAAAGCAATAATTGTCAACCCTACAGTATCTTTGGCCTTTTCCCTATGGCCCAGCCCTAGTTCTGATTAGATCCCACACGTGAATATGCACAACAGGATCAAAGAAAGCGGCTAGAAACGCACAACAATCTGCATTTTCTTTTGCTGTTTTTCTAGTAATTCTGTACATTTCTTTGGATGGAAACGTGACTATAGACGAGCAGGAAGTTATCGGAGTCAAACTATATAACTCAGGCTGATGACATGGACACATTGTTCCGTATACAGTCCCCTGATTGGTGCAGCTTTAACATAAGTTTTTGTGCGCTTGTTTTAAATGTTTTTTTTCCCGCCCACAGCGCTTCATCATGTTGCTGACGGAGCATCTGGTTCGCTGTGAGACGGGCAGCATCGACATCACCACGCCCTGGTACAAGAACTGTGTCGGACGGCTGCAGCAGGTGTTTCTCATGGTAAAACATTATATACACACACACACACACACACACACAGGGGGTGAATCTTCACTGGTCTCACGATTCAATTTGATTTGTGATTATCCTGTCGAATGTCTTGAATCGATTAGATATCATGATGCGTCACCTGTTCAATATTATATTTATTGCTGCACGTGGTTTTCATCAACAAATTCAAGCTGTCAGATATATCTGAACTCATAGATAGATAGATAATTCAATTTTATTGTATCTGCTCTTAAAAAAAAGATACTTCCTGAATGTAGCAGAGTCTGAACACCGCAGACAAAGGGCAAAAAACTAAAAAAAAATCCACAAGTAACATCAGTAGGCAATAATCGATTATGGTCTGTCACTGCATCGATGCAGAATCGTCCGGCCCCAGTCTATATCCTCGATGTTCCACTTAAGGAGTTTTCTGTTGCACGACTTAAACAGCCTTTGAACGTGCACACGTTCCACCAAAACAAGCTCCTTCCAAACTCCCATCCCGGAATGCCGCGTGGACTCGCCAGACCCTCCTCCGCAGCGCTGTGGAGGAAGGTCTGGCAAAGCGAGACTACAACGCCCCTAACACACACAGACTGCACTAACACAGTGTGTTCGTCCTTTCTCTGGATGACGTGATGTCTCTCCTTGTTCCACAGCACCATGTTACCATCCAGCAGTACATGGGAACCCTGGAGAACCTGCTGTTCACCGCCGAGCTCGACCACCACATCCTGGCCGTGTACCAGCAGTTCTGTGCCCTCCAGCTCTGAGACGCACACACACACGTAATTGGACGGAATGTGTACTTGTGTTCACACAGTACCTGTGCTAAACCTCCACATTAGAAACTACTAGCTCTTGCATCAAGAATCCCCTCATTACAGTTTTGTTTTAATTTGACATCTGTTTTGTGTTTGGTACCAGACATGTTAGTTTTGTGCGACCTCAACTGAGGATGTCTTTCAAAAGTAAGTTTTCAAAAGATTTTGACAAATCCTCTTGTCACTAATTTTCTGTAGTGTTCCATTTTATTTGTTTTTTTTAAATTTTTGCTTGATTTTTAATTCTGTTTCATTTTTACATCCTGCTCGTATTCTTATGAATGGGTCTTTTTAAAAATGTCTGAGTCCAGACGGAGCTGGAGAAGTGGTCGTAGGAGACTGGGTTTCAGGTCGGCTCCGATTTGATTCTGATCGATCGGGAGAGCGCTCTACTTTTTATATTTGTGTTATGTGGAACTTGGAAAGGATTAAAACTCTGCAGTCTTTATCCGCCTGCTTGTTTGTGTCATGTCATTTTCTTCACCTCAGCCGCTGACTGCCACTCAATGTTAAACATGGCATCCAAATGGGTCAATCCCATCTTAACATACAGAATCAGCACTGAATTAATTCCCTTTATTGCACAAATCCCACAACCGTAGAAGTAATTTTACAAATAAAAGCCATTAAAAAGTAGTTAAATGGTGTTATGACAGTTGTTATAGCCACGACACAATGATAGTCACACTTCAATTAACCCAGAATGTGATTCAAGGTACAATTGTATTAAGTTTGGTTAATCTGCTCATTAATACAGCTAACTAACCAGATCCTGAGATCCATACATTTAGCTTTCAGAAAACCTGACTAGTGTGTCAAGTTTTTATACACTGTATTAAGAGTCAGTAAACCGTACCTTTTTCTAGTGGTTTTAGTAAAAATGTGCTGCTGATGATGTGACAATACATGGAGTTATTCTGAACAGTTCCAGGTGGAGTCTGGCAGCAGAAACTGATCCAAAACGTTAACAGTCAACATCAGGTTTGGTTGTCAGTCCCTGAGAGTCCAACAGAAACCAGTTTTTCTCTGCACAGTGGCCGAAAATAGACCCGATCGCAATGCAGCTTCAAGTGTTAGGAGTAGTTCATATGTTCGGTGACTGCTGGAAGAAATCCTGGGAACAGCAACAAAACACTGAAGCGTTCAGGAAACGTAGTTAAACCGTATCTCTAAGAAAAGATCTACGCGTACATTTTTCCAGAGCAGGTTCTGTATTGAGCTGCAACTCGTTTTGGTTAGACCACATTTTCTCCCCTATTACTACAATCATTGTTAAAAAGTGACCTTGTCTCAAGGCAACGTGAGAAACCAAATATCATCTCATACACATGATCAGTACAGGAATGTTTTTACTTCCATTCAGAGAGTTTTTTTTCCCAACTCACTGGGATTTTTAGAATGTGGCGACAAAACTATTTACCCAACTTCCACCCTACAAACTACGTTTACGTGTAAAAAAAAAAAATTATAAAACCTATCAATGCAATCTGCTGAGTTTATTGACGCAGATATAATATTCTGTGGTTTTACTTTAACTGTCAGTAGCAAAAGAATTAATGTAGAATCTGTACAAGTTTGGCCCCAATGTCATACAAAAGAATCAATGGTTGGATGTCTTGATAAAATAACTATGAATCTGAGGTTACCAAAACCATAAACCTTTCTTCTTTGTTTCATACCAAAGAGAAACTGTCTGAGTGGTCGCTCATAACTCCCGGTGTGTGTGTGTGTGTCTCTCTCTCTCTCTCTCTCTCTCTCTCTCTCCTCCCAAGCCCCTCAGCATGTTGCCTTCTCCACACTCGGAATGCTTTCAGAGACTGTCGAGACGCTGGTCTTTTTGGTCCCGTAAGTGGCCTGTTCTTCGGCCAGCAGGCGTCTGTATGGTGTGTGGAAGAAGATCACGAAGCAGCAGGTGAAGAAACTTAGCAGTCCTGCCATCACAAGCATCGGCACTGAGGGCGAGAAATGTCCAGATTAAGGTACAACTTTAAGGTACTCAACGTGCCTAATAGCCTACGTTTGATAGTAAAGTTAATGTCCTGGAGGATGTGTGGTGGCCTGTATAAAGCATCTTGTACACAGAGTAACTCCATTAGTGAGATGTAATGTAAGCTGTCAAATGTAAAGAAAAAGCTTTCTTTTTAAAACCACTGCTACATTTGTTCAACTTCTTCTGTCAAACCCACTCGCAATAAACATGTTATGTGGCTATCAATGATTGATCAAAGTGCATGAAAAACACTTGGGTGACTGACTATGGGGGGAAATCTAAATAAAATATGAAAGAATGCATATAGTGTATGGTCTGAGATTATGTCATAAATATGTGAACTTTGCCACATCACAAAAGTTCTTGTTTTATTTTTATGTTTGCATTGAATAGATAAGGCTGGAAATTCACACAAGTGGAAGGAGTTTCTGCTCCCTGCCTGTAGAAGCACTAATGTGCAAGTTCCACCTACATATTTACATATAATACATATTTTGTACTTTAATACCCAGAAATCTTCAAGTTGAGGTCAGTGGGAGTGTGGCGCTCTGAATCAAAACAAATCAAAAAGACTTGGCGCGTCGGGTTTGATTCCCACCAAGGTTGCCGCCTTTTTTTTTGTTTTTAGATGCTCCTGGCGGTGTAACATTTTATGACCTACCCTTCCAGCTCAGGACTTCACCCCCGCAGGTCGACAGAGGAGAGTCTGCGAGCCGTTTGGTTAAAGCCTGAAGGAGGAGAATGTAGAGAACACACTGAACCTGTCTGGTAGGATCACAAGGAAACAAGTCAGGATTAATATGAACGCGTATGTAAATCAAATCCAGGAACTAATCACGTTTATTTTTCTTTTAAAATAGATATCAAAAAGACAGGTGGAAATTGGTTTTACTTCAAACTGCTGTCAATGATTTTCCTTGAGCAGAAACACAGACGTGGGGATAACATCCGGGTAGAAATGTCTTTAAAGTCCACATTATTTTCTATTATAATACCAATCTGCCATACTATATACTGTGTGTATGTTTTGCTCAGACAGTAGTACCCCGATACGAAGACGAGTCCGGCTGATGTGGCTTCTCCAACGGGATATGAACACTCCACAGACAGCTCCATGGCCACCGGGTAAATAGAGAAACCGAAAAAGCCCAAAAGAGAGCAGACGGCAGCCACGGCGGCTTTCTGATGCGGCAACAGAGACACCTGAGAGGAGGAGAGCAGCTCTGAATATCACAGTATCAACAGGCCAAAATATAAATTATGAAATCAAATGTTGCATTCATCTTTCCTACAAATCTTTCGTGATCCTTTGCTATTTAACAACGTCCACCTCAATGTTAAGATATACATAATATAATAGATGAATGTCCTTTTCATATAGTGAACAAGTGTTGCCATTCGGCTGCTCAGTATTAATTAATTAATCCAGTTTTACTCGAGTTCATTAAAGGTCCCATGACATGGTGCTCTTTGGATGCTTTTATATAGACCTTGGTGGTCCCCTAATACTGTATCTGAAGTCTCTTTTATATAGACCTTAGTGGTCCCCTAATACTGTATCTGAAGTCTCTTTTATATAGACCTTAGTGGTCCCCTAATACTGTATCTGAAGTCTCTTTTATATAGACCTTAGTGGTCCCCTAATACTGTATCTGAAGTCTCTTTTATATAGACCTTAGTGGTCCCCTAATACTGTATCTGAAGTCTCTTTTATATAGACCTTAGTGGTCCCCTAATACTGTATCTGAAGTCTCTTTTATATAGACCTTAGTGGTCCCCTAATACTGTATCTGAAGTCTCTTTTAGGTGGAGGGTGGGGGTGTGGCCTTGACCAACTGCCACTTTGCTCGTTTGAAAGCCATGATGTCTCTCTCTCATGGGTGGGCCAAATTCTCTGGGCGGGCAAAGCAGAGAAAGGAGAGGTAACCTAAACTAACCTTGCTCCTTATGACCTCATAAGGAGAAGATTCCAGATCGGCCCATCTGAGCTTTAATTTTCTCAAAGGCAGAGAAGGATACCCAGGGCTCGGTTTACACCTATCGCCATTTCTAGCCACTGGGGGACCATAGGCAGGCTGGGGGAACGCATATTAATGTTAAAAAACCTCATAAAGTGACATTTTCATGCCATGGGACCTTAAAATATTTCCATTTGCTACTTTAAACAGTCTGATAGCGCTTTGTTTTCAAGGTATGTTTGAAATACCGAAGAAAACTTAAGAAGAAGCTAAAATAGGGCCCACTGTTTTTTACGGTCTTATGGTTTCTTCTTTGGTCGTTCTTTTTTAATATGCTTTTTTTGTTTCCTTATTGTACTCACTAGATCACTTTAAGGAAGACAATAGTGTTTCCCTGATTACTGTACATGGAAAGAATGACAACAAAGATCTCCCTTCAACATTGAACCTTGACGATGCGTTGGGATATTTCTATATCCGTTTAGATTATTTTCCTTTAACTTGATAAAGTGGCTTTATTTATAAAGTGCTTCCTCTCTACTGTTTATATACATCCAGGGCTTCTGGAAAGAGAAAAAAACTAACTTTATGTTGTGTGTGTCCTCTGGGTAACCTGGCATGGTGATTTTATTTATACTGAACTTAACAGAACTGCTGCATTCGCATCACAATAAAGAATAGTAACTGTCGAAACACATTGACGAACATCAAACATTGTGACTGTTGGCATTCCCTTTGTTTGTTCAACCTTCAAAGTCTGTCAAACATTGTAGACGCGCACTTATATCGTCTTCAAAAAAAGAAATCTACCTGTGAAATCTAACTGAACGTTTGCTGTGAATGTAGAGGTTTGTGTATTATTAATGTTTATTTCTGTACATGTAGAGTTACCAAAAGGTAAGATGTTAAGGGCATGTTCTGAAAGCAATGTGACAGTTCTAAGTTACTTTAAACTGCAACAACCTTATTAACAAAAAAACGACCTTTTTAAACAACTGTTCAGAGTAAATTAACTAATAACCGTCTCAAACTCTCTCACATCTTGCCAGTGCCTTCTCTCCTGCCCACTCTCCTTTAAATAAACTAGAAATACAAGATGTGGAGCTTCAAACTATTCCCGTCTGTTGTTCTCACCAATGAGAAGGCGATGCATGAAAGAGCAGTGAAGCTCATGTTGATCTTTATGGCCTCCGTGAACTTCTTGGTCTTGTCGACGTAGAGACCGAGAACAGCGGCACCCACGATGCCAAACACGATGAAGAGAGCGCCACAAACGCCAGCAAAGTCCTGCAGCAATGAGAGTCAGTCACAGGTTTATCATTAAAGTCTGCATCCAGTATGTAAAATAATTTAAGGGTTTGTTTTCTTTCCTTTTGTTCCATCAGTTACTTAAAGGGTAACTACTGTTTTGTTCAACCTGGACCCTATTTTCCTATGTTTTTGTGTCTAAGTGACTGATTGGAACAACAGTCTTTGACATTGGTCCAGTTTTAAGCGAGATCGCTGCAGTCGGCAGCGGAGAAGCAAGCTACAATCTAAGTTAATAGGACAATATCCAGCTTGTATTTACCTTCACAAAAGTGCTTGTTTTGCCACTGACCGGCTCAGATTAATATTCTAAGTGTCTGACAACATTATGGAAACAATCTCTGCAGAGATAGACTTATTTAAAACCTCAGACTTTTTATTTCAACCAAAACTAGAGTTGTGATGGTTGGAAAAGTGGAAAGACGACCCAAGACGGCTTTTCATAGTTTTATTTTGTTTCTGTCGACTTTGATTGAATTATATTTTACGATGCTAAAATGACTGTTTATTTACATGGTGTCTGGTGGGTTTAACAAGATTTCGCAGATGTTTTGATGTTTAAAAAAGGATCTTACTCTTTAACAGAAAGGACAACCTCCTTAGAAATCTTTTCCATAATGGTTTCAGACAGTTAGAATATTAATCTGAGCCCATCAGTGGCCAAACGAGCACTTTTGTGAAGGTAAATACAAACTGGACAATTGCCCTATTAATTTACATTGTAGCTTGTTTGGCTGCTGCCGACTGCAGCGATCTCGCTTAATACTGGACCAATGTCAAAGATTATTGTTCCCATCAGTCACTTTGACACCAAAACATAGGGAAATAGGTTGAAAAAAACAGTAGTTACCATTTAAGATCCAGTTTGCACTCTCAATACCTATAGTACATACTTGTGCATTTTTAAAGCAAATAACCAATTTATTTATTGCTCAATAGTCTTTCTTCCCAATTTTCCCCACTTACACAGTTTACTGGCACACAATTCATTACTGTGTAATGGGTTTAGACTGTAAATCCACTAACATTTATTATCAAATATGATGTCTGGTGTTGCTTTTATTGCTCAATTGATACCAATTGCCCAATTAATACCAAATTGTTCCTCATGGAAATCAATATGGTGTCTTACATTGGTGTATCCTTGCACACACAGGATCTGTTGCAGCAGCGTGGAGAAGCAGGTGAAAACAGCGACACCCGAACCGAAGCACAGCAGCAGGATGAGGTAGGCTTTGTTCCTCAGTAACTAGAGGAAAGGGACACAAGGATTTGTAACAGAAACCTTACGGGAAAATAAGGTCACCACAGCAACAGCATTCAACCAGGGAAACCGAATATCAGCACGCACAGAGAACATACAATTGGCAAGAAAGCTTAAAATAAAGTGTTAATTTATGTAAATCTATTTGGTCTGTAAAAAGTGATGGATGTTTCCAGATGGTTTGGGTAATCATTTTACCGTTCACCTTCACTTAGTTTGTTTAAAACCTGACTATCTGGCCATGCTTGATTCTTGTCCCCGTAGAACATATTTTTGGCGATGTTGCCAGATCTTAGCAATTAACTTGTTCAATGTTATTAAAATCTGCCTGGCGCAGACTCAAGTTTGGTTCTGAGTTGGTTACCTTCCCATGTCCTCACCAGTTTGATCCCCTGTATGAACGGCTCCGAGCCGGAGGACTCGGCACTTGCTGACGGTGGCGTGGGGGGGGAGCTGCTCCGTATCCCCACCGTTGCTAGGAAACAGATGAAGCATGCCGGGGCCGCGTAGGCAATCAGCTAGGAGGAGGGATGAGACACACATAATGTGATGATAAATGGATGTTAGCACCAGAATTCAAAGACAATCATTAGCAGGTGAGGTGCCACAGAGCCTGGCAGTTTTCTGTGTTACCAGCTGCAATCCCACAATGCCCTCTGGGAATCCTCCGATTCTAGGCCAACTGGTGTATTTTTTTCCCTTTTCTTTTTGACAGTTTGGCCTTTACTGGGAAGTTCACAGTAGACAGTGACAGGAAACATGGGACACCTCATTTCAATAGAATAGGAAGATTTGGATAAAAGCGTTACCTAAATGACATGTAATAGGCATTCATATCTAGACATCTAAACTCAACATTTTGTTATGCATTCATAACGACTTTCCGTATTCACACAAATTGCTAATAAATGCTTGAGCAGTAGTTCACGTTGGTCAATGGATTTCTCATTAAAGCTACAACAATTGATTTTTGACCATAGAAACATGGCCCTAACATTTTTTTTTCAAATAGTAGAGCTGTTTTGGGTGACTTGTTAGCAAACAGTTGCATTTATTCGGAGTGGTGTTTGTCTCCATGAATGGAAGTCCAAAATCCCTTCTCCTTCTAGCTCTGGTTTGGTGCCCAATAGTCTCGCTAGTCTTGCCAGAACTTCCTCCACAGTGCTGCATAGAAGGGTCTGGCTAGTCCACACAGCATTCTGGGATGGGAGAAAAACATGCTCTGGTTTATTGGCATTTGATTAAAACAATCAGAATCGTCTTGGGCGGCGCTAAGCTTCGCAAAGAGCCGCGGGAAGGAACTTGTTTTTGTGAACGTGCGTACGTTCAAAAGTTGTTTTCGTCGTGCAAGAGAAAACTCAAGATTGGACAATACATGCATCCGGCGGAATTTCGTGCGGCACCTGGAAGTGGAACATCAAGGATATAGACTAGGTCTTCAACAACTCCCCAGGAAAGAAATCTGACTCTAATCTGCTAAATGATACACTTTCTTCACCAGCTACCTGCTAACCTTAAAAAATACCGATACTGTGGCCGGTTAGCTCGGTTGGTGGAGCGGGCGCACATATGCAGAGGTTTGTTCCTCGATGCAGAAGGTCAGGGTTCGAATCCGACCTGTGGCGGTTTTCCTGCATGTCTTCCCCCCTTTCATATCTCAGCTTTCCTATCCGATAAAGGCAGAAATGCCAAAAAACAAATAAAAATAAAAACAAATACTGATATTCAATAATAATAATAATAATAATAATAATAATAATAATAGTTTGTTGGTCTGCTGGTTTAATATGCATCTAACTGACAGAGTAGGCAACCGTTGCTCATTAACCACTTCTCCCACCTTTTCTTAAAAGATGAAAAGTGGTGCGTGATATAACTGGTGACTATCAATTCCCCACACAGGGCAGGAAATGCTTTTGTCCATTTTACACAGGTGCACACCAATTCCACAATTCATAAGCCAACCTTTTGAGGCCACAATCCTATGGTTCAACTGGCCTTTAATGATGGCAATGTTCAGCCAGCTTCTAAACAGCATCATAACAGTACAACTGAAACCTGACCAGACTCCTCATCAGTGGATTTGAAGACTTTTTCTTAGTTCAGCTCACCAGGGTTGGGATCTGTGTAGATGTTCGAACTATCAGGGGAGAGATGATGTTAGCGAGCAGGAGTCCCAGCGGATTGGCTGAGGAGGGAAAAGAGAAGTGTAATTAAAAGGTTATTCTGGTTGTTAAGAATCAACACTGTTCCCTGTTTCAGTCGTCCTAGACCTTTTAAGTTTCCGGGACGACATGGA
Organism: Perca flavescens; assembly: GCF_004354835.1. NCBI lineage: Eukaryota > Metazoa > Chordata > Actinopteri > Perciformes > Percidae > Perca > Perca flavescens. The sequence goes on along the minus strand of NC_041340.1, from coordinate 6,733,034 downwards.
ATATATGAAAACGGTATCTTCAAGAAATAGCTCATATTACTCATATCTTTAAAGAATAACAATTACTACTAAAATACATTGTATTACACTGGTTATTTCTCTTTGGACAAATCTTTCAGTTTGCTGACATGCAGAAATCTAAGTGCTTCCCCGCACTTTACAGCACGTGCTGAAACTAAATCAGTTCCTACTTTTTTTTTGTTACACAGCACCAAATCTGGGCCAACATGTTATGAGGCCCTAACACTAATGGAAAATATTATTTAACATGTAAAACTGAATATCTGTAATGATAAATAGTAAATCACTCACACATGGAGGCGATCATGTTAGCTGTGGCACGCTGGTGGTCAGGGAACCAGAGAGCAGCCAGCTTGGTGGGGGTGAAAATGATGAGGGGCTGAGCGATGGCACCAAGGGTCTGACCCACCATCACTGCAGCGTACGGGATTGTATACTGGTCTTCCTCAGATTTCCCAAAGAAGCGCACCAGGCCTCCGAACATGTTCAGCCAGGCTCCCAGAATCAGCTGCAAAGTCAACATGGCAAAAGGTCAACATGTGCGGTTTCGGATTTAAGAAGTAATCTACACTCTATCCCCCCGTCTTGGGTACTAACAGCTTAGGTTTCCGCACTTCTCAGGGTTCGTTTTTTTTCTGTTGATGAGGTTGACGTTTGTGTAGCTGGTGCTCTTGTCTGTTTTAGTTTGGTCACTGTTGATGTCGCTCCTCATGTTTTCTACGGTTATTCATCTGTTTACTCCAAACTAAATATGCAACTGCTTCATCCTTTCCCAAGAAAGAGCTCCTAGACTTAATGTGTTCACAAAAAATGGAAACTTGTGTTATATCAATCTGCAAATGAGAACAGGCAGAGCAACGTGACATCATGACGTTGTGTAAACATGCACGCCATTTTCTAAAGCCAAGTGGCGTACTATCTGTACGCATTTTGAGCTATCCGCGTCCGTCTCCGCCGTAAGTCATCCGCGTGTATGTCTACGCTTCTACGCCGGGTGTAATTCTACCGTATACAGCACGTTGCATTTGGAGCTATCTGCGTGGATGTCTACACCGTATTGACAATGAGGACATACGTCATGGAAGGTTGCTGTCACGTGACGATTTGGGAGGCGTCTGAGCCCGCCCGCCATTTTGGGATCCTACGCTATCGGTTGCCAGGTTTAACAGTGTAAGAGCGACACCGAGACGGAGCAGGAAAGACGGCTCGAAGAATTAGCATCGTGGCGAATGGGTTGGGTTTAAGAAAAGAAGACCGGGACGGTTGGGTTTAGGAAACGTGACACGCAGGACACGATCCCCGTCTCCTGGGTGAAAGTCCTGTGTTGTTTGACCCAACCTACCTACGTGGATTTTTGGACTTTCATACTACTCGCTACGGCTGAATTGACATGCAATCGCAAGGTAATGGAAGTCAATGGAGGCCAAATGGCGTTGGTAAACACGCTCAAAAGCGATTATGCGTCTTGATAACACGCCAATAATGGCATATGAATTGGCGTGTCATACATACGCCACTTCATGAGATCAGTCTGGGCAGAGAAACAATTACTTCTATTAAATTGTCACAGGTTTACAGTATTACACCAAACCGATTCTATACCCAGATCTTAGAAAAATGTATCCATCATTTATCACATTTTTTGCAGTTATTATTTTGTAGATGTATGTACTGTATCTTGTTATAATCATTTCAAGTTTGAATGTCATTTTGTGATTTTTTGTGTGCATTTACAATGCTCAAACAATAAACTGTATGGCCACCACCATGCAGACACTGTGTCCAACTCTATTTACACCATTTCCATTAAGATCTTCTTCTTAAGGCCCTGGACTGTTTCTTTCCTCCACACTTCTAAAATTTGTGTTGCGGTCATAAAAAAAAACAAAAAAAAACTAACCACAGATCCCAAAGTTTGCATTGGCTTCTACTGAAATCTACGTGGATCTACGTGTAAACACACAAAACAAAAAGAAACCGAAGAGTATCAACTCATTTCCTGTGATACGCTGGTCCATTATAGTCTATCAAGCTAAATGGCTGTAGTCTACGGTGCAAATTACACAAGAGCCCCTGGTGATGCCTCAGTTTTCAGAGTGAGGCGCGTACCGTGATCCGTAGCCCGAGGGTGTCCAGCATCCATGTTGTCCCAAAGCTGAGCGGTATGGCCACCACCATGTAAACCAGTGACAACCAGTTGATTTCCTCCAGGGTGACGTTCAGAAATTTGGCAGACTCGTCTGCTACTGGTGCAAAGGTCAGCCATATCTGGGAAGACACATGAAGAGATCGGTTCAAAAATGAGGTCTGTAATTTGAGGATTGGATCTACGGCTGGGCGATACGGGGAAAATTGGATAGCATGATATTCTTTACTAAATCCATCCATGTTGATATTGTGACGCTATTGTTGGGTTGACTATTGGTGCTTTCCCAAAATATTAACACACAGAGATTTGTGATGAATAATCATCAGTAATGTGGATATAATGACTAAGTGGGTAGCCAGAACAGTCTGTGAAAAGTACATCACTTCACTGTAATGCAGCCTTTAAAACCAAGAAAAGACAACACTTATGTCATGTTACGATATCTCAAATCTAAGACGATATCTAGTCTCATATATCAATATCGATAGATTGTCCAGCCCTAATTGGATCAGTTCTTAAAGACAGATATAAGATACACATTTTCTATGACAATTACATTATTTGGGTGGGTGCCTTTGCGTATGAAGTACTTTCAAACTGCTTTTACATCCTCAGCATTCTGCAGAAAGCTTAATCTAGGAGGCCCAAATTATATGAATTAAGAATAAGTTTTCCTTTTGGGGCTGAATATTTTACAGACACAACCATAACAGAAATAATGTTTCAATATAGCACCTAAACATTACAATAGACAAACAAAAAAATTAAATATCTCAAAAGGATTAAAAAAAAAAAAAAAAAAAACTGACGACAAAGTCGCAGCGTAGCTACTGGTCACATCGGTCTGTGCTGGTCAGTAAAATCTTCAAATTTGGAATACCAGTACATGGTATCTCTTTAATAAATCCTTGATAAGAGTGGCGTTTCACTGAAACCAAACCAGGCAGGATATAAGCCTGAATACCCTTTTGTAAATCTGCTGTGAGTTGACCCCAGTCAGCATTTCAAAATAAATGTTGACTCCGTACCCAAAAAAAGAAAAAAAAAAAAAGAAGGTACAACTGGATGCTTATTTTAGCAGGATGCCAACACTGAACTTTCTGTTTTTGCTTTTTAGTGGTTTCAGTTTATTTGGGCCACACACATTTATTTATTTCAGCAGCAAATCCATGAAATGAGTGTACAACAGACATTTTATTTTCATATTGCTAATTACATTGTTTTTAAAGTATGCTGTAGATAATAGATGAAAGGATGTCTACAGTCTTTTAGTCTTTCATACTTGTTTTCATGTTCAGTAATTTTAAGATTAAGTAATTTATGTTAATTATATGTGATATAAGAACTGATCACACACACTGGTTATGCAATGTATAAGGTCATATGGTTTGATCTATGGATCTCTCTTTAATTCGCAACTGTCAATAGAACATATTTACCCCAGTTTTTTGTTTTGTTTTATCTTCTTAGTGGTCAATCACCAGTTGCATTTTAGTGATCAGAGGTAGTCATGGACACAAAGAGGAAATGGCAAGACTTGCTCAGCTCATGTGAGAAAGAAATGGTTTCTATGATTCACCCCGGCTCGTTCTGCTCTGATATGACACCAGTTAACATGCATGTCGTTCTGCCGATGGAGATACAACAGGACATGTTCACGCTACTGGAAGAACTGGGTGAAAGGGACAATACTGCCATTAAAGCTGAAGAGGTAAAAAAATAAAATAAAATAAATAATAAGTCCATACTTTATACTACGATTTCACTACATGTTAGAGGGAATTGTTGTACTTTTCACTACAAATACCAGATCCAGAACAAAACGGACTAAAAAACTACTTTTTTCTTCAGGCAGTTAAATGCACAAACACTCCCCCTCTCCATTTCCTCCCTCTATAAGATGAATGTGCAATAAACCCATAATAATAATAATAATAATAATAATAATAATAAACCTCATTTTTTGTAAGTGCAATAACCTTGTATACTGCATGTTAATAGTGCCACCTTATCATGTTTATTTATCTTGATTTGTATAGTTCAGTACTCAAATTGTGCCATTTTATATTGTTGTTTGTTATTATTATATTTGACTATTTAAATTTGGCTATTTTATATTTCTGTCTGTTACTTATACTGTCAGACTAAAGAGCTGCTAAACTGTGTTTTGTTGCTGTGAAACAATAACAATTTGATTCTATTTTAAACTACAATTATTGGCTACTTTTCAGATCAACATAAATAAAACAGTATGTATCAGTTTATAAAATATGCATTGTTGTAGATTAAACTACCCAGCACTTTAAGTTGTTAACCTTGACAACATCATACTGCTGCTTATACGTTAATAAAACAGTATTCATATTTCAATAGCACTCTTCTGAATTGGGACATTTTGACATTGGGACTTCTACTTTTGATACGTTAGGTATATTTTGCTGTGTAAACTGTAGATTTTAAATGCAGGGATATGTATTTTTTACACCGTGGCATTGTAAAAGATCAATGTTAATACCTCTTCCACCACTGGGGTTTTGTTCAGAATTTAAATGAATGTAGAGAGGATCGGAGTGTAAATTGGTTAAATGTAAAACGGTCTTCACAGCAACACATCTGAAAAAACACAACACAATAATGACATCCTTGTTATTAGAAATAGATACAGAGTTTGCATTTGTCTGCAGAAAAGTTACAAATTTTACTTTAACACTTTCAAAACATTTTGGGATATTGGATGTCCTTCCTGTCTGCTTGCTGTAGTAACCTTATCTCCTAAATGTCATGTAAACAAAAAGTCTGGTTTCTGTTACTGGGTGAGGAGAAACCAGTATTACAGCTACATTTCTGCAGGAGCAACTTGAGTTCTTGGTTATGTACTGGCATAATTTGGTGTTTAACTTCCTTTAACTGGTGTGCTTCGGCGCATATGCATGACAAAAAGGCCTAGAACTATGCAGAGTTAACATAAGCTAGTTATCTGATTTGAACACACAATGCCAGTCCTGTCCCATACAGGGTGAAATGCTTGGAATTTCACATTTTCACACATTCCTCCTTTTCTTATTCTAGAGATCTGTTCTGTTTAAAGAGAAAAGAGTTTACTGTCAAAAAGATCAGGTTGTCTGACTGTCCGGCGATGCTTTTAGTCTCGCTTTGCCAGACCTTCCTCCACAGTGCTGCGGAGGAGGGTCTGGCGGGTCCACACAGCATTCTGGCATGGGAGAAAAACGTGCTCTGGTTTATTGGCATTTATTTAAACCAATCACAATCATCATGGGTGGCGCTAAGCGACGGACGGAGCAACGGTGCCTCTGCATAATCGCCTCGGGAAGGAACTTGTTTTGGTGGAACATGTGTACGTTCAAAGGTTGTTTTAGTCGTGCAACAGAAAACTCAGATTGGACAGATAGTCTAGCTAGCTGTCTGGATTGACCCTGCAGTAGGGCTGCTCGATTATGGAAAAAAATATAAATCACGATTATTTTGGTCAATATTGAAATCACGATAATTTAACACAATCAATCGTTGACTTCTGGAAACAAGTTGCAATTATTGAACTTAAGAAACTGGAAAAAGTTGAATAAATCAACAGTAAAAAAACACAACTGTGAAATTTGCCTCAATACCTTTCCTATTTAAACTTTATTTTTTCATTCAGAACACAAGAGAAAATAAGAGTTTACTTGCAAAACGTAATGAGCTAATTAATAGTTTTTCTCAATTATTCTGTTTTCGTGATCATTGGGAGCCTAACTCTTAATCACGATTAAATTTCGATTAATTGCACAGCCCTACCCTGCAGAGACCTGAGGAGCAGTTAACCATAGTCCTCATAAGACCGGAGTTTAAAATTCCAACACAAAGAAAGCAGAAGGTAACGAACATCCGGCCGAAAAGAGGGACATCGAACGGAATTTCCTGCGGCACCGGAGCAATCCCGGTAGCGCATCCCACTATGGCCATGCCAAGACCCGCCCTTCAATAGCATTCACACACTACAATTGGCCAGGCGTCCATGCTTACATGTACAGGTCCTATCCCCTGACCAATCCCCTAACCCTAAACTTAACGAGGTGAAATACCTTAGTAACCCCAACCAATCGAGCTGCTTCGTAGGGCGGGTCTTGGCGTGGCCATAGTGGGATTCGTAATTTTGCATCCCGGAAGTGGAACGTCGTGGATATAGACTATGTGATGCTTCAAAGCCCTCTGGTGGTCTGTTTATGACAAAACTTGGATGCATCTTGGCTTAACTTAACAATATTGTTTCATTATGACACCACCATGTCTCTGGTTTCCACTAGTCGAGTTTCATATTGTATTGAAACCACAATGCTTTATGCAGATGCAGACACCTAAAAAGAAATCCAGTATCAGCAGTCGGGCTTTATTATACAGTATATATTAACATAATCCATTGAAAAAGGACAAGATTCACATTCAAACCCAGTGCAAGTGCAAGATAATGAGGATTATGTTGGTTTGATTTGTGGTTATTATTTTTAAAATGATCGGATTATTATTTTCATTACAGTGGTATTAAGTCATGATAATAAATGATGATAGATAAATAAATTATAAAAGAAAAGTCTATGACTTTAATGTGGTAAAAACAAATAAACTTTCTTTGTATTTAAGAAAATAAAAATGAAGCCAAACTTCCACAAACTCAGTGCTTTCGATTCACAATTTGTTTGGTACTCAAAACGTACTGATGTTCAATACCTTTTTATTTTATTTAAATTTCATTCAAATACAACAGGCCTTTCTACATGATGCTTCCTGTGGTAAGACACTAACATGCAATGTTAGTATGATACTGTAAAAAAAAATCCTACCCTGTCTGTCTATCTGGCTCATCAGCTGTTATTTGCATCCCATTTTACATCCTGAATGACTCTCTGCCAGCTGAGCATCTTTTGTGAGTGGGAACACCAGCCCCGAGACCCATGGGAGCTGGAAATAGGCGAGGGAGGGCTCAGTTAGCATTACTGAGATTGGCACACTTGCCTCCAGGCACACTCTGCTTTTCAATGACAATATCCCTGGGGAATAATATCAAGTTCTACCAAACATAGGGAGGCATCACATGTCATCTACCCACACTGTTCACAACCACACCTGCCATTTAACTTGAGAAAAGAATCCCAGATATCTGAGAAAAGGACAACAAGCTGTCTATTTCCTCATGTTTAACCCTTGTGTTTTCCTCGGGTCAAATTTGACCCGTTTTCAAAGTTTTTATATCTGAAATATGGCTTTCTTTGAACCAAAATGTCCAAATATAACATGGATGCATGGATCTATGTTGTATGGATCTTTGCACGTAAAATTAAGGATTACTTTTATTGAATTTTGGGTGTTTTATTCAATTTCATAAACATGTTTAAATGGTTTTAAAACAGTATCGTGACCAAACTTTGACATAAACCAGCCTGTGATTCACTTAACATCCTTTGATCTTAACTATTAGTCAAAATAATTCATAATTTCTGTTTTTTCAACTCCAAAATTAGGTATAATGTCATATAAATTAGGTTTAAGGACCATGAATTTAAAAATAAAACGTTTTAAAAAGTGTCAAAAGCATAAAAAAGGGAAGACAACACAACACAACGGTTAAGGGTAAAATCTGGTAACATGTTTATGTATGAAAGAGATATCTTGTTGTTTTTTTGGCAGAAACGGTCTTCCATACTATAGCTACACTTTTAGTGTTAAAAAAAAGGACAAGTTTTTCAAAAGTATCTTTTGATTCGTGGTCTTTTCGAACCATAAAGAAAAACATTTTTTTAATGGGAGATTGGTGTATTAATTCCTTTTATTAAAACTGATAATTTTAGGAGGCAAGCAAATGTTACTGCATATCGACCCAACTTGGTATCGGTCATTAAAATTAAATGACTCGTACTTTATTGGAAACACTAGCTGCATTTGGTTATAAACCGACAGGTAACGTTAACGTTAACCACAATGTTTCGCTAACTCACCGTTGCGTTGGAGCAGTTTAACAGACACAGCACCAGCAGAACAAACCACCTCCTCTTGTAAACTTTAAAAGACAAAAGTTTCTTCAGTTCTTGGTTTGGTGTCTTCGGAACATCAGAGGAAACCGTCTGAACTTCGGAAGAAGATTCGGCACCATCCTCCATTATGTATTGACGGTGTTGACAAGTTAACCTGTTAAACTGGGTAAGGTTAGCTAGCTAGTAGCTTTAGCTAATACTGCAAGCAAGTTACACATTTCCAAGGCATTGTAAAATTTATGTTGGCGGTCACTGGTCGGTAAAATCACGAGTGACCACTTAGGAAGAAGTCGACAAAACACCGCTTCATGTTTCATTAGCGCCGCCGGGAGCAGTGTACCGGTAGTTGTAGCTAGTTGTACTGTACCAAAGATGTTCTATGAACAAGATGATGAACCACTCTGTCGTTAAAACAACGGCCCGGGACATCCACGTTTATAGTTGTCTACAACAACTGTAACAGTCGAGCCCCCCTATTTTTGATTTCAGGGACCTTATATCTCACATACAACTACAAAATATCAAGGATGACAAAATAAAGACAGACATTCTTTGAAAGTCATTGCTTTGAGAGAGTACGGATACAGGACTTATATGGAGAGAGGACTTAGAGAGAGAGAGAGAGAGAGAGAGAGAGAGAGAGAGAGAGACCTACTTTATTCATCCCGAGGGAAATTTAGGCATCCAGTAACTTAGACAACCAAAATACAACAAACACACATACACACATACAGTATATTTCACATACATAAAAATCACTCACATAAGAAAGAGTTAACAATTTGTGAAGTGATTACAAAGGTCTGGTATGGACTGACAAAGGTCTGGTATGGACTGAATAAATTATTGGCAGAGGTGGAAGAATTATTCAGATGTTAGTAGAATAATTTTTTATTATTATTCGTCACACACAATCGTACTGTAGCCTATAATGTATATATGCATACATACAGCGCCCTGGTAGACACTTGGGGTTCAGTATTTTGTTCAAGGACACTTTGACATGTGGCTGGAAGAGCCTGGAATCAAACCGCCAATCTTGGGATTGAAGTTGAAAAAGTACAAACATATTTGCATTAAAATATACTAAAAGTACCAAAAGCAAAAGTAGGCTATAGTCATTGTGTCCATTCTTAGAATCATATTTGTCATATTTATGGGTTGTTGATGCATTCATGTGTTTATCACATTAGTGTTGGTCGGAAAGGTGAGCTAATTTTAATTATTTTATATAGGCCTATGGCTACCCAGTGATCTATACAGGTTTATCTACAGTCTGATTTTTTTTATTTGCTGATCATTTTGTATTATTGATTTAATTTGCAAAGTAACTAGTAACTAAATGTATTAATTTAGTGGTGTAGAAGTACAAAGTAGCAGAAAATGGAAAGACTAAAGTATAAGTGAAAATGTGCAATAGGCTATAACACTGACCTATAATAGGCCTAGAGGTCAAACCTGCAAAGGTGATTGCCTGTTGTTGCTTTATGTGTTTTTATATCAAACTAAGAGCTGCAATGTATTAAGACAAAGTAAAATAGTAAATTAAAACAAGTATTAAATCATTATCCCAAAAGTGAGTAGTGGTGGCTCAGGGGTCATAAATCACTGCCAGTTACAATCATACACTGTTATTTTGACAAATGACACCTGCAATCTGAACTCTAATGTTTAATAGCCTATACATTTGTGCATATGCTTTCCCATTTATTATCTTAAATCTAGATATTTATTCATTCTGCTATGTGGTTTTGATAATCTGAGTGGTTAGTAATGTCTTTAACTATTTTAGGCTATATAAACAAACTTCTACTTCTTATATCAGATGAGCCTTAACGGGACAAAATATTTGGGTTTTTGCATTTCATTAGGAGTAGGAGTCCTTGTTTGTTGTCCCCCTACTGTGTAACTGACTAACAGGAATAGAGTGAGAGGTCTTCACTTCAACTTCTTTGAGTGCACAGAGCAGAGCATGACAACACACTCCTCCCACAACACACACAAAAGAGTGACAGAAACTACACACGATCCTTCATCAATACCCCATCATGAAAAAGTGAAAACAGGATTTTAGAATTTTTCTATTTTATTAGAGAGAAACAACTGAAATATCACATTGACATACACTACCGGTCAAAAGTTTTAGAACACCCCAATGTTTCCAGGTTTTTATTGAAATTCATGCAGTTCAATGTCTTATTGTACTCTGAAATGAAAGAATAGAACAAATGAACAATTTAAGTTAAAAAAGAAATCATGGAATCAATTTATAAACCAAAATGTATTCTACATTTTTGACTCATCAAAGTAGCCCCCTTTGGCAGATATAGCAGCTGATCACACTCGTGGCATTCTTTCTACAATGGAAATCAAATATTCTTCAGAAAGTTCTTCCCAACTCTGTTGCAGAAGTTCCCATGAATGTGTGGCACTTTTAGGTTGCTTTGCTTTCACTTTTCTGTCCAGTTCATCCCAAACCAGCTCAATGGGGTTTAAGTCTGGTGACTGTGCAAGCCACTCCATGTTTTTAAGCTTACCATCTTGTTATTTTTTCCTAAGGTAGTTCTGGCATAGCTTGGACTTATGTTTTGGGTCATTATCTTGCTGTAGGATGAACCCCTGACCAACTAGGCGCATACCAGACGGTACTGCATGGCACTGCAAAATGCTGTGGTAGCCGTTTTGGTTCAGGGTGCCTTTCACTCTGTACAAATCACCGACCATGGATCCAGCAAAACAACCCCAGACCATCACGCTTCCTCCTCCATGTTTGACAGTTGATGTCACACACTGAAGAACCATCCTTTCGCCTACTCAACGGCGTACAAAAATCCTGCGTGATGAACTGAAGATTTCAAATTTAGATTTATCAGTCCAGAGCACCTTCTTCCAGTCTTCAGTAGTCCATTGACGATGTTTCTTGGCCCAGGCAAGCCTCTTTTTCTTATTCTGACGTCTTAGCAATGGCTTTCTTGCTGCAACTCGACCTATCAAACCTGCAGCTCGAAGTCTTCTCTTTACAGTAAGTTGAAACTGAGACTTGCTCATTACGACCACTATTAAGCTGTGCTTGAAGCCGTTGTCCTGTGAGCCGCCTATCACGCAAGCTGTTGACTCTCAGAAACGTGTCTTCTGATTGTGTTGTGGCTTTGGGTCTGCCAGACCTCTTCCTGTCAGAGTTTACCCCAGTTTCTAAGTGCCTTTTGATGGTGAAGAATACTGTACTCACTGACAACTTGACTTTCTTCTCAATTTCTCTGTAGGAAAGACCAACATTCTCAAGTGTTATGATGGTCTGTCTCTCTTCCATTGCTAATTGCCTTTTTCCCACCATTTTTATGGCAACACAATACTTTCTGCAGTACAATACTGTTCAAATAATGCTCACGAGGGTACGGTACCACAGTGTGTTCCAACAATACTTTTATACAAACAGAGGGGGTTGTAAGTAATCCAGACAAGTTGGAACAACTGTGGGAATTGGTAGCACCAACTTTCAAAGCTTGATCAACCTCCATTGCTGCAGAACAGCTTTAAGTTGTTAACCCATTTATTGTTCCCTGAAAAAAGCCTTTTTGTAAAATTCTGAAATGTACATTATTTTTCAGTTTTGGGTAACCTTACTTTTTTTTTTAACCTCAGGCAGTTCACCACTTACCTTTGTACCATTTCAAGCTAATCATTGGACTTGAACTGCTAAAATTTCAATAAAAAACAAAAACAATTGGGGTGTTCTAAAACTTTTGACCGGTAGTGTAAGTATTAAGAGCCTTTAACTGAGTAGTTGAAACACCTTTGGCAGTGATTACAGCCTCCAGCCTTCTTGGCTGTGATGCTACAAGCGTTGCACTCTTCTGCCATCAGTCTCTGCAGATCCTCTCAAGCTCAATCAGGTTGGATGGGAACGTTGGTGGACAGATATTTTCAGGTCTCTCCAGAGCTGTTTGATCGGGTTCAAGTGTGGCTTGGTTGGGTCACTCAAAGACATTTACAAAGTTGTCCCTAAGCCAGTCGTGTGCTGTTTTAGCTGTGTGTTTTGGATCATCGTTCTGTTGGAAGGTGAACCTTCGTCCGAGTCTCAGGTTTTCATTAAGGACATATGTGCACCTTGCTTCGTTTAGCTCTCCATAAACCCCGACCAGCCCCCTAGTCCCTGCTGCTGAAGAACACCCCACATGGTTTTGATCAGATCAGAGAATCTTGTTCACAGTCTGAGAGTCATAGATGTTTTGTTGTCGTTTGCAAACTCAAAGCAGGTTTTTGTGTGTATTTATGCTCTAGGAAGAGTCATGGTTGTTCCAAATTTCTTTCATTTAAGAATTAGGGAGGCCACTGTGTATTTGTGAACCCTAAAATGCAGCATCATTTTTTTTTTTTTTTTTTTTGTAACCCAGATCTGTGCCTCAACACAATCCTATCTCTATGCTCACTCCTCTAATATACATTCAGCTGTGAGACCTTATATACAGACAAGTGTGTGCCCTACCAAATTTTAGTAGTAAATTTAATTTACACCAATCAAGGTGTCCAAACATCTCAAAGATGATAAAGAGAAATGGGAGGCAGGCACCTGAGCTAAGCTTCTGAAAACTTATGTCAATGTGATAATTCAGATTTATTTCCCTTTTAATACATTTGCAAATATTTCTAAAACTATTTGGGCTTTGTCATGATGTGGTATTTTGAGTGTAGATTGATGAGGGTAAGGTAAGGCAAGCCAATGTATTTATATGGCACAATTCAGACATACATAAGCATTAATATACAAAGCAAACAAAACAGAAAAATATGACATGTCATAAGACAGTAGATTAAAAAGACTTTAGAAGCATTGAAGTGTAGAAATTAAAAATTGTAAATGACCTGAGGAAAAGCAATATCAGACAGAAAAGTTTTAAGCCTTGATTTAAAAGAACACAGGCATGGGGCAAATCTCAAGTGTTCTGAAAGTTTTTTCCGGATCTGCAACTGAAAGAATGTTTGGTTCTGACCCTGGGGACGGTGAGCAAGCAGCGTATCAGACGGATTTTGGCCGCAAACCATTCAGTGCTTTGTAAGTTAATAACAATATTTTAAAATCAATTCTTTGGTTCATTGGATGCCAGTGCAAAGCTCTGAGAACAGGGCTGATGTATTCCAATTTCTTGAATTTAGCGAGGACTCGGGAAGCAGCGTTTAAAATGCGCTGCAGTTGTCTTAATGATTCTTCTCAAAAAGTTTCCTTTTCTTCGCAGAAAAGGGCCGCAGGTCGGACTCGAACCCGGGCTGCTGCAAAGGACTCAGCATACATGGGGCGCACGAAAGTCCAGAAATGCACCAAGTTAGTGCTTTAAGATGAGCACCGACATTGATTGTTCATTTTTGGCACCAAAAATAATTGTTTCAGTTTTATCCCTATTTAAAGATTCTGGAACATCCAATCACGTTTCAATTCAATTTGTTTAATACACTTTTTCAGTGACTGGATTAGTTCATAATCATCTGGGTTTATTGTTATGTAAATCTGTGTATCATCTGCATAATTATGGTAGGATATATTATTGTTTTATTTTTTTTAAGATGTGAGCCCATGGGAGCATATAGATGTTGAAGAAAGCTGGACCAAGAATGGAGCCCTGTGGAACTCCTGTCATTGCTGTTTGTTTAGATTTGCATGAACGTCCTGACACAAAACAGTCTCTAGCCTGCAGACAGGATTTAAAGCAGTTAAGGGCTGTGCCAGTGCGTCCGACCCAGTTTTCCAGTCTGTCCAGCAGTATCTGGAAAATTTAATTTTAGCATAAGGCAGCAACATCACAAAATGTGGAGGAAAGTGAAGGGTCTGAATACTTTCTGCATGCACTGTAACTTGACAGCAAGCTTTTTCAAATGCATAGGTTGACCCCTGAGTTCTGTTTGGAAAAAGCAGTTAAAACATGCTGTTAATCATATACTTTATATTTTACACTCAAGTTATAGGGTAAGGGACTCGTTATCACTCAAAGGGTTAATATATCCTCCTTTAAGATTTTTTATAAACAAGTTCCCAAACAGCTTATCTGATATTGTTACCAGAGGGAAATATCTTGAGAGGAAGTCTTACATTAAGCTGTGATCTCTAATGTGTTGCAGCAATGACACGCCCCCCTTTGGAGGCCTTTTATTGGCTGATTTACACCAGCTCTTGGAATTGACTCAGACTTGATTAAATTAATCTATCCGCACAGCTGTGGAAGGTTTAAATTGAGTTACTGTACATCCTGCACAAAGAATAAAAAGATGCTGTATTATGGTGAAGAGCTACATCTAGTGAAGAAGAACAAAAACATGGCTGCAGCGTGGGGCTGCGTGATGGTCAGCAGATGTTGGCTTGTGGTTGTGCTAAAAACAGAAATTCTGGCAACTGCGGCTACTTTTTGTTTCAACATAATAATTTCCAGTTGGGAGCGTGCAGTGTGCCATATTTCATGACAATAATTCCACCACAGTCCCACCCACGCTCTTACCCTAACTATAACCACGCCAAATACTTACCTAACCCCAACCATCCCCAATCTTAACCCCACCATAGAAATTTTCTATTTAATACCTAGACGTAACCATCACAAGGCTTATATTCAAACATAATCAGTTTAATTTATTAGACAATTATAGCATTTCTGGTAATAAACTTGGTGGGAGCCATTATTTTTGCATCAACAACAGAAAGAAGTTTGTACTGACAGCTTCTTCCATTGAGTGTAGAAAGCTTTTGAAAGCATGAAAGGTTAGTTTGTAGGGAAGTTTAAAGTTGTATGATTTGAAATCAACTTTCAACAAGGTAATATTTCCTACTTGATATTGAGTTGGATTATAGCAATTTATGTTAAACTGCAATTCCACTGATCATACTTTTAGCTCTTTTCTACATTGTACTGCAACTGCTGCACAACAATTTCCCTCGGGATAAATAAAGTTCTATCTTATGTTATCCTTAAATTTCCATGTCTTGTTATCTCTGTGTAACAAGTGACAAAGGCAAATTAAAACACATCAGCACAATAGGCTGAAACTAATAAAGAATAAAAACCACTGCTGTGAAGAATTATCTGTTGCACCTAATAATGAGTTTAAAGAACATTATCTACAGTTGAGGGACATTGTAACAGCAATGTCTGACAATTCAATGACATCTAACACAGCCTTCTTCAACTTTTAATGTAGATTTTCTAAAGTTAATTTTGTCTCTCACATCCCCTATTCCATTAAGGCCCCCATCATTACCATTTCCCCCACACCTGTTCTGCAGTTACTGTACCTGGCTTTCCCTGCCCACCTTATAGGTTTGTCGGAGTGGCATTTGTTGACTCAATGGTGTTTTAAGCCCCCAACGCATCACTGCCTGGAAGACGACTTTGGGGGCTTAAAACATCAAACACCCATTTGTTGATATAGTTACCAGATGATGAATCCTAATGATGATCCCCTGATGTGTCTTCCAGTGCCACCAGCATTTTTGTCACATAGATGCGCCTGCGTTTTTTTATTAATAGGGCAGCCTATATGGCACTGTATCACATTTTCTCCACTAGAAGTGCACTCTAGAAGGAACTTCATCACATTTTTTTTGTAAGGGCACGCTAGACCTTTTTTTTTCAAACTTGAGTCCACCAGTACTGATACCCTTGCACTTTCATGTGTTGCACAGGGATTTATTTGCACTTTCCTACATATAAACTTATTTTTCAGAATCAGAATCAGAAAGGGCTTTATTGCCAAGTACGTTTTTTTACACATACAAGGAATTTGTCTTGGTGTTGTTGGTGCATGTCACATTCTCTAGATGTAAGAAGGATAAGAAGAATATAAACAATATAACTATACACACAGTATGTATTAATAAAGATGGAAAATAAAATGTAAAATAAAATAAGTAAAAAGGAACGGTACAGCAGAGTAGGTACAGTGGCATGAGGAGCCAGAGGTGGAGTGTGGGGAGAGTCAGGGTGGGTTCCGGGCCTTGTTGATAAGGCTAGTGGCGGAGGTGAAAAAACTGGTCCTGATGGACCTCAGCTTCCTGCCAGAGGGCAGCGACTCAAAGTTCATTGTATTTCACTGTTAGGTTCCTATTCCTTTTTATTGTGTACAGAACATATTTGACATATGGTTGAATTAAGTTCTGACTTCTTTAAAATCTTATCTTAGTTGACAAAAGTCCTACCAGAAAGTCCTTTGGCATTTAACTGCTCTGGAGCTTTTGATCGTCTCAAATCTTGTAAGTGTTCACATTTCCATTTTTCTGAACACTTTAAAGACTCGGTGTTGGCTTTAAAAATTGAGAATAAAAGTTCATTCTTGACTGTGGAAATGGACTTTAAACAAAAAGATCTAATTCTCTTACCATTACCACTTTTTGGGATTGTTCACTACCAGCATCTCATCTGTGTATTATAATAAAGTCACAATATTATCTCTTTTAATATATATTTTTTTTCTGTGTAATTCCAATAAAAATCTGTCCTTTCCTCATGCCGTTTTTATTAATGTTGTAGGCCTATTTGTTTAGACAGAAGGACTAATAGGTTTATTACAGCTAGCCTATATTTTATTTGTGTTGACTTTATGTCCCACACACAATGAAAACAACCATCGAGTCAGGCTATTTCCTTAAAATGAATAATGAATGACACACTCAGCGGATCAATTTTAAGAATTAGTTGCACTCATGCGCCCCCCTCCTCCCCCTCCACCTCCGGCTGTGCTCTGCGCATGCGCCTCACTGCTCCAGGAGTGCTGTTTCGGCCTGTTCCGCGGCCGCTCGGTCATTTTCGCCTCTTTGTTGTACTGATAGTGGATTTAACTCGGATTCAACCCAATATCCAGCGGACCGTGCTGCTCCCAAACAGGTTAGTTCGTCTAACTAGACTTGTTCTCTTCATGTTCCGTCCCCGGTGGGTCTATCGCCGGTTTACGGTCCCGGTTTGTGCCCCCTCCTCATTTTTTGCATGTCTCTTTCCGCTTGGTGCTACGGGGCATGCTATACGTGTTGTTGTATGTGTCTATGTGGTGGTGTATGGCGGCGCCGGGCCCTGCAGTTGCACACCGGGGATGGGGTTTTTAAGGGGAAACGTGCATTGTAAAGGCGGCTTTAAGGCTAGCCTGGTTGCACGCTGTTAGCCGGCCGGAGAAGAAGCTCTGGCAGCCGCCTCACTGCCTGTCTCGTCATGTTTAAATGCTGTTGTTTCTCTCAGCCAAACACCAATTCTTCTTTCCCATTCAGCCGGAATGTTCTTGAAAAAAAAACTAACCATGGTCCACCATTGGGCTAACCTCTTCCTCCTGCCGTCCAAAGTTCAGTATGTTTGTTTGTGTGTGTGTGTGGGGGTGTGTGTGGAGGATCTACATGAGGTTTAGATTAAATCAAGACAGAAAGTTGGTCCATTTTTTCTTCTTCAGGGTGGATGTCGCCCCTCGCCAGACTGCTGCTGCAGCGAGGAGCCCTGTGTGACATTGTGGGGGGGTGGAAAGGCATGCAGATAGCAGCCAACAAGTCTGTGCAGTTTTTTGGGGGCGAGATGAAGCTAAAATATCTCCCCTTCACTCAGAGAGTGACACAGGACCAGGAGCAGGCTTTAGATTCTGGGGTTTTCATAACTTTTTTTCTTCTTCTCTGCAGCACAGGAAGCATGGTAGGGGGTGATTAGCAGGTCAAACGATGTAGGTGTCTAAACTGGGCTAAATGTGGTCGTCTGTATATAAGCACCGTCTCAGCCACTGTATACATCCGTGACTTATCAAGTCATGTGTGTCTGTAATTGAGTCCTTTTTAATGTCCCCCTTCACTTTGACACCAGATGGCTGTTTTCACATTCATCTGCTGGAGAAGGAAACTTTATCTCTACTCACATTAGATTGAGTTTGAATGTAGGAGCAGGATTTCGTGACTTCCAAACATTGCAGTGTGATGTATATGGCCTCCAGTGTACACACACACACACACACACACACGCGAAAATGGGCATTTTAATTAGGTAGGAGACATCTTGTTTCCAGTAGTTCAACTTTTGAAATGAAAAGGCTTTGCATATTCATAGATTCTGGATATTTCAATGAGGGGAAAGGATTAAGTGTAATTTTATGAATTTTTAAAGAGTAAACTCCGCTGTCTTTTGGGGCAAACCACATGTCAGACACAAATTAGTTTTCAAAGCAGAGTGTTTCTCTTTTTAATAACACGTTTGGACCTTTTCCATAGGGATGTTGGGATCTTAATTTTCTTTAAACATGACACATTTTTCTTTCTTTATAAATACAAAACTAATTTCTTGAAAATCCATGTTGAAATAGTCTTTCAGCACTTTTTTTCACTTCGTTAAAGAAAGCAAGGTTCGTAGGACAGAAATGTCTTTATAAGACATTTGCAGTGTTCATTTCAATGTGTAGTTAAGACTTTCTTCACCTTTTTAAATATAGTCACTGGAATGCTTTTGAAACCTGTCTGACATGTAACCCTGATGTCTAAAATCTTAGCGTAGAGACGCCTAGATACCTTTTTGATCTGCAGATCATCAAATTGATGCTTGTGTGCGCTGTAAACCACAGACTTTCATGCTGAGCAGAGCTTTGGTGCAGGGAAACCTAAGAGTGTTAAATATCTCAGTGTTGAGTTCAAACTAGGGCAGTGTCTGTATGTTGACATTAAAGTTGCCCCAGGCTTCATTGTGCATGTTGGCAGCTTCAAACGGGAGTGGAAGGTAACTGAAAAAATATGAACCTCCAGAACCTGACTAACAGGGTGGTTGTTTTAAAGCGCTTGACTCACATTTTTACCGGGTAATTATTACATTTGTGAAGTGTTTTCTCTGCTTTTGCGAGCTTCAGTAGCCTCAAAATTCTGTAACATGCTGCATCTTAAGTGCCCCCAGCGTCCTCGCAACATGGCATTGTGACTTTGCGTAAACATACACGCCACTTTCCTAAATCCAAATGGCGTGATATCTGTACTCGTTTTGAGCTATCCACGTGTATGGCTACGCTGTATACAGCAGATGTAAACATGTGTTATCGCGAGAACGTGCCGTACTATGGCGAGAACAACGTCACACGCGTGTAAAAAAAGAACATTGGGAAAGGCTTTAGTAACTCAAAAACACAATGTGACCAACGTCACACACTTGGGAAAACAAAAACAAAAAAAATTGAAAAACGGCAGACACGATCCTGGCTCTCCTGGCTGAAAGTCCTGTGTTTTACCCCTCCACGGACTTAAGTCCTTTCATACTACTCGCTACGGCGAAAATTCACACGTAATGTAGGTCAATGGCGGCCGAACGGCGTTGATAAACACGCTAAAAAGCGATTATGCGTCTTGATAACACGCCAAAACGGCATACGAATTGGCGTGTCATACATACGCCACCTTCTGAGATCAGACTGGTCCTGGTGTTTTTAACAGCCGAGCTGCTGTCTGATGCTTTAATACCGTCGGTAAGTTCAGCCTCTTGTGGACGTTTTTTTTTTTTTCACTCTTTTTTTTTATTTTTATTTTTTTTATTTGATTTCCATCCTTTTTGGAAAAGTATACCAGCTTAATTCCAGAATCTTAATCTATGTAGCATCAATCAGAAGTGAAAGGATGCTCTTCTCTGCCACAGCCACCCTTTTCTAATGGAAGCCGGGGAAGTTAAACAGTTGCATTTTTACATAACCCACCACGCCATGTCACCTTTTGTAAACCTCATCTTGCTGGGCTCCTTTCAGAGCCCACTGAAGGACCTCCCTGACCTGAATGATGGTTTTTGGCCAGCTGAATGTTACTTGGCTCGTGCTCAAGAGATACCATATGATATGGCTCTTACATAAGACAGTGCGTACCGGCCAAGCATGTCAGGTTTCTGCTTACTTTGCAGGGAAACCCCAAATGACCCTGGACAGCTGACCTCTGACCTGAAATTGAAGAGCATCTCATGAGTTTTTTTTAAAATGCTATGGCAGGATTTTTAATGCATAATGACTGCGAATTAAGCAAAAGGGCATTTATTTTGACCCATTACCCCAACAAATGCATCCACGCTCTATTTAAACAATGTTATGGTCCCATGAGATACTCAGACTCGGCACTACAGGGCAGGCGAGCGGGATGTGGCCTCTTTAGGACGAGGACTGCTTGATAATGAAAAAAGAGTGATTTAGCCCAAACTCCAGAAGGCGCAGTTGTCTTTTTCTTGTGACAAGAAATAATCTCAGGCAGCTTCCTAAACAAGAGCTACTGAGCAACCGTGGAGAATCCCTCACTTGCAAATGAAGCAGCAGTTTGGAGAAGCTGTTTAAATCCTCAGTCTCACTTTCTCCTCAACACAGTTTCTTAAAACATTTGATAAGAACTGAGAAATGAAATGATTTCTGTGGAAAAAGTAAATTGGATTACAGTTGCAGTATTCAGCAACATTGTGAAGCCAAAAGGGCATTTGGACCAGACAGTCCAGTGTCCTTTATATTCAGTTGGATTCATTGATGAGGAAAGTTGATTATCTACACTCGATACGACCAAACATGAAATATCCGCGGGGACGGCAATGTGACACAAACGCGTCCTGGGCGACTGTGCACGGTGGGTGTGACCGCCGAGCCACGCACTTCCAATATGTCGTAACAACGTGGAATGATTGGCTACAAGAGAGAAGAAATTCGTCCTTTGAGCCGCGCGGACCTAGCCTGACAAGCCAGACCCACATCAAGATGTTGGGTCTGGGAACTCACCGTTGGCAGGGCTCAATCCGAGGGGCGGGATAAACGGTTGTCTTTCAAATTCTCTCTGCATGTAATAGGATAGTGCTACAACCAGGCAGAGCAACGAAGAAGGTAGCGAAGCTAGTTGATAGATTAAACTTTTGCCGTATCCGGTCGGCAACACTCCGAACA
This sequence comes from Perca flavescens, assembly GCF_004354835.1. Taxonomy (NCBI): domain Eukaryota; kingdom Metazoa; phylum Chordata; class Actinopteri; order Perciformes; family Percidae; genus Perca; species Perca flavescens. The sequence continues at coordinate 6,711,959 of NC_041340.1, read as the reverse complement.
CATCTTCAGGGCTGGACATTAACTTTTTGAGGCACTTGTCCTTCGGACAAGTACATTTACGTTTCACTTGGCCATGCATAAAAGTCACTTGTCCAAGTAAAGATTCATCATTTTATAAAAAAAATTGTGTTTTGCTAATGCAGAATTTGAACAAACCATTGAAAGCATCCAAACACTATCAACATTAATACAATTCTGTTGAAACAGTAGAAACAAACGTGCCCCAACAATAGATTTCCCCTTCAACAAGAAAAAAGGATCTCCAGACTCCATAATACAAAGTAATATGTTGCACACCGGTGTGCAGAAGTTAATATATTGAGATTCTAATTCAATATTTTAAAGTTTGTCATTACTTTCAGATTCCTAGTCAATATTCTAAGTTACTTAGTTAATATATTGAGATACTAAGTCGATACTTTGAGATATTGAGTTAATATATTGAGATACTAAGTCAATATTTTGAGATAAGTAAATATATTGAGATACTGAACAATATAGTGAGATATTAAGTTAATATTGAGATACTAAGTCAATATTTTGAGATAAATTAATATATTGACATACTAAGCCAATATATTGAGATTCTAAGTCAATATTTGACATTTTCTCATTACTTTGAGATTCTTAGTTTATATTCTGAGATACTAAATCAATATTTTGACCAGAGGTAGTGGTGACTTGAACTTCTACTATATCTAAAATAATTTTGTAGACATAACAATGGAATTTGCCACTAAATGTTGGTGTTAACTTTTTTTTTAATACAATTTCACAAATTTCTACCCGGCAGAGGCTGATTTATGAATTTCAAGTGAACGCAACATCTGTGTTTTTCCGACAACAGCAGCGGCACACTGTCATATGTTCCTCTCCAGTGAAATACAGACACTTTTACACAGTTTAGCTTTCAGCATTTTAACTGTACTCCAGCTGCTAGCTAACAATAGGCTAACGTTACTTGCTGTTGAGTGTAGTGTTAACTAGCGTAACATGCGGCGATGTTTAGGTTGCCTCTAACGTCTGTTTTCGGAGCATCCGAGAGAAGCGCAGGCATTTCATTGGCACCGCGTTGCAATTCGGTCCGGTAGATAACGGTCGTTAAGGCACCGGTGCCGTGTTAGCACCGGGTCTCTCCTTTTCTGTCAACGATGTGACGAGGAGGTAACGTTAAGGCGGAGTTAGCAAGCTAACGTTAGCTAACTAACACCGGCAGGTTCGCCGTGCTTTCATGCTGCATCGCTTCCAGAGAACGAGCTGAACAGTGGGCTGGTTCTAACGTTAGCGGTCCGCTGACCGGGATTGCGGGGAAAGAAATTATCGTTTCAAATCGGTAACATAGACGTAATGAGTGGCACGTCACGTGAACTAAAATGGCATTTTAGTTTGTTTGAGTTTTAACTTAGTAAAACTAAGTAAATTTCTCTTCCACTTGCCCTACAAAAAATCCACTTGTCCCGGACAAGCGGACAAGCCTTAATGTCGAGCCCTGCATCTTCCTTTTTTAAGAATGATTTCTGTGCCTTTCTTCAAAGAAAAGCTTAACTCCAAGATTTCCAGAAGGCCGCTGTTCCCAGCAGCAGCAGCCATAAGCCCGCCCACCGACTCTATACACGATGCGATTGGCCTGACCAAAATTTGGTTTTTCCAGCTCGCAAGTCAACGGAGAGTGCCTAGACTGACCCTGGCTGCAAAATAAATTTGCTGCCGCTAGGGTGCATCTAGATTTCTAGGCTAGCTCGGACCGCAATCGGTATGAAAAACCAGACGGTTTGCGGCGAACATGCGCGCCTTCCGCAGCGCTCCGAACGCAAGAAGCATGTAACAGCTTTAAGCCTGCGTTCATGCTGCCTGTGTCGGCCGTCTGACGGTGTGGCGGAAATGCAGTTTTTCCCATTCATTTTGAATGGAGGTAATGCGTTCAGGCTGTGCTGCCGGGGGGGCGGCGTGGAACGCAACGGCCTGCAGCGATAAGTTCAGACTTACTCAACTTTTGGAGAAACACAACCCGACGTCACGCTAGTCATGTAACCAAAAATCAGTTACTTGAGGTACCCATGAGTAGAGCTGGGCAATATATCGATATTATATTGATGTGATATGGGACTAGACATCATCTTGGATTTTGGATATCGTAATATGGCATAAGTGTTGTCTTTTCCTGGTTTTAAAGGCTGCGTTACAGTAAAGTGATGTCATTTTCTGAACTTACCAGTTGTAATTATGTAACTGTTACTGTTAAATATGTAACTGTTCTATTATTTGCGTTTACTCACTTAGTCATTATATCCACATTACTGATGATTATTCATCAAAAATCTCATTGTGTAAATATTTTGTGAAAGCACCAATAGTCAACACTACAATATCGTTGCAGTATCGATATTGAGGTATTTGGTCAAAAATATTGTGATATTTGATTTTCTCCGTATCGCCCAGCCTTACCCATGAGGCGATGAAACCTGCTGGTAAAGTCCAGTTTTAGTGAAACCTCCCAGGGGTTTAAAAGGCTTATCAGATATTGAAAAACTTCACAGTGGTTTATGATACTACTTTACAACTCTGTAAAGTTAACTTATCACAGCAACAATCATTTGATCCTTTATCTTGACAATTGTATGAACAGTAGAATTGCGTTGTTGTTGTTGTGTGGTTTGTTAGTAGATGTCACTGCATTACAGCAAAGAATTGAGCCAAGTTTAACTTCTTCACCAGACAACCCTCCTTTTGTCTTTTTATTTATTTTTTTACCCGAAGCCCTCTGCTTAGTGACTGATGCTGTGTCAACACAGAGGTCTTATTGAAATGAACGAGGGTGCTGCCTTTCAGTCCTGCAGCCTGTTGTCGGTCTGAAGATGGCCTTAAGGCCCGGTCACACCACCACTGACATCAGCAAAATCAATTCATTTAGAATTGAGAGATGTACTTTTCAAATTGATATGAATCTTTTACAACAAGTTAAACTTTGACATGCAAATGTGAGCATTTGACAAGTTGCAAGCATCTAGACTAGTTCATAGCGCTGACCTTTTTGAGGGAATGGACACCCGGAGCGTCCAAAATGACTAACCAGCTGCCAGTTGGCAAGCCTGCTATTTCAGAGTGCTTTCCTCCACTTTTTAATAACCCTTTTATTGAAAGGATGTATAATCCTGAGGACAAAATGCCAGTGGAAATAAATGGCATAGTAAACAGAAGGGGGGGGGGGTGGTACTGACTGGCTAGCGTGTTAGCAGTTAGCTCACAAGCTACAGTAGTTTTTCTAACCAGCCATGCAAGAACTAACACACAAGATTCACTCGGAGTGGTTTCTGTGACACAAGAAATTCTCATGTTTTTAAAAATACAAAAACGGCCTAAACACTAAAGGTGTTGAAATCAAATAATTGATACATCGAATCGTGGACATGGACGACGCTGCATCGATAATCGGCCGGGCTCATAATCGATTATTTCTGTTTACAATGTAATGTAGGCCTAACAACATTTCTGTTTACATATTCTGTTATGTTTTGCACATTCAAGAAGTGCCATGTGCTCAGCGCTGTAGTTTTATGTATCCAATTTATTTAGTATTAGAGCATTGCAGAATGTTTTGTTTTTGAAGCTTGAAAAGCTATGAATTAAGTATCCTACATGGCTTTAATAATAAAATTTATTTGATGCATCGAGATATCGAATTGAATCGCTGACATGATATTCGTAATCAAAGCGGGAGATCAGTGAAGAGTCACACCTCTACTAAATACGCAGAGCTACCTGTAGCTTGACGTCAGTTAAGTAGGCAGTTCTTAATGTGGCCCAGGACACATTTGCGTATACATTGCTAAAAACAAAGTCATGGCCGTATGCGACCCAAACCACCTTTCGGATGTGGTCTGAGCAATCTCATTGCGTCCTCGATGCGTCTTGGATGCGCTCACACCTATACTTAGAGCTGTTAAGTTGTGATCGTATCAACTTGTTATTATCAGGCCAAGAAGCAGAATTCAGAGAATGCGACATCTTTTCATTCTCTTCTCTTGTCTCCTGTATTTAGATCAGGGAACAATGTCCCTCTTAACTGGAGAGGAGACTTTATCAGCCAAGGGATACTATCTGAAGCAGCATTAAGACCACAGGTTAAGAAAACCCTCTGAATCCAATAGTGATGATGCATTTTCCTGAGTTACTGTTCAGACTAGAGGACATAGAAATCCCACACTGAGGAAAATGGTAGTAAAAATTTTCAAATTAGACTTTGTGTGATGAAAAATTGTCCTGTGTAGCCAGAGCAAATATAATTTTTAAGAAGGCGCGTTAAGACACACAAGAGGACACAATAATACACATTAATCAGTGCAGATTAATATCCTTGGGTCAGACGGAGCCACGCCGTCTGTTGAGACTCTCCAGATAAGATTCACGGCCTTGCTTGTGCTTTCACAAATCGGATCTGTTTCATGTCAACATCTTGAGTAGCCGGTTGTCAACAGGTTGTGTGAATTCAAATGGTTTGACTTGCCTTTATGCTGACATTAAAACACCAGCTGACAGACGCTTAGACAGATTAAGGAGGAGAAAACGGAAGGCTGCTCTGGAAGGGTTTCTCTTTGGGCTTTTTAGGTGATGTAACCTTCCCCCTGGCTGCTATATTGTATATGTGGTATTCAAAATTGTGACTCGTCAAGCTCAACACTACAGGTTACACATGTTGAATTTTCTGTACTGGTCTTTACTAGGGCTGCACAATTAATTGGAATTGTATCGTAATCGCAATATGGGACTAGTGCAAAATCCAAATCGCGCGGGGGGGGCGCGGGCGCGCATTATTTGTTAATGGCAAAATATGTGTCAAACCATTCTGAATGAAGTATTGCGGTGCTGCAGAGATGCCCCTGCCTACAAATCGTGTCCTAAAGACAAAAAAAATTCAAAAAATCTTTATTTGGTACAGATCTTTTTGCAAAAATCACACTATAATCATTTTCATTTCTTTCAAGGTTAATAATTTTCAATGAAAATGAGAATAATGATCCAAAAACGATCATTCCCTCCAATATTGTGAATCATATCGCAATCAGTCAGTCAAAATAATCGCAATTAGATATTTTCCTCGTATCGTGCAGCCCTAGTTTTGACTGGTGCCTGATCGTGATTGAGTTTGACTTGAAAAATTGGCTTAGTAGCTAAAAGCACCAAACACCCAGCTGTTTGTTCAGGATAGCCCTCGCACGTTGTGGAGTAGTTGCAGTGTTTCCCCTAGTGTTTTGCAAGCCTGGTGGCCCACCAGGCCTAAGTTGCCCCCACCCCCCCACCAGGCCTATGCAACAGGGAATTATTTGTTAATGTATTTTTAAGAATTTTTTTAAACTACAGGTACAGTAAGACAGCTTGGATGAAAATTTACAGTCGTAATTTCAAATCTCCTTAATCTCTTAATGTATGGAATCTCGCAACTCTGTCCATGATTCTGTTATTAAAGAAACTATTGTGCACTACATTCATGCTGCATCAGTCTGTGACTAAGCAACTTTTCTGGGGGAATCCCTGAGTTAGTAGAGCCAAAGCCTAAATGAAGTAGGAAGTTGCTGAATGCATTAATCACTTTTACAACATTACGTTTTATATTATATATATTGTCATATTTATCCTACTTCTTATAGGCCACTTCTCTTTTATCTAGCCACTATTTCTCCCACAGCTTATTCGGCACCAGCTCTCAGTGCCGGGAAATTTGTGATCTAACTGCTAAGCATGTAAAGCAGGAAATTGCCAAAGCTTAAATTATATCCCTTCCTTTGCTGTAGATAATATTGTGGCCACTGGTCACACAAGTTTAACAAATAAAAAAAACAAAACTTGAATCTGATTGCTGAGTGTTTTTTTTTCTTCTTTTTTTTTAACAGTAATTACTAGAGTCTCGCTGCCCACTCAGTTTTCAGTTGAATAATTCACAGGAAACTCAACAAATGATTGGTGTTGTGTTGTTGACAAAATAGTGCTTGGCTTCTTCTCACTGGCATGAAATAAGATTGAGAAATAGGTATATGATTTATTAAACTGAATTTAAGATTGAAGATTTGTTAGGAGGTTGTCAGTTCATCAGCACGCTAACGCCATTGTATGGCAACAGTCACACAATTTCACCTGGCAGTCTTCTGGACCGAGGCCCTCTTGAAAGGACCAAACGGACAATAAAACGGGTCAGCTTTCATTTAGTGGTCTGTCAGCTGTTTGAAAAACCCCGGTCAAGGGTCAGCGAAGGTCTGTGTTTGCACTTACTTCCCCGGAAAGTCTGTTACAGAGCGACACACAAGTGACAGCACTATTTAGCATCTCTGTCGGTTTAACGAGCCCAGAAAGCCTTTGTAAATGAACGTCGGTGGGCCAAATGAGGAATTAATTACTTGCTTGCCTTGTACTTCAGAGCAGCTTGTACAGTAAATGGGTAATAACTGTCATCTCTGGGTCTGTGAGCGACGCGCCCTGTCTTTGCGTGCGGCCTGGAGCCCCCGGTTTGTGGTCAAATCTGGAAAAAGCAAGACGGCACTAGACGGCTGTGAGCCTGTTAACCAGCAAACCCACGTAATGGCTCATTGCATCCTCCGGGTTGCAGCAAGTCTTTTCTCCACCGCAGATTGAATGGTGCATTTGAATACGTTTACTCTGAGAAATGGAAATGACAAATTATTGCCATTTGTTCAGTCTAAAAAAAATAAATAAATAAAATATATATATATATATATATATATATATATATATATATATATATATATATATATATATATATATATATATATATAAACAAACACAGGTTGACAGATAGCTGTTGAAGGGGGTGTATCTGTTAACATCTTTACACAATGTCCATCCTCTAACAACAGCACTTATTCAGAGGAAGGGGTTGGTGTTGAAAGTTGACTAATAGATTACTTGATCAATCAGAGATGTCCCTCTGCAAGTCATTTATCAAGGAAAGAATAAACATCTGCTCCTTTTCTCCCCCTTCTTTGAGAATTCTTTATCAATCTTTCTCCCTCCCTTTTGTAAAATGTATTTTTTTTTATCAAATATGGGCTACCTAAGTAATAATTATAATTCAATATACTGTAAATTCCTTTTGAGTTGTGATTATTTTGCTAAATATTTCTTTCTATCTACCTTGCTGACACAACCACTAAGCTTTATGCAAATTATTGCGTAATGATGTCACAGATATGCAAATGAGCATATGGCGTCAGCAAGCTACTTTTAGCGACTTTTGGAGCTAGTGCTAGCAACTTTCTTTGGAAAAGAGTTGGCAACACTGGTGGGCAGTGTGTTTTTAGATGAACAGTGTGCTGCTTCCCTCCGCCGAGCCGAGTTCTGCCGAGATCCATCGGACGATGCCAAATGTGTCACGGAGGTCCACTGAGCCGCCTTGCTCCAATCTCCGTGCGCTGGCGCCACGGAGGGCAACCGCACATCGTTCATCTAAACACACTGCCCACACAAAGATGACACAGACCTGGGTTGAAATCGGCAAAGTATGTTTTTAGTGGGGAAAAAAGAAGCAATTTGAAGAATTGTTTTTTTTTATATACTGTTTTCTGACATTTTATTGGTTCACCAAAAATATGATAAGCAGATTAATCAATGGGGAAATCAAATGGGTTTCCCTACGCCCTACTTTCCCTCCCTCATTTAAAGTAATGTGGGTCCTGGCTGAGCTGATCTCACTGTAAAGGGTGGTGGTGTCCCGGACCACCTTCCCCCTCTCCCTGGCCCTCAGGGTCTCTGGTGTTGTTATCATGGAGGTCAGTAGGCCAAGAGCTTCAGAAGAGGACTACTGTGACCTGACGACTTCTCTCTTAACCGTGTGTGTTTTGCATCAGTGACCGGTGTAAGCTAGGAGAAGGGTCTGTCTGGTCTGTTTCGATACCTCAGTTTCGATACCGAGCCGATACCAGTATCGGTATCGGCTCCAATACTGCCTAAAACGCTGGTATCTGTTTCGGGAAGTACTGGAGTTTATGCAGCAATCCGTTACCACGTAATAAAGCCCTAAAGAAAATCTACGTTAAAGTAGTTATTACTAGTTATATGTTATTTTTCCGTTACAATTGACTGTCAAACTGGATAGTAAAAGAATGTTCTGTGGCATTCATTGTTTGTGTTTGTTCATGTTTCACAAAGAGTTTAACCTGAGCCAGACCGACAACAAAGATAGAAATCATATCACATCCATACAGGGATAGTAGTATACAGCTGTTAAAACATAATGAAATATATGACACACTGGTATCGGATCGGTACTCGGTATCGGCTGATACGCAATTTCAGGTATCGGAATCGGTATCGGGAAGCAAAAAATGGTATTGCACCATCTCTAAGAGAAACCACCGTTGTGGCTGCTTGTCTAAGAGGAAGTGTAACGGCAACAGCACCGCGACCACTTTTGGCTCGCCATTAATATCACCTCGCCATTTATATCACATTGCAGCAAACGCTGTCTGCGTGAAGTTTTAAAAAACTGTAACCACACTTGAAGCCAACCGTGACTCTCTGTGACTTCAACAAAACTGCAGACAGTTTACTCCGTGTGTCTGTGTGTGTCTGTGTGTCTCGGTCGGCGCTCCGCTCTGTGTCAATATGCAGAGAGGACGGATAAGCTTACGCGCTCAGACGCTTTTGGAACCGAAATTTGGCACCGAAAGAGAATTTTTCGATACTCATAGGATTGGAATATTTTTTTCGATACCATAAAGGTATCAACGTTCGGCACCCAGCCCTATCCATGATACATGTCAATATGTAATTAACCATCAATATTACAGTATAAGGACTAGTAATGATCTGTATGTTCATAAACGTTAGCCTATTGCATCTTTCAGTTAATGAAAGCTTTTTACAATTACTTGTTTGAGCACCCGCTATATTTTTCTCTGGTGCACAGAAAGTGAGGTTTCTTTTTTGTGTGTTGCCAGTTTATTTTATTGGGGAAGTGTGCAAGCACGAGTTGATGAGTAAAAGCCATCATGTCTGAGAATATAGAAAGAGTTCCAGTTGTAATATACCGAGTTATTCCAGTTATTTTGTACGTTCTACTAATTGGTCAGCCATTAGGCCATTAGCAATTAGGCTGTAATTTGGATCCGCTGAGTCCGACTTGAAAAGAAGTTTAATGGATTGCTTTCAATTTACTTTAGAGATGAAACGATCAGTCAGTGAGTTGGTCAGTTGATTAACAGCCGATTAATTATAATTTTTTTTGATAGTCAATAAATCGAAACCGTTGTGCTGGAAACTAAAATTCACATTTGCTGCTTTTTGTTATCATATAGCCGGTAAAACAAGTCATTTGAAGAAGCCACTTTTAAAATTATAATCAGCATTTTTCAGTTTTCTGGCAATTTTAAAGAAAAAACGGATTAATCAAGTAAATAATCAGGACATATGTTGATGGTGAGAGTAATCAATAGTTGTAGCCCTATTTTACTTTATTTTGTGTATTATTACTGCATAGTTGTAATTTCACATTCTTACCATGGGCTGTCTTCAGATCCTTCCTTGCTGCAGTAAAATAAGTGGTGCAAGGGAAGTGAAGGGCAGCATCTTCTTTACAACAGGAAGTAAAGGTCTTAAGGGAAATGAGGCCTTAATTTGAAAAACCGTAAAAAATACTGCATGTGAAGCCTGTGGCTTAAAAGGCCAAAAGTTAATGATTCAAGCTTTTTACTGTAATACTTTTATTGTGAATTCCTTCTCTGGCTGAGAAAAGCAAGGCAGGAAAGACGACAATAACCCTCTACTGGCTACTGTTCATGTGACTTTAAGCAAAGTACAAAACCCCCAGTCGCACCAGCTGGAGCTGCTAAGTTGCAAGTTGTAGGTGATTTTAGTTATACTGGGTGTAACTAAGAATATTAAAGGGATACGCCACCGTTTGTTGAAATAGGGCTTATCACGGTCTCCCCTAGCTGTAGATAGGTGGGCCAACGCATTTTTTGTCATCCTATGTTGCCGGTTAGCATGTTGTGAGTAAAAGTGAGCAAACAAAAGACAAAAAAACAACCTAATTACTTGCACTGAGACAAAAAAATGCATTGGCCCACCTATCTACAGCCAGGGTAGACCGTGATAAGCCCTATTTCAACAAACTGTGGCGTATTCCTTTAAGCAGGGCAATTTTGAAAGAATAGACCTGCTCAGCGGCAAACCCTCCCTGGGTAAATAAAGGTTTAAAATACAGTGTATCACCAAGGCATTGGCTGGATAAAGTAGCAGGTGGTGGACTCGCTGCACGCTGTCAGCGCTGAGTTCATTAAAGAAGAGACATTTCTGACAGGGACAGTTTTTGACAGGCTGGTTAAGACACTGAAGTGACACATGGTCGGTAATTAGAAAACGTAAGCCTTCAACATTTGAAACTGTCACTTTACCCAGAGGGGAGTGTGTAGGGGGAAAAAATGTCTATCACAATTTTTTTAATTTTCACAATAAAATCACAGCCTTAAGCGAGAAGAGTCTTTACATTGTGTGCATTCACTTTTACTAGAGGTGTGAATCTTCACTGATCTCCCGATTCGATTACGATTATCATGTCTTCGATTTGATATCACGATGCGTCAAATAAATGTTTCTATTAAAGCCACGTAGGATATTTAATTCATAGCTTTTCAAGCTTCAAAAACAAAATTCTTCATACATTCTGCAGTGCTCTAATACTAAATAAATTGGATACATAAAACTACAGTACTGAGCACATGGCACTTCCTGAATGTGCAAAACATAACAGAATATGTAAACAGAAATGTTGTTAGGCATACATTAAATTGTAAACAGAAATAATCGATTATGGCCCAGACGATTATCGATGCAGCATCGTCCATGTCCACGATTCGATGCATTGATTATTTGATTCATTTCAACACCTCTAGTTTTTACACTGTAAATTAATACAATTGAAAATTTCTGAAAAAATATTTTGGATTACCATTGCATCTGTTACGATGCAGTCATATCTTACTTGCTGCTAGTTGAATGGCTTAATCTATGACATTTCATGATAATATTCAGCATTAAGTCACAAAGTTATGGCCTTTGAAACAATATCTAGATTACCCGTTATTAGGTACAAGCCAATCCTTTGTTTTTTTACCTCCACACGACAAATGCTTTTTTTTTTTTTTTTTTTTTTTTTTAAAGTCCTAATCATGCTTTTATAGGCTACAGATTATTTTGAGCGTGGCAGGAGGGGAAGAGCACTGCACCCCAGGACACTATCACAGAAAGAGAAAACGCTGTAAAAATCAAACTTGTGGCAGACGGTTTATTTAAGTGAGTGTGTTTTGTGAGGCTGTAAAAATGCAACCAGCAAGCCACAGTTGGAGGCAGCGCTGTAATACTGTCTTGGTTAATGCCACCGCTGTCATTCTCACAAACAAAATCTTTATTTGTTGGGTCAGGGGCTGTAATTGCTCGACTCCTCGTCCTGACTCTGAAATATTCAACTAGAACAGTGATCCTGAAGTCCATGTCAGGGTTTTTCCTGCATAGAGAAATTTCTGGCGCCTGCCCCCAAAAGAGGTTTTAGCCAACCCCAAAGGAAAATCACCAGCGCCAAAATGATAAGAATTGAGAGGAAAAATTGTAGGGCTGCTCCCTCTTAGTCGGTTAGTCGACTAATCGGTCGTTTTGGTCTTAATCAAGTTAGATTTCTTTAGTCGATTAGTCATGTTTTATGCTTTTTTCATGCTGAATGACTTATTTCCAAGAAACGTACGAGCACATCTCTGGTAAACACAAGAATGAAAGTGGTGCTTTTGCATGACTCTTTGCGGAGAAACTCAGATTTACTGATCTGTCGATTAAATCAACTAATCGATTAGGCTAGTCGATACAATTGAGTGAGTGTTAGTGGACTAAGAATTTCTTCAATAGAGCACAGCCCTAAAAAATTGCACTTAAAATCCTCTCAGACTGTGTTTTAATAGCAATTTTTTTGGTAAAAATGTGTCCAGCTGCTGATGGCCTGGTCTCTGACCTGCAATGCAGCGGTGCTATATATATATATATATATATATATATATTTTTTTTTTTTTTTCATATCAGCAACGGATTAAGCTTTGTCAATACCTTTCCTTAAAACATTCCCCACATTGTAATGTGCTGCTCTGATAAAATGCTAGTAGCGAAGCAGACAGACAATGTGATACAGCTGTCAACCACCTGCTGTGCTGAATCTGATCTCTTTATTAATTTAGTTACCGGACAGTTAAAAATCACCTCGCTGATTTAGATCTGTGACCTTTCCTGTGTGATCTAGCACCTCTACTTGTTTCCCCGAGCCTTAATGAGCATTATATTTATAACTAATATTTCAAACAACAAAAGATTCATTGTCCCAGTTAGGGAAGTCACAAGAACTGGTATTTCGGTACCAAGTAAGTACAAAAATTCTAAAAAGGTGACGGTACACATTTTTCTAAAGTACCGTAGATACCAGGGGGGTGCAATTGTTCTGGACCTGACGGAGGCAGTATACGCCTACAAGTGCTCTAGTCTGCCGCTAATTGCTTAAGAAGAAGAATGCCCACCAGCACAGAAACAGAAACCGAGCGCCCCCTCCCCCCTCAAATGTTAAACATGCAGTAGGTGAGACTTATAAAACTAACTTTCGGTCATATTTGCTGAAACTGACCCTATGTTCCAGTAGAACTACATGAAGCTGGTCATTTAAAAAGGCACCATCTACACCCTGTAGTGAGATTTGCAAAAATCCACAGCTCCCTGTTCAGATGCACCAATCAGGGCCAGGGAGGGGGTGTCTAACTGTGTGTCAATCACTGCTCATGCACACGCATTAATTCACTCTTGTGGGGGGAGGGGCTTAGGAGACCGTTTTGGGCTTTAGCGGAATGGGGGGGGAGGGACTGAGAAGTTGTCGATGTTCAAATTCTTTGGCTAAGTCCAGGATCTTCACAATCCTACCTACAGCACCTTTTAAAGGAATTCATGTTTAGGTGTTTTTTTTTTTTTTTTACACACTGTGGTATCGACTTTGGTATCAAGTATTTTGTACTTTTGGTGGTATTTGTACCGACTACTAGATTTTTGGTATCGTGACATCCCTAGTCCCAGTCGGTTGTCATGTTGTCGCGGGGGTGCACAAAATTACCACTCATAAATGCTTTATAGCGTGTTTATCAACGCCGTTCGGCTGCCATTGACCTACATTACCTGTGAATTTTCGCCGTAGCGAGTAGTATGAAAGGACGTAAATCCGCAGATGGATAAAACACAGGACTTTCACCCAGGAGAGCCGGGATCGCGTCCTGCGTTTGGCGTTTTTCAACTGTTTTTATTTTTTTTACACGTGTGTGACGTTGTTCTTGCAATAACGTCGCCACGTGGCGTGTTATCGTGGGTATGTTTACATCCGCTGTATACAGCATAGATATACACGTGGATAACTCAAAACACAGATAACACGCCTTTTGGCTTTAGGAAAGTGGTGTGTATGTTTACGCAAAGTTATGATACCATGTTGGAGACCTGTAAATGTGTTTTCACAAATGATATGTAAATTATGGTTGTGTATTATTCATAATGCAGTTGTTCATTTTAAATCGAAAAATTACCCACTGATATTTGCAGTTAAAAAACATTTGTGGTTATATTATCCATATTTTGTCTTTATAGTAATGCTTACACAAGTACATTATTTATTTGAAGTGTACTTTCATGCAGCTGTCAGGGTTGGAAATATTTATTCACCTTTTTTATAGTGGCCGGTGTATCCATATCTGCCACAATATTTCACCAGACAAGAGTTTTTTTTAGAACAAAAAAAGAGAGCCGTTAGTTACCGATGGTGGGACTGGTTAACTACATGTGGCTGCTGCACCAGCCGCTGCCAAAATAAAGCACCATTTGACCGGCTGCTGGTGGTCCCGAGGATGATTATCTGGGATAGAAAAGCTTTGCATCTTGACAACATGTAGCCAGGATTACACTGTCGCACCAAAGCCGGGCTTACTGCTGTGACTTGAAAGAAGAAAGGGAGCGTTTGACATTTCTTTGGGGGAAACAACAGACACATTCAGTCCTCTGAGAGCTTTTTATATTATCCACTCGTCACATTCGGCTGTCTCGAGGTCAGCGATGTTGTTGCCTCAGGTTCATATATGTTTTTCAAGCAGCTTTTTAGTTACTGCTATCAACTCGTCTGCTACGCTAGTGGAACACAGGAAATTCCTAATATTTCCGTCACGCTGAATTGTAGTAGAGTACTTTAAATGTGTCTGTCTGACCTGATATCTGTGACAGTAAATATTCTGAAGGCTTACACAGCCTTGTATTTTGGCAAAAAGCTGTGGTAAGTTTTTATTTATTTTTTGGCGATTTATCTATTTTTTTTTTTTTTTAAATAGGACAGCTGAAGACATAAAAGGGGGAGAGAGGGTAAATGACCTGCAGCAAAGGGCCGCAGGGCGGAGTTGAACCTGCGGCCGCTGCGTGGAGGAGTAAACCTCTATATACGGGGCGTCTGCTCTACCAGGTGAGCTACCCAAGCACCCCAAGCTGTGGTATCTTGACAGTTTCATTCAATTGTGTAACAGTTGTGAAAGAAAATGTACACTTCCCTTGTCAACACAGAATTTCAATAATAATAATAATAATAATAATAACTTTTACATCTGCTTAACTTGAAATCCTCTTATTTTTTACTCTGGGAGAAGCAGTCAGCTGTGCTCATTACATTGGCAGGGCCTATTTAATTACTTAATTAAAATGTACTTTTTGTTGGTATCAGTAGTGTCCGGTGGATTGCATTCATGCCAAATTGACCATTGATTATTAATGAAGCCAATCAGTGTTAATCTTCCAGGTTTCTTGGAGTTGATGATCGTTCTGTTTTCCCCTTCTCACAGCAAAAACGGCATCATAAGGCCCTATTCAGACAGAATCTGGCGCCCCGCCTCCCATTGGGGAGTCAAGTGGGTTTAGGCTGCGGTGGTGGGGGCCGCAGGGGGGTGCCTAAAAGTTGAGACATATTCGCTGAAACAAAAAGACCAGGAGTTGACTGTTGCCTGCAACAAGCTATAGCACAGTGCACAATTCCTCCCTCCCTTTTTCTTTTTCTCTTTCTTCGTGAAATGAAGCTGCCTTTTAAGTGCGGTCGGAAATGTTGAGATCATAAAAAAAGCTCCGATGGAAAACAATAATTGTAAAATATAAAGTCTACTTGTGCTACATTGAGGGGTTAAAGCACACAACAGGAAGTCCCACAAATGGGCCATTTAAGTGACACTCCCACGCCACTGCACAAACATGCAGAGAATCGCCAGAGCCAAACCTCTGGACCAAAGGGCGGTTCGGTTGAGGAGAGGTTATCAGTTAGGAAGGGCTGTGGCTAAGATGTGTGGCCGATCAAGGGCCCTGCTCTTATCAAGAGCTTAACAGAGCTGTGTGTGAACTCTAATGATTTGAAAACATAACAGTAGGGACTTTAAAAAAAGATCCTCAGTCCTCAAAAATCTGTATTCATATAGAAACGGTGTCTTTTCTATCACTCGTTAATGTAAAACAGTGTCGATGTAGCTTGTAGCAGGTTCGTATCCGTTTAATTTGCTGTGTAAAACCCCATCATGTTGAACATCTTTACCAAGAAAATAACAACCCAGTCCCTTTAGGATATAATGCGTTTTATATTTGTTTGGAATAAACTGAATATTAGTCATGTGCTCAAGGCAATCATTGTACTAATTGTACTCTCAGTTATATTGACCGCTGATATCTTTTGAAGGGCACTGCAGAAACCGCACAGCTACAAGCACTGAAGAGGTCACTGACATCAAAACAAAAGCAGTCGCTCATAAAGACAAACCCACAGAGAATTATCACTTGAATCTGCCGGTCCCAGCTTTAAAGTGAGTTTAAGCTAATTTGTTTTTAGCTGCCCGGTCCTTAACCTTACTTGTTGGTTGACTCTGAGCGCTCTCATGGTGTCGTTTTTAGCCGCAGCAGGCAGCTGATTTCAGAGAAATTGCTGTAATAGCACTACCTGCTTAGCAGCAAACAGCAGCCATACACACTGGTAAACATAGAGGAGCGTTTAGAAGCTAAAGAGAGAATTTCCCTGGTGAAATATCTGAATGAATAAGTTAAGAGAAGTGCACAACATGTTTCTCCAGAGCCCCTGTTCCTCATTTGAATCCTTTTTCTTTTTTTAATTTTTTCTTTTTAAATCTTCCTGCCTCCTGGGTGCCAATGTGTCCTGAGCCTCTACTAAGACTGTTTGATATCTTGGCTGTGTTTGTGTCCTTGTCTGTCTGCACAGTAGGACCACAACATGCTCTATAATAGCGCCTGTGTTTAATAACTTGAAGGAGCTGGATAACGAGCCCATTTGGCGACGCTAATAGCATATGCTGTTTAGAGGAAACGTATATCCAAAGCTCCTTACAGTGTCATAATGAGTGTGTTGTACTAGGGGTTCCAGTGGGAATCCCCAACCCTTTTAGCATCAGTGGTAAAACTAAAACTGTTAGTTCTTCATGGCAGTAAGTGGTTTGTGCACATTAGAAGTGTATTGACGAACCGCGCTACCCACACACGTTCTGAACCGAGACAACAGACCGTACGGTTCGGATGTTTTTTCATGAACCGTACCACCCCTAGTTAGTTGTATTGTTTTGTTCTCCACACATGGCACAGACACAGCTCTTTGTAAATGGGCTTCATCCTACTTCAAGCAGCACATACCATGTTTTACCAGAGATAAGCACACTGGATCTGTTTTTAAATGAGTTGTTAAAGGCGTTTTCCGTCTTATCTCCCACTGTATTGAATTTGCGGAAAACATTTAAGGTACTGCATGTAAGTAAACAGGATCTCCATGTTCTGCATGCTGATTGTTTTGCTTGCTCTCTCATCAGAGGGCATCAGGTCCTGAGATCAATAACAGGATCGTCCTGGCCTTCATAGATAGTTACTCAAACAGAGTAGTTTAAAACAGATGTGGCGTGCGTCATTGCTGTGGCCTTGGATGCGTTGAACACGTTTGTGATAGCGAAGAGTCTGAAATGTTTGAGCTTTTGTACTGTAAATAACGAAAATAACATAAGAAACCTTTTTGGTGTCTTGGTTAAAGGGTAACTACCGTTTTTTTTTTTTTTTTTTTTTCAACCTGGACCCTATTTTCCTATGTTTTTGTGTCAAACTGACTGATGGGAACAACAGTCTTTGACATTGGTCCAGTATTAAGCGAGATCGCTGCAGTCGGCGGCGGCGAAACAAGCTACAATGTAAATTAATAGGGCAATTATGCAGCTTGTATTTACCTTCACAAAAGTGCTCGTTTGGACACTGACGGAAAGGATTTCTAAGGAGGTTGACCTTTCTATTAAAGAGAAAGATACTTTTTTTTTTTTTTTCATAAAAACATCTGCAAAAATTCGTTAGTTAAACCCACCAGACTCCATGTAAATAAACAGTAATTTTAGCATCGTAAAATACACCTCATTCAAAGTTGACAGAAACAAAGTAAAACTTATGAAAAGCTGTCTTGGGTCTTGTTTCCACTTATCCAACCATCACAACTCTAGTTTTGGTTGAAATATAAACAAATAGTTAACCGATTTACATGTGCAAATATGTTGGCTCTATATATGCTAAAAGTATGGCTTTTTTAAATAGTCTGGTGGGTTTAGTGCTAGCAACCTTAGAGCGGTTTCTGGTTGAAACAAAGCTCTCAAAGAGGTTCTCTCAAAGATTGTTTCCATAATGTTGTCAGACACTTAAGAATAATAATCTAAGCCTTTTATTGGCAAAAACAGCACTTTTAGTGGACCAAACTGATGCCGAACATTTAATACTCGACCAGTTTCAAAGATTGTTGTTCCTATCAGTGACTTACACACAAAACATAGGAAAATAGGGTCCTGGTTGAAAAAAATGGTAGTTACCCTTTAAGTGCATTTTAAGGAGCCAGACCTGGACCTTTTGGTATGTAGGGGAACAATTAGGAAGTTTGCAACCAGTTCAACACTGGTTGCAAAAATAATTCATTGGTATCTCTAAACCAAAGTAACTCTAAGTAATTACAGTGACTTCTAGCGTTCTCAGACATAAATTCAGTGATCACAAAGGTGGTTGAAGTTGATTGTAGAGCGCTAGGCTAAACCTTCTCTTAAAGTGACCAAAAAGCAACTCTTGATTTGCCTACTTAGCACTTCATTCTAAGTTTGTAGTTTGGAAATGATGTGTATGACACTCCTTTTTACCGATGTATGAATGTTCAAAACAGGGCTTGACAAAAAATGTTCAAGTTATTACATTACAAAGAATATCTTGCTGTGTACATTGTCCCATATCCAGGGTCTGTGTGAAAAGAGCGTGTTTAGGGCTACAAATAACAAACCTTGTTTTCTTGACTAACATTTTGCCAATGAAATGTCCAGAAATTGTGAGAAACGCTTGACAAATCACGTAAATGGTCAATTATCCAAATAGATGCAAAATCATTTTTTGTCGATCAAATTATTTTAGCTCGCATGACTTCAGATTAGAACTGGGCATTATATCGATATTATATCTATCGTGATATGAGACTAGATATCGTCTTAGGTTTTGGATATTGTAATATCGTAATATGGCATAAATGTTGTCTTTTCCTGGTTTTAAAGGCTGCATTACAGTAAAGTGATGTACTTTTCTGAAATTATTACCAGACCAGTTGTAACTGTTCTATTATTTGCCTTTACCCATTTAGTTATTATATCTACATTACTGATGATTAGTTATCAATATACCAATAGTCAACACTACAATATCGTTGCGTTATCGATATCGAGGTATTTGGTCAAAAATATCGTGATATTTGAATTTCTCCATATCGCCCAGCCCTACTTCAGATACATCTGGTGAATTAAAAAAATCTGCATGAATGGTGGATTCTGACTTCATACATTTTTGTCACATATATAATTGCCTCCAGGTTACCTGTCAAAGTGAGTGAGCGTAGACTAAACTTTCAGTTAAAAGTTTTTGTCTGCTGGTTTGACTTTGACCAGATGGCTGAATCTTTGTGTCTCTTGTCTGCCTCTGGGACAGACTTTTTGTATTAGACAAGGACAGCGTGTAGCCGTTGCTCTACCGTTGTAGTTTATGTGAATGGAACCATGTCTAACACGCAAACGCACATTCAACAGCATCACCCACAAGTGTTGATTACCGGAATGGTAAATGTTTGGTGCTTTGAACGTTTAAATATACAGTAGACACGGTGGAAATAATTTAAACATTGCTAATGCATACATTTTATTTTTATTGTTGGAATTGTATTATTGTATTTTTTTTATTTTAAATTTCATAGCATCAGAGAAGCTTTCAGTTTTATAGCCTGTTGTGACATGTTGCCTTTTTGGAAAGTGTTCAGTGTTTTGAAATTTTCCTTATTTTTTTTTTTTTTTTTTTTTTTACAATGAAAATAGTTCACTGAAGTTGCCAGTGGGCAAAAATGTTATCTCAGTCCCCAGCAGGAGGCTTTTGACACTTGGCACTACTGTTCAAAATAAATGAATAGAAACCCATCATATCTTTACAAACCTAAGCAGCCAGGAGTTTCAGTTTTTGGGTCTGTTCTCTCTGTGTTTGTGTCTGACCTGCGAGGCGTATTACACATTAGCATCACTAACTTCACTCCTGGCCTTCACAACCTAAACTCAAAGCTTAATTATTCAAGTGTTTCTGCTTCTTGGCAGCGCGTACGCCCTCCTGGCCGGCTGCAGTCTGCTTCTCTTTGGATGGCGACTATTGTCTGCCTGATTTCCCCAGGCATTGAATCCTGGCTGCAGGATTGAGGGCCATCAAACAGAATTAAGAGGAGACAATACCTGTGTGTGACGGCGGTTGTGTGAATGCTTACAGTTGGGCAAGAGCATGTTGAAATTATTGTGTACTGTGTGTGTGTGTGTGTGTGTGTGTGTGTGTGTGTGTGCTGAAGTGAAGCCAAAGCTCCCACAACAAGAAAAGGCCTCTCCTCCTGGCTCCGTCCACTGAAGCAGGCCTTCAGTGTCCGCCACGCCAGCTGGCAGCCAATTTATACCGAGGCCAAACACAGGCAGGCCAACAGGGGCTCTTTGTGGTGCCAGAGTGTGTGTGTACTTATCAGCTACTGAGACAGTTGTGCAGCTCATGATTGACTGCAAATGTTGTTAATCTCCAGACTTGGCTGTATCCGGAGGACTTCTATCCGTGTTTTTGCATTGGCCAAGGCATGACTTACATTCTATTAGTGGCTCATAGTAAGTACTGCTGCCACCCGGAAGCCATAACCGCTTCGAGTGCATTCCTTGTTTGTCACAGCACCAAACTATAGACTCGGATATCCGTATTTAAATATGTAAACATATGCTAAGAGAGTGTGACGTTGTTGGAAGTGGGGCAACAAAAATGTAGCCTATATATTATTAAGGAAAGAGATGAAAGGCCATGTAGTCAAGACTACAGTGCCAAATAATATTTGAATTTCTTTCTTCTGTTTTTGTCTTCTCCTCTATTACACCTGTGGCCCACCTGCATAATTTGTACCTGAAAATTTTGAGCTTTTTTACCACTTGTTGCTAGCCTGGATGCCTGCAGAACTTAGCCCCGCCTACAACATTTGAGGTCGGGAAGTTTGGTCTGGACTTGATCCGATGTGGAGCAACTATGCTCGAACCAGAGCTGTTCGGACCAATCAAAAAGACGCAAGCCCCTCTCCAAGCCCTCCGCCGTAGCTGGACGTGAACCTCCAAAAATGTGTAACTTCACGTTGAGGCAACGCAGACCCCAAGGACTGATCGGTCAACTTGTCCTGTGTGTTGATAGTCGGTGTATCAAGCAGCCTACTCTGGGGAGTAGCAACACGCTGGTTCACTGACCTAAGGCAGCAAGACTCTGCTCTGCTTTCACTTTGTTACGTAAGGGCACCAGAAAGGAAATCAACCCTCAAAAACGTTTCACATTTAAGGTATTTAGCTGATCCTCTTATCCTGAGTGACTGGTGCAACAATTTCCCATTCACCAGCGTTACAAGCGACCATTATTAAGCAGTGGAATGGAGCCACAGTCTCGACAATTTGGCTGTGACCACAGAATAATCATGTAAAAGTGACAACTAGAAACCAATTTCAGTTCGTGGATTTAAAAAAATAAATAGATTTTGACATTGATAAGGTCAGGACAAAATTATTGTAGTGACTCACTCAGCAGTAATATCTGTTCCTCTCTTCAGCCTATTGTGGGGGAATTCTTGTAGTTGTAGAAACATTTTCTGCTAGAAATCTCATTTAGTTCTACTGTTGTTTCTCCTTAACCCTTGTGTTGACTTCGGGTCACATTGACCAGTTTTCAATTTTTGTTTTATATCAGAAATTATGGGACGTAGAAATATGCGATGCAAATGTGAAGAAGAAAAATGTAACAATTTAAAACGTTGGAAAAAGCAAAAACAAACTGTGAAAAAAGGCGTCAAAAACGTTGGGAAAAAGTGTTTTTTGGGAAGACAACACAAGGGTTAATGAGCCAAAGCAGCTGGAGGGGAACACTATCATGTTTATCATTTATTTACCAAACACTATGAAAAACATGCACACACATATTTCTGAAAGTTACAGTCTCGAAGATCACAACTTCGTTCTCTTTGGCAGCACCTATGGATGTTTTTTTTTTTTTGATCTCACTTTTGTTTGGCCATAGTAACCGTTTAAGACGGTTTAAAAGTCTATTATGTTAGCTCTGCCTACCCTCTCTGACGGGCCAACCACTGCTGCGTGATGGAGAATGCGTTACTAACTCTCCGCTGCTTGTGACCTACAAACTCGGCGCCACAGACACCTAGTTTGTAATGCTGTAAATGCAAGGGTTATGTCCGGAGTAATTTCCTCTCACTCAGGCGCAGTGGGTAGTTGGCCGTCGACTGTAGTCTTCACGGTGTGTTCAAGTGCATTTTTTTTGCTCAAGACAAAGGCGACGTGAGGTGATGCCACAGTCAGCCTTCATCGCCACTAGTTCTTGTCCGTCTGCTTGGTGTGTCAGGACCTTTTTTAGAGGGTGAGCAAGCTGCAACCTCTGCAGCTCAGACTGATAAGATACCAGACAGACCATAAAGCAAACAAGCCACCACGTGTACCTCTCTTTGAGCCTAAATAAATACCATCAAGGCACCCAATACATGAGGAAAAGTAAGCTGTCCAGATCGTGCTAAACATTTTTTTAACTTAAGTTTTCAAGAGCAAATTTCTGGTGGTTTTTTTAAGTGTTTTCTTGAAACCTTTTCATTTTCATTTCAGGATCCAACACACAAAGAAGTAGGCAGCTGTGATAATATTTGTTCTTGTTGTTAGGACTGGGCGATATGGACAAAATCAAATGTCACGATATTTTTGACCAAATACCTCGATATCGATACCGCAACGATATTGTAGTGTTGAATATTGGTGCTTTCACAAAATATTTACACAATGAAATGTTTGATAACTAATCATCAGTAATGTGGATATAATAACTAAGTGGGTAAAGGCAAATAATAGAACAGTTACAACAGTCTGGTAAGTTCAGAAAATGACATCAGTTTACTGTAACGCAGCCTTTAAAACCAGGAAAAGACACCACTTATGTCATATTACCATATCCAAAATCTAGGACAATATCTAATCTCATATCACGATATCGATATAATATCAATATATTGCCCAGCTCTACTTGTTGTCATAGAACATGATTGATAAAACCAGAGCAACTGGTTTCTGAACGTACCGGTGGTGTGAACTCAGTGGGTTTGTCAGTGGGTTTGTGGGAAGCGGTTGCTGCATAGTCAACAGGTTTCAGTGGGAGGATGCGTGATGATGATCATTGTGAATCACTACGGTTACAGTTAACATTAGCAGCATCAGTTCCCTTCACTTTCATCTGATGTTGGGACTGAATGTCAGAGAGGCTTCTGGAGATCCTAATAGTAACACACAGGACTTCTTGATGTAAGCTGATTTTCTTTTTCTTCTTCTTTTTTTTTAAGAGCTGCGATAATACGTAAGTTCTCAGACGTGAATATTCCCTGGTTTCTAGCCTTCTACTGATACTCTTTGGGTCGTTATGGGTTTAGGACAAAACAAGACTTTAAGATGTCACCTTGGACTTTTTTCACTGCTTTCGGATATTGTATAGACCAGGGTCTTCAACGTTTTTTAAGCCAAGGACCCCTTAACTGAAAGAGAGACGGAGCAGGGACCCCCTACTACATATATTGTATAAAATGAAGTTTCATATTAACCTGGGCCTACAGTAACGTGTAGGGCGGCCTAAAGCCTTTATTCATAATTTTTTTTGCAGAAAATACTAAGCTATTCAAATAGCCTAATAATTGTTGGCATGATTTTATAAATTATGTTGAACATACATGTGGCACATTAAATCCTTAGGATGAACTGTATCTGTGGATGGCCTTAGTGACTACCTATTGGCCAGTTAGCAGTGGGGATTTATGTTTGCTAATAATATGTTGGATTCATGTTAAGACTTTAATTTTTTTTAAAAACTTTAAAAAAATTACAATAATTTGAAAGCTAATGCACACGCATTCATTCTCTCTTGTCGGTCGAGGGGCTTAGGAGACCGTTTTGGGCAGAAATGGGGGAGCGACTGAGAAGTTGTCGATGTTCACATTTTTTGGCTACTGACCTGTGACGATTTCCTGCATGTCTTCCCCCCTAAAAAATGTCGGTATAAATGTCACTGTACTGCTGCCACCAAGAGGAATTTCTTACATTTCTACTTGAATACACGCACAGGCAACAGAAAGCAGATGTGAGCAATGAACATAGGACAGAGGCCCCAATGAGTTTACCAAATAAAGAGTGTAAACTAGCTTCTAGTTGCGGAGCAATTACATCATTTTAGGAACATATTCAAAAGTGGATGTGAAGGACGACATTATTCCTCGCCTAGCTGCTAGAGTGGCACACCGTTATACTCTGCAAATGACTAGCTAGCAGTACTTACCTAGGTACTGCGCATGTGCGACTCCCAACAAAGATGGTATAGAAGTGCGATGCCTCACTCTGTAGCTAAAACGGAGAGCTCAACACACAGGGTGAAAAGAGGAGCTGCAGCAATGTGCAGTACAACAAAAATATGGTGTTTTCTGAAAATTAAACCAGATAAACCTTTTCTGGTACAACCTCTAAATACAATTATGAACATGAAAATGAGCATAATATGAGCACTTTAATGTATTTTACTGGCATTCACACAATTGGTACCCTCAAATGACCCTGAATGCAGCAGCTTCAGTTCTGAAGTGAACTGAACTCAGAGGTGGATTGTGTATTTTTGTGGGGTGTCTCCAACACTAACCCTTACTTTTATGTTATAAATCCTTTTTAGGCACCGACGGAATTGCCTCCTTAGCATCAAGTATCAAAAAATGCCTCGTCATTCAATGCCAATCCCATAGGTGTCATGTTTGGGTGTCCACATGCTCTCGGGTATACAATGGTACACGTTTTAGAGTGTTTTGGTGTTGTCTCACTATAGTCAAAATTAGGGCTGCACAATATATTGTTTTTTGTCGTCCTCGCGATATCAACTGGCGCAGTATACAGTATAACCATATGGCGACAGGCTGCGACATATTGCGAAAGACACTTTCAAATTTTTGTGTACGTTGAAACAAAATAAAAGTAAAAAAATGCCCTTTTAAATGTCATTCTTTTTTTTTATAATAATAATAATAATAAATTGAATTTATATAGCGCTTTTCATGGACTCAAAGTCGCTTTACAGGGCAGGGTAGATTAAAAACATAACAAAACAAGTAGAACAAAACAAAACAAAACAAGTAGAACAAAACAAGATTCAGATGAAAAATGGAGGGGGGGGGGGGGGCTATGGGTAGGCAGAGTTGAAGAGATGGGTCTTGAGGCGGGACTGGAAGATGGTGAGGGACTCAGAGGTGCGGATCTCTTGGGGGAGGGAGTTCCAGAGCCTGGGAGCTGCTCTGGAGAATGCTCTGTCCCCAAAACTGCGGAGTTTGGACTTTTGGATGGAGAGGAGACCGGCTGAGGTGGATCTGAGGGACCGTGAGGGTTGGTAGGGGGAGAGGAGGTCAGTAAGGTATGAGGGGGCCAGATGGTGGAGAGCTTTGTAGGTGAGGACCAGGATTTTGTAGGTGATCCGTTGGGAGATAGGAAGCCAGTGGAGTTGTTTTAGAACTGGAGTGATGTGGTGCCAGGATTTGGAGCGGGTAATGAGGCGGGCGGCTGAGTTCTGGACCAGTTGGAGTCGGTTGATGTTGGTAGAGCTGATGCCGAGGAGAAGTGAGTTGCAGTAGTCCAGTCGGGAGGAGATGAAGGCGTGAATGAGTCTTTCAGCAGCGGGGGGTGTGAGAGAGGGTCTGATTTTGGCGATGTTGCAGAGGTGAAAGAAGGAGGCTTTAATGACTTGACGGATGTCAGTGGTGCCTTTTATATTCAATTCAATCAATGTACAATTTGTTCAATATAAGAATGTTGGAAATTATTTCTTTAAATTTGTTTGAAATTCAACAAGCGATTTTGTTGCGTTTTAGCAGAATACTGAAAGCAGCTGAAAGGCAGAACTGAGTACACAGTTTAATATCTGTTTATTTATTGCAAGTAATATCGGTAGTGTGATATTGAGCAACGTTATTGCATATTTCCCTCCATATCGTGCAGCCCTAGTCAAAATATGCTTTTTTGCTCACTTCATGACTTCATTTAATTTTGTCATTTGGCATCTGCCCTTGGCACATGTTGAGCTTCTCAAGTATAAGTACCTGCTTGATAGCAGATATCCACATCTGTTTTCTAATATATTCCCACACCTGTCTGAGCAAACCAAACAGAAGAAAAAGGAAACACTCCTAAAGTTTGCTCGGTGTGAACATGACCTCAACTCAACCCCAACAAGGCACAAATAAAACATTGCAAACATTACGTCACAGAGGAGTCGCCGGGCGTCATGTAAGGATAACATCAGCGTGAGGCTCATCAGCGCGTGGCGGCTCTCTCTCTCTCTCTGTGTGTGTGTGTGTGTGTGTGTGTGTGTGTGTGTGTTCAGCCCCCCTCACCCTGCCACATTTCATCTCTGTCGACCAACTGGGCTAATTTCATGGTCTGATGAGCAGACAGAGGCAGCCCGGCAAATTTACTGTTGTCACCGGAGACTTAAAAGGCAGCCTTTTTTTGTTATTTTAAACTGTGTATGTATTGTGTGTTTGGAGGAGGATGAAAGAGTGGTGGGTGTTCGCCAGGCATTCCCTTTTCCTATCGTGACTGGAGTGGTCGGACTCCTACAATTTAAGGAATGAATCGCACAAAGTGATGGCAGTGCTGGAGGATCGAAATCTGTTGCCCTCTGTGGAGGATAACCACAACTTTTAGGAACACTGTATAGTATCAAACTAGTGTGTGGCAATACATGAGATCATCTTCTTTTTTTCTTTTCTTTCTTTTTTGTTCTCTCTTGTCAAGCATTCATATGCTGTGGTATTTGGCTCGTCAATCAAACAGTGTGGGTGGTACTGTGAAATATTTATTCCTTGGAGTTTCCATCTCAGTTTGACTCTCTGGTTGCCCAGTAAAAACAAACCAAATTCAGAGGTTGTAATAAAAGAAGTAGTCAGACACAGAGCGCGGGAGTTAAACGAGAAGACTTGACAATAAATATGGAAAATGGATTGGAAACGGGGGGAACGGCAAGCCTGGTTCTGTCCAAAAGTAATAAAGTCCACCTATGAGCACCTCCCAAAGAGCTTAAGTTAACCCACTATATCTCGTACATAACTTTTTGTACAAAAACCGAAGTGGCAAAATGACAACGTGCCATTTTATCTAGGTGTTATGCGACATGGCATTTCTTGACCAGGACCACTAACTTCTTGGAGTCTCAGTTGTTTCCGGGAAACTGCTCCCGGTCAAGAAATAGCCCAGTGCTTAACGCTCCTAAAACAGTGAGCTGTCGTTTATATTTAATGTGTTGATTGGGTGAGTTTTGGGTGTGCTGGCTAGTCCAGTCTTTATGGGTAACTAAGCTAAATGACTGCTGAATGCTTTAAATATAACCATTCCTTCCAGAAAAAGAGTTTTTTTTTTGTGATTGTTGCGGGCAAAAATCCTTGATTATGCCGCATGTTTTCTTAAAAATTGCGATGGAATATGTGGGATATTTATGCAATTTTATGCGATGAAATTGCGGGAACTTGCAAAAACTGTGGTTTGATGAAAAATTCCCCCAATACCCTGCTTTTCGATGATGCAACAGGGTGAAATGGCTGAAGTAAACGCAACATTTTTCAACTTTCTGCTAAGATATATGTGACCGTTTTGCAACGAAAATGCAGGGATTATGAAATCATCCAAGCCCTGCATATTTTGCGTGGAAATTTGCAATTTAAGTGGCAAAAGTGTGGCATATTTGGAAGAAATGCTGCCCCTGCATAAATATGCGGAATTTGGATGATTATGCATTGAAATATGCGATCGCATAATCACGTTTTTCTGGAGGGACTGTATAACAGACAGGCATGAAAGTGGTATGGATATTTCTCTTTTAACTCTGGGCAACAAAGTAAATGAGCGTATTTCCTGAAATGTTGAACTGCTCCTTTAACTGGTTATAGGTAGTATTCTTTCCAAGAATACTATGTTTGGATATTACCATGCCCCAATTTTCAGAATTGTTACATGAACAGTGAGACTTCAGAATGAATCTTTCCAACAGCTTTGCTTTCTCTCTCTGTCACAGGCTCCAATGAGAGGCTCTCCATGATGAGGAGCTAACACTGTCGGCCGCACAACCGCAGGAAGAGACGTGGCTGCTGCACCATCCACAGTCGACGCATGGCGGTATTAGGGGTAAGAACCACACTTCCGTTTCCTTTTGTCTCTTATAAGAAAAACCCTGAGAGGTCCTGTTGTGTTTTCTTAAGTCTCAGAAATGAAAGTTAGATAAGTTGTATGACATTTAATGACCTTGGGTCAATACTGTTTAGTTTCTTGTTGGTGCTTATGGTTGAGCTTTGCTGTTAGTAGAAGTAGTAGTAAAGGCTGTCGTATGCTTCCGAGTCAACTCCACGCCGTAGCTACGCCGCTCCCTTTCCACGAGTTCTGCGTCGGGGTTGCTTTGCATCGCGGTTCCATTCACCGCCATAACGCTAGGGGGTGAGAAGTCTGAGGTTATTTGCGAGGTGTCTGCTAGCCAGTTTATGTTATGTTAACAAGCAAACTTTAGCACAACTGCCCACAAAAGTACTGCTTGCTGGCGAAGTACTAATTTCAAAACGTTACTGACATATAGACACTTTACAAACGGATAACCCCGTCATTGTAACCAAGATATGTCTGAGTTTATTTGCAAAGCTTATGTCCGTGAACTAGCGTGTTGCTATTCCCCAAAGTAGGCTGCTTGAAACACCGACTATCAACACACAGGACGAGTTGACCAATCACAGTCCTTGCGGTCTGCATCGCCTCAACACAAAGTTACACATTTTTGGGGGTGCACGTCGAGCTACGGCGGAGGGTTCGGAGGGGGGTTTACGGCGACACAGAGGGGTCTGCGGGGGTACGCCGTCGATTCGACGCAGAGGCGTAAAACTGCCTTTTAGCTTTAGTAAAGAATTTCCTGTTTATGTGCATCTCAAATGTCAATTCTGTAGCGTACCAACTCAGAAAATAGTGAAAAGTTCCCATTACAATTTCCTGACGCCCAAGGGAGCATCTTCAAATTGCTTCTTTTATAAACCCAATGGAAGACAAACAAAAAAAGCCAATCTTCACAATTGTAAAGCTGGTCTATGGAATATTTGGCATTTCCTCTTGAGAAATTGCTTAAAATGACTCAAGCTGTTTGTTTGTTTCATATGTGCTCATATGAACTCCGGACAATGTCCAGAGAATCGGGTCCGGAGTTGCCCTTTCACACATATATGTTGATCAACTTAATTGAATAATTGACGAATACTGCAACTCTAACTCTGACAAATTGGCTTTATGAAATCATTTAAAAAAGTCATGAGGCAGTTCTTGAAAAGCTGATATTGGAGCCTCTTGTCTGTCTGCAAAGTAGGGGTGTAAGAAGAAATCAATACACTTGAGTATCGCGATATTTTATTTTGCAATTCTGTATCGATTTTCAAAAAGGCAATATCGTTTTTATTTTTTTAAACGTTCAAAAATACTCATGTAAGACAGTGGTTCACGTTTATGTTGTGATTAAACCCCCTACCGCTACATGGCTATGCTGAAACGCACCACTAGTGTCCTTGGCTAACAGTGCCTAGCAGTGCCTGACTTTTTGCTAGAATCTAACAACGTAGCTATGGCTGAACTTTGGCTTACTTTAGCATGTACAAATTTGCTCCCTAAGAACCTGTGAACCACAATCCCAAACTGGCAGTTTGATTTTCTGTTTACTGAATTGTTTACCTAAAGTAATCTTCTTTGACTCATGTCTTTGTTTAAATATTAGTTTTTCTAAAATTATACTTTAAAAAAATCCCAATATATCGTCTTACGCACAGTATTGAAATATATTGCAATATATTGAATCGTGACCCATGACATATCTTATCGCCAAATTCTTGACAATACACAGCCCTACTGCAAAGACACCGATTATACCCTCTCTGTTTGTCTAGTGTATTTTATGTTCTTCACCTCTAGAGTTGAGACACTTTCCTTGTTTTAGCAGTCAGCGAAGAATTCAGAACAGGCTGGAGCCTCTAAATGATGGATGTCAGCTGTCTCTGTGTCTAACTCACCAGCCAAACCAGCCATTATCTGAGTGGAAGCTGCTGGGTGTAATTCCACATCTGATTATTTTGTTCTGTTGTAGTCTGTTAGTTAGTCAGCCCGTCACACACTCAGGCCAGTGAGCTGGTCCATTAGTTACCGTGTTTTTTTCTCCACAAGAAACCTTGAAAAACATATAGCAGCAGTTGTACATTCAGTGTGTGAGTTGTTATCCTATTGTTAAAGAATGCTGGTTGGGGAGCTGCTGCAGCTGGCGAATGTGCTGAAAACAAACCGTTGGTTGATTTGACGGATGGTGGAGACAGAAGCAGTCCGCTTTAGAGTAGGTAGGGTAGACAAAAACATCAGATAAGATCAATGTATGATATCTTTAATGTAAATATGACTCAGAGAGAGCTTCAGGAGTCAGTCCACGAGTGGAGCCAGACAGCCGAGCACTCTCCTCAGGGCAAACTGATACCACAGGGCTGTCGACTTTCATCAAAAGAAAACTTCTTTTTAAAAACCCACAGCTCAGACATTCTCTTTGAATTTCTTGTTATTTTTAAAGTTAGCGCTGATGAAGACACTCTGTAGGATCTACCTAATTAAAACCTCTGTCAGTTAGCCTGTTGATAGCAATTTGGTTTGGATTATAAGAGTCATGATAAACTAATATTTACCACATCTATTGACTTTTTAGGGCATTTCTACTGTTTGTTAATTTATTTCCTTCAGTGACCTGAGATTAATTGGGATAAAATATGATATGAAGTTATTTCAAAATCGATTGGGCGATACACTTTATATCGGTGTATCTAGCTTGTAACAAATACAAACATAATAAATGAAATGATTTGATATGACATCACAAATGATGATTTTTCTTTTTTATAAAGTCATTCTTTTTTTTTAAGTTTAAGAGCAACTCCATCAGTTAAAGTTACACATTATGTCTATTTTTTATTGTTATCGCTAATATGTTGGCTGACAGCTAAGTGGTTGAAAAGTGTGTATTGTTACACTGTTTCTGGGAGATAAAGCAGCAAGCCCCAATAACTAACTTCAACTAATAAAGATGAAGACAATTTTACTGTTGCTTTAGCTTTGATTGATCTTCAGTTCTTTTTTGAAAATATTGCAAATTGACATACAGAGAAGGGTATGTTTTTCCAAGTGTTTTGGATTGTATGTAGCCTGAGAGGCACAACCCAGGCTACACTTTTGCCCTTGAAGCTGTGAGCACACGGTTACAATTGTATGCAAAACTAGATAGTTGCATGTATCTGTATTTTTATCAACTCAAAGTTCGTCTGGATTACAGAACTTACTTAGCAGAGGACACGGTTGACAGAGGACACGGTTGACAAATTTAAAAGCAAGTCACTCAAACTGCAACTGTAAAACTTCAAAATTGGGGAGAGAAAACTGGAATTTTGATAAGCGAGGGGACATTATCCCACCTGATCCCAGTTGAAATAACTGGTGTTGAGTTTGAAAACATGAGAGGGAACTGGGGTCGCTTTTTGGCAGCCACTTCTGGGCACTAATTAGTAAAACAAAATCACATTGGTAGTAATTGAAATAAGGACACACAGAAACCGTATCTGCTGTTGATGGATGTTTTCTGAGCTAGTAGACCGTTTAAGCGTGATTTATGCTTCCACACAGAGCTTTCACCGCAGCCTACGTAAGTGGCCTAAAGTTTATACTTGTGCGTTGGTGTGTGTGTCGATCTCTTTAAGAGAATAGCAAGGCTGGCGTTTGTGTGTGTGTGTGTGTGTGTGTGTGTGGTAGAGCTAATGAGACGGGGATAAGCTTTGGAGCAAGTACCAACTCTAAAGGCATGGTGGGATAAATAAAGTGTCTCCCCCTGTGCTTTCTGACCACGGTGGGAAATCTGTTGCAGGAGAAGTTAACTCTCTCCTTGATTTAATGTTGTTTATGGAGAAGGAGAACCAGGAAATGAGTAGGGGGAAATGCAACCCTAACGAGCCACGGCCGATGAATGTAAATGTAACTGTAGCACTTTCATTTTTTTTTTTAAAAGCATGAATCACCAACTGAGCTCCCTGTCAGCCCTGCTTGTCTGACTGTGATTACGCAGCTACATGTTGAACTGAAGAGTCTGTGTGGTGCAGCTGATCTTGGCTCACTTGGTCTTCACTGTGGTTTAAAAGTAGCAAAAAGCTAAGCAATAAATGACTCTATTACCTCCCTAATGATAAGTACTGCCACACAATAGGACGTTGTGGAGATAATTTATGTCTTAGTGAAATGGAATAGTGGACCCATACCCGAAAGTGTGTCTCTGATTATAGTAAAAGCACCACAGAGTTTATAATAGCATCATCAAACAGGCCACCAGTGCTGCAATAGACTCTTATGAGTTTTCTTCAAAAAGACACACGACCAGGAGGTGAAAACAGACGGGATACAGTGACTGTGGTCGGCAGGAAAGCAGAGATAATAGCTAACGAGTTCCTTGGGTACAATAAGACGAAGCATAGAAAACATTGAAGCACAGCAAGCTGACCTAAAATGCTGTAGTAATATCCAACATAATGTTCCTTGTTGTGATTATGGCTGTGTTTTACTTGCAGTGGCTTATTCACTCGGAGGCATTATTCTAGGTATTTGTGTTAATACTTTTGTGTGTTTGATTAACCTCAATGTAATTGGGGATTTATATAAATTTCCTTTTTGGGAAAACGATTCTGTCCCCAATGTGCATGGATTCCCTGTTTTGTTTATATCTACCAAAATGTGATAACAATGATTGGTCGAAAAGAGATGGGACTCACTTATCAGTGAGTGACTGACTCACTTAAATGTTAAACGTAACACGTAGCAGTAGCAGCGCAAAGCCCGATGTAAGTGTCTTTGCTAGTTTAAGACCGATGCAGTTGTCAATTTCCCGTCCTGCGCCCACATCGTTGAAATAGCAAATGCACCTGCGACCATGGTCTAAAGTCAGTAACGCAACATTTCATTGTTATTTTAACAGTGAATTAGTCCTTCCAAAAAAAAATGCAGTTTTTTTGTGATTGTTGCGAGCAAAAATCCTTGATTATGTGGCACATTTTCTTAAAAAATGCAATGGAATATGCGGGATATTTATGCAATTTTATGCAATGAAATTGCGGGAACTTGCAAAAATTGCGGGAACTTGCAAAAATTGCGGGAACTTGCAAAAATAGCGGGAACTTGCAAAAACTGCGGTTTGCGGTTCACGCGGTGCGCTTAGATCGTTAAAATAGGGCCCTATGTGTGCTTTCTCGCTTCTTATACAGTACAAAAGAAGAACATACCCTTAATGATGTCCCTGGTTATTGAGGCTAAATTAGGTTCAGATTTAAAACCATCACGGATTGGAGATTTCTTTTATATCCCTTCTTCCCACATGCTGCAATCTGCTGTCTTTGGCATTCTGTGTTTTCAAAAATGCTTACAACTTCTTTTATTTGAGCATCTGTGATGTTATGCAATGTACAATTTAGCCATTAAGCTATACTTGTAGAGCAGCATACAATGAGCAGGAAGTAGCACACTGTCGCCCACAGGCTAGTAGGACAGATTAGCGGCCGCAGAGATAGAACCTAAAACCTCTGCGGGAAGGGATCACCGTGGTACCCACAGAGCAGTCTGCCACCCAGTTTAATATCAGATTGGGCCTGTGACCCTTAAAGGTCCCATGGCATGAAGCCATGCATTCACTTTGAGGTTTTTTAACATTAATATGAGTTCCCCCAGCCTGCCTATGGTCCCCCAGTGGCTAGAAACCGAGCCCTGGCTCAGATGGGCCGATCTGGAATCTTCCCTTTATGACGTCATAAGGGGAAAGGTTACCTCCCCTTTCTCTGCTGTACCCGCCCAGAGAATGTGGCCCACCCATGAGAGAGAGACATCATGGCTTGCAAACGAGCGAAGCATGGCAGTTGGTTAAGGCAACACCCCCACCCTCCACCTTGCCTTCCCCTTCTCTCCTCCTCAACAGCATTTAAAGCTACAGACACAGAAATGGCACATACTAAAGCCCGGGACACACGGGGCTGATTATCGGCTGTGGGTCTGGCGAGGTCAGTGACTCAAATCTGTTTGGTGTGTCCCGTGCCGTCGTCCGTCTGGGGGGCTGTCAACATTCATTTTGGCCGACCTGACATGTTCAGTCGGCGGCAGGGCAGTCGGGATCATCCACTGGCTTTTTTACAGAGGGTCGGCCGTCTGGTTGGTGTGTAACCACTTTTAGGAAAGCTCATTGTGGGACTGGCTCTAGTGGCTGTAATTCTGCACCAAGGCTGAATTTCGGGAAAGAGACTTCAGATACAGTATTAGGGGACCACTAAGGTCTATATAAAAGAGACTTCCGATACAGTATTAGGGGACCACTAAGGTCTATATAAAAGAGACTTCAGATACAGTATTAGGGGACCACTAAGGTCTATATAAAAGAGACTTCAGATACAGTATTAGGGACCACTAAGGTCTATATAAAAGAGACTTCCCGTACAGTATTAGGGGACCACTAAGGTCTATATAAAAGAGACTTCCGATACAGTATTAGGGGACCACTAAGGTCTATATAAAAGAGACTTCAGATCCAGTATTAGGGGACCACTAAGTTCTATATAAAAGAGACTTCAGATACAGTATTAGGGGACCACTAAGGTCTATATAAAAGAGACTTCAGATACAGTATTAGGGGACCACTAAGGTCTATATAAAAGAGACTTCAGATACAGTATTAGGGGACCACTAAGGTCTATTTAAAAGAGACTTCAGATACAGTATTAGGGGACCACTAAGGTCTATATAAAAGAGACTTCAGATACAGTATTAGGGGACCACTAAGGTCTATATAAAAGAGACTTCAGATACAGTATTAGGGGACCACTAAGGTCTATATAAAAGAGACTTCAGATGCAGTATTAGGGGACCACTAAGGTCTATATAAAAGCATCCAAAGAGCGGCATGTCATGGAACTTTAAGGGTTTTCCTCCTAAAACGATGTCACAAAAGACCCAGTAAAAGCGGTCTATGAATTCTTTGTTTATGTGTATGTATTGTTTTTAGATATTTTTCTCTCCCCTAAAATAAGCAGTTTCCCTGTAAAATAAGTACATTCAGTCTTAGATGTTTTTGTAGTTCAGTTCAAACAAAATTATTTATTGATTATAATTACTCAGACTAGAGGGTTTCTGTGTCTTAATGTGTAAATGGTTTTGATGTTGTAGTTTTTCACTGAAATGTGAAGGAAAATGTTTGGAACAGCACACAATCTGTTAACAATAAAACGGATGCCCTAATGTGCCCATAATGATTCAATGTTAACTGAAAATTATAACCAATAATGCTTTTCAGTGTCTGCACTGTTGCATTCTGTCAGCGGCAGATGTTGTTCAGTCAGTTCGTGCTAGTTTACATTAAGCGTCAATCCCCTAATGTTGTTTTTCTCTTCTTCAGCAGAACCCCGACATGCTGACGAGGAAGATAAAGCTGTGTCATATCAACGCCCACATCACATGTCGTCTGTGTGATGGCTACCTGATCGACGCCACCACTGTCACCGAGTGCTTACACACCTGTAGGTCCCTCCTCACACACTTCCTGTCTGTCTTTGTGGTTTCAAATAGTTTTCCGATTTTCACTTCTGCTGCTCTTCTTGTGGTGGTGTTTCTGTTTTTCTGTCTTGTCGTCAGCTCTTTTTGTCTCACCAGTTTCGCTTTTTATTTCTCTTGTTAATTTGACACACTGGTTGTGTTTGTCTCCAAGGGTTTTTCTGGGCTCTGAAGGTGTTACCTTCAGGATTTGTCCCCTATGGGAAGAAATCTGGAGGCAGAGTAATGCCTCTGTGATCCATGCAGCTCTGTCTGTAGCTGAATTTTGACTTATAGCGCTGCTGCTTTCAATCCATATTCTCTGTGGCGCTATGAAGCTATGAAGTGCCTCTTCTCTCTTTGGTTGATTGGTTGGCAATCTCACCCATAAAACAAAAACCCTCTCATGGTTTATATATAAATATCATTTTAAAATATTGGAACCCGGTGCCTTAAACCTGAAGTTAAAACACACACGCACACACACACAGAAAAAGAGATTCACTGCACATTTATTAGCCCTCTTAGGAAGGTAAGAGATGCCATCTCTCATTCACACAGTGGTACATCATTAGCAGGGGTATTTTCAATAAAGTAGGATAATACTGTCTGTTTGTATCTTCAGTTACAGCCTTTATCACTCTACATAAAACCTATCAAGCCTAAAATTGGCTTTTATGAAACATTTTAGAGTTAAATAAAATGCACCTTGGAAGAAATGCAAGTCACACATTACTTCAAAGTGTCCTCCTTGTGTTTTCTAACGGGGTGGATTTAATAAAATCTGTTAATTGTTGCACAAACATCCTCAATAGTGTACAGTCTACAGAGTCTATTTATACATTGTTTTTTAATCATGCAAAACCCTCTTTCTCAGTCAAGTTTATCGCTTCTTTTTTGTACATTTTCCACAAACGAATGCAACATTCTTCAAAAGTAAGGAGAAATTCATATAAAACGCTCACTGTGCCTCAGTTGGAGCAGTTCAAAAATTAAATTGGCAAGGCCTTATAAAGACCACATTAGCTTTTTTCCCTCTTTTTTGGAGTTTAATCAAATTGGAATATGAACATAATTAACAATTAAGTGTTTTAATGTGTTTAGAAAGTTGAATCAGCAGCCAATTTGATTGTCCATTGTGATTAGTGAGCAACTATTTGAAGCCTGTTCAACTGTTGGTCTCATTCAAAGTCGTTTTGTGTATTTGTGTCCATTCATCTTCAAATATGATCCAGTAAGTAAACGTTGTTTGTGTTGCACTTTTCAAATCCGAAGAGCGAGAAAAGAAGGGGAAATAAACCAGACAGACACGACGCACTCGAAACCACAACATTTGAAGTTTTAACACCAAGAAAAAGCCAAAACAAATGATGTTTAATATATTTAAAAAAAAATGAGCCCCAGGTTTTTGCTTCAGACTTGGAGGCTGTTCTGACAAAGAAACATGCTTTGAAAAAGGCATTAGTGTAGGTGTGATGCGATAAATGCATGGATAACCTTTTCTTTCTTTTCTCTGTGTGTAGGGTTGAAGGAAGGGCTTGATTTTCTTTTTCTTTTCTCATAATTTTAGTTAAAAAACACAGAACTGAACCAGTGATTTCACCTGGAGCTCACAATTTAGATAAGGATCCAACATGACAAGTTTTTTTTTTTTTTTTTTTTTTTTTTTTTTTTTTTGCATTTACACAATTAAGTTTGAGTAAACGTCCATAACCGTATCTGGACCAAAACACTGTTAGGTGTAGGAAATGCATTATAAATAGAGCTGTAGGCCGTCTGAGGGCTTTTTGGCACTTTCCATTACTCTTGCGAAACACGTTTTAGGGCAGCGCTTCCTTTTTAAGATTTCTCACGCATCCAGCCAGATACTTCCTGTACAACCAGCAAGGCCTCATGTATTTTTCAGCCATAGTGTGTCTCATTTGTTATGCAGCAGCACAAGCTTCCTAGTGCCCCAACAGATTAACCCCCCTGCATGATATGCTGGCTTGTGTTCTACAGCCTGCAAAAGTGAAAAGGATGTAGTCTGGCCTTTTTGTAAGACCTAGGGAGGCCGCTGAGTTATTAACAAGGTCTCAGCCTGATTACCCCATCTGCAACCTCCGGTGCCCTGCTCACATGAGATCTGAGCCAAGGTGATGTTTTGAGGTTCTTGTTGTGAAATAATACTACTGCAGAAATAATGAAGGGGGTCTGTGGATTTCGACCAGAGTAATCTAATCAAAACTGGAGTGTGAACCAATCAGTCGCTCTCTGTGTTGAAACCCATTGCAGTAAAACCCTGTTGTTTATTTCAAGTGAGAAAAACCTTGCAGATCAATCCCTATTCACACCCCACTGTGAGTGTTAAGTTGACAAACTGCATATTTTTAGATACATAAAACCAAACAACAGCAAACCTTCCCCCCGCTGTTTGCAGCATAAAGTAATTACAATTAGCTTTAAACAAGATACCGAACTAAACACCTGAAAGGGTAACAAAAGCGTGCAGTGGTATGTAAGAACAACTTGCATTTCGATGTGTGAGATGAACCCAGACAGTGTAGTACATTGTCTGCCCACTAGAGTGCGCTCTTTCACCACAGATGGGAGCTGTTCTGCTCACTGTAAGCGTCGGAGTGTAAACGAGATGCTTTGATTCTCCCGCTTACTCTGAAAAGAAAAGAAAAAAAAGGGCCTCCGCCATCAGGGACTCGAGACAAAGAGATCCACATCCCGTCACCATTGCAGCTGTTTAGACACGCACTCCAAAAAAAACTGAGACTGCGAAAAATAAAATGTCAGGTGGAGATGGATTGGATGGAGGCGTGTGTGCAGTGCTGGTTCACAAAATATGTCTGGTCTTATGCACATGAAGGTTTCCGTAGGTGAAGGTCAAGTATGTTCAAACATACATTTTAATATTAGATTATTCATCATCTGTGTGGGGATCTTTTTCTGCAGGATTGCCACGTTAACTCTCTAATTGCTTTTGTTTCTTTCACAGTCTAGTCGATTTATCAGTTAGTTGATCGACAGAAAATGAATTGATTAAGAAAAATAAAGAATCCCACACATTGCCTCCCTGGTTCCAGCCTCTCAAAAGTGAAGATTTGACACTTTTCTCTGTTTTTACATCATTTTAAATTGAAACATGTCACTGTGAGCTCTGGAAAATTGTGATGGGCATTTTATAGACTAAATAAGTTATTGATAGGAAAAAACGACTGACATATTTATCGATAAGTAATAGCTGGCTGTAGTTGTGTAGTGATGTGTCTGTATACAGTGAATGCATATTAGCCATATTATTGAATGCAATATGAAACGAGGAGCGTGGCACCTGATTCAGAAAATTGTAAACATTGACTAAAGGGAAAAAACAAAATTTACAGTTTAATAATTCAGCTGATGCTTTTATTATTTCTGGTGCAGCTGGAGAATAAGATTCAACTTTTAAACCATAAACATAACAAGCAGAGCTCCACCAATACTGTTTTTCTTTTTAGGCTGGTACTGATATTTGTGATCTGATATTCATTTTTTAAAAATAAAAAAAATAATTAAACACTGTGACCAACATATGATGTATGTACAGTGTAAAATAAACTTGGTGGAAGAACTCTGTTTGGGGACACACTTTCTAAATGACCTCAAATATATGTTTGGCACTTCTGTACTGACATTTTCCTCTTGCGTATCAGCCGACATATTTGGCGAGATGATATATGTCTTTTAACAACAGCCAGCCACAGTCGGGCTGTAATTATGAGCCATCGTTGTTAAAGGTTGCTTGCTTTGCAGCTGAAAGTGAGACCATTTAAAAAGGCTGAATATGTGTTTGTCATTCCTCAAATCCAAGAGTGATTGTGATCAGAGTACCTAGCAGATAATCAGGATTATGGTTTCAGCCACAGGCACACAAAAGTGAAACATTTGTCATTTGAAAAAATACTAAATACACAGTTACATTGTCAATGGATTTATTTTTACATCTGTGTGTGTGTGTGTGTGTGTGTGTGTGTGTGTGTGTGTGTGTGTGTGTGTGTGTGTGTGTGTGTGTGTGTGTGTGTGTGTGTGTGTGTGTGTGTGTGTGTGTGTGTGTGTGTGTGTGTGTGTGTGTGTGTGTGTGTGTGTGTGTGTGTGTGTGTGTGTTTCTCTCCAGTCTGTAGAAGCTGCCTAGTGAAGTATCTGGAGGAAAACAACACATGCCCCACATGTAGGATTGTTATTCATCAGAGCCACCCACTGCAGTACATCGGGTGAGTGAGGAAGCCGGCGCAGACCCTACACACACACACACACACACACACGTTTTGTCAGTGCTCCATCAGTGTGCAAGGAGCTGCTCGCTGCCTCTGGGGGCATCAGCAGTACACAGCCAGTGAACAATAAACTACCAAGGAACAAAGTGCTGGTGGTCCTTTTTTGTTTATTTGCACTCATCAGCTGGGGGTAATCTGTATTTTTGTGTATGTGTATAGGCATAGATACATGAACATAAGGAGGTTCAATTAATAAATGAATGCAACTAGTGCAATACAAAATATATGTAGTTATTCATTAAATATGTGAGTACAATAAAGTACTATGAAATCTTGGTGGATTGTCTCATGGATTGCTGTGGGTCTGCAGCTTTAATTAACGTGATTTTACTGACCCGTAGATATATCGTCTTTTTCTTTTCTTATTCCACACATTCTTCTTCCATGTCAAAGCCTGGTGCCTACATTGCCCACAATGCAACTCGACAGCTGATAGTTTGGCTTGGAGATTTGGTTTGGAGACTTTAAACGATTTCATGAAATTATTTTCTCTTAAGGTTGAAATGAAATATATATTTATAATATTTTTGAAGTCACGTTTGTGTTCTTATTATTTTTGGGAAGTTCCCTCTGCCAGACTAAATCCTCCTCTCTGAGGGATGTTGTTGTCCGTGCCCCCTCTGAGCGCTCATGCATTAATGTCTGATTAATGCGACACAAACTTAATATGTACCAGCAATTCAGTCATTACCGTCTAAACGGCGCTGTCTGCAGACTCATTGTTTAGCAGGGATTGCTCCATTTCAAACACATTAGCTTTTTGCACAGCTGTTTTTCTTTTTTTTTTTTTTTTTTTTGCCTCATTGTTTTCAGGAAATTGGACTTGATGGGAAACATCACAAGTGATTTGAAGGCAAAACGTCCATCAGATGACAGATAAAACCCATCTGCTCATCAAGATGATTAATCAAAGTTGATGTTTGAGATTAAACTCAAAATCACCCTCAAGACGCCTCCTCACAGAGAATCTGCTCAGCAGAACTAATCCAGCCTCTTGTACTGTCAAGTGTGGCTTTCCATGATGGCTTTAATTCATTTTAATTCACATGCATACAACAACAAAACCACCGCAAAATCATACATAGCATTATTCTGTTCGCCTGCAATTTGAAACAGCCTGGCTTTAGTTCTGGGAAGGGAATTGGTGTCTTTAAGTAAATATTTAACTCTTTTTAATTTGTTATACAAGTTAAGGTCACAGCTAAATGACCAGTAATTTTAACGAACATAAACCTTAAAGGACCTGCACACCCATAGTAAACGGGTGATTTTACTTATTTTGGTATTTTCTGGATACTGTTAACAATAAATTGCCATTACTACACTTTATATATATTTTTTATTAATTGACATTAGTTTGTAAAAATCCGTCTTCACGTTGATATTAAAGAGGTTTTTTTTGTATGTGCAAATTCTTGTCAAAAAAGCCAAATTATATTGACCATGATTTCATGTATAAAAGAAACAAAAGGGTGAAACATCCAAGGGAGGGGGGGTGAATACTTTTTATAGGCATTGTACAGTATATGATACCTATATACATATTTGAGCAACATGCTAGACAGTGATCTCCACCACCATGATCAAAACTCCAAATAAGGAAAAAATCTTTTAGAAGAATTAATGTTTGTCCCTCCAGCAGAGTTCCACAGACCTTTAAAGATGTCTCTAAATTTTACACACTTTCCCATTCAGTTGAATAAAAAGTGTATCCAAACCTTTTTGACTGGTACTGTATCTGTGTCAGATTTGTATCTCAGTGACAAGTGTTCGAACCTCCAAACTTGGCTGTGAGAATATACTACCAGCTCTGTCCAGCGGCGGTCATTGTTCTGCTGCTTTGTGGAGCGAGCTTCAGCACCGGGGGCAGCTAATATTGGCCCCAGATACGATGACTCACACGCCACTTTTATTTTTTTTCTAGAGTTTTTACTCCACAACAAACTCAACATGTCGTGCCCGTTAGCTGGCTGCGACGGCTGCTTGTCAAAACGCACCAGCCTAGCGGTGGCAGAGCGGAGCCCACACTGTGCACCTGTGTCACCTGCACTGAGGAACAGGGAAAGGCTATTTAACACTCTGACTGACAGAGCATATGCTGCACACTGGCCTCTGTGAGCAGGTGCCATTTAAATTGTTCAGTCTTAACACATTTGACATCTCTCCGTAAATGTCAGTTTGAGATGTTCTGCTTTCGATCACACAGGATGTTCACAGTTACTGGTGCACAGCGTTGTACTGTAGGCCTTTTGTGGCACGTTAGAACAAAGCTCTGTCTGTTTACAGCCTTTCATCACAGGTTGGACATGTCTGGTTCCACCAGTTCAACCAAAAAGTGATTATTCCTCATCATACTGTATGTCTGCATATAGAGGCCTGAATAGGTGAACTTATTTACAAGAAAAAAGTCAAAAATTATATTGTGTGTATGTATTTTGTAATGTATTTTCTGCTTTCCTAATCTGTTATTCATCTCATGGCCCCTTGGTGGGGTCTGGACCCTCAGAATGAAGTACCAAGAGTATAACATCACTAATATTTCAGATGTGTGGTTTATATCTTTTGGGTGTGAGTATTTCTCCTAAACTAATAAGGTAACTAATCAATTTCTTGTTCTTTTCAGCCATGACAGAACAATGCAAGACATTGTCTACAAGTTGGTACCGGGACTTCAAGAGGGTAAGTGTCGTGTATCGCCTGTCTTTAGGGATGCGACCCACGAGACATCCAACCTGTAACTAGTGTTCACAAATTGGCTTGGCGTCGCTATAAAACAAACACATTTTAATTAAATATTCTTGCTGTCATTGCTGGGCTTGGACGACCCAATGAAGCAGGTTACAGCACACACACACACACACACACACACACACACACACACACACACACACACACACACACACACACACACACACACACACACACACACACACACACTAGACCCCCCTCCAGTGACCGCAAGGATGTTTAGTAAAACACTGTCCTCTATAATTGTCCTCTCTTTCTGCCCCCTCTTACACAGCGGAGATAAAGAAGCAGCGGGAGTTCTATCAGAAATTGGGGATGGAGGTGCCTGGAGACATTAAAGGAGAGCTTTGCAACATGAAGACTCATCTAGATCAACGCAATGGTACGGTGTCTCCCCCCCGCACACCTTCCTTCGTCTGCTTTCACAAACACTCAGAGGATTCAGAGATTTTGTCTCGGCTTTATCTTGTTAACACGCACGTAGTTTTAGTGAGGGGAGCCCCTGTGTGAATCCATGAACTGCCCATGGTGGCTTTAGTAGCTTGATTTAATTGTTTTCACCCGCCAACATGACTTTAAGGCACTATGTAACAGACATGGGAGCCACAGCATGCCCAAAGGTGTTGTTTACCTTTTATTATGTGATATTAGTTATGTGTTGACGGTCCTCCAGATATCAGTGGGAGTCAACTTGGCTGAGGTGATCGAACAAACAAACCAACAAAAAAAGAAGAAAGAACTTCAAGTGGTGGAAGATTTACAAAATAATTAGCATTTACCTGAGATAAACACAATTTAATAAACAAACACATAGTAGGACACATTTATGTGTGCTGAACTATACACCTATGTTAGTTTTTGGTTTATATCTAATGCAAAAGGACTAAGGGGTAGACAGCGGACCTCGACCCGATGGTCGGCCGTCTGGTTGGTGTGTAACCACTTTAAGGTCTATATAAAAGAGACTTCAGATACAGTATTAGTGGACCACTAAGGTCTATATAAAAGAGACTTCAGATACAGTATTAGGGGACCACTAAGGCCTATATAAAAGAGACTTCAGATACAGTATTAGTGGACCACTAAGGTCTATATAAAAGAGACTTCAGATACAGTATTAGTGGACCACTAAGGTCTATATAAAAGAGACTTCAGATACAGTATTAGGGGACCACTAAGGCCTATATAAAAGAGACTTCAGATACAGTATTAGGGGACCACTAAGGTCTATATAAAAGCATC
Source organism: Perca flavescens (assembly GCF_004354835.1). Taxonomy (NCBI): domain Eukaryota; kingdom Metazoa; phylum Chordata; class Actinopteri; order Perciformes; family Percidae; genus Perca; species Perca flavescens. Next base: position 6,668,305 of record NC_041340.1, on the reverse strand, counting down.
CAAAGAGCACCATGTCATGGGACCTTTTAATAGGGGTAGGGCTACATTGAGGTACCGTGCTGTTTTTTTGTTTTCTATAGGATGGCACAGCAAGGTAAAGAAAGCTGGTATCTGAAAGTCCAAGCAGGATGGGAGGCCAGAGGCATGTTTTCATGGCTCGGCACAGCTCGGCATGATTTAAAGTGGGCCAAACTGTGCCTGTAGAAAAATGGCTCATTTTTACATTTTGGACACTGTAAAATGTGCAGTCACAAATCTGCTAAAATTTGTTTCAAGGAAAAGTTGTCACATCCGCAGCTTGAGTGTCTTGCTATATAAGAAAAGAAGCCCCCAACACGTAATGAGTCACATTAGAAGCGAGACCACAAGTAACAGCGGGAGCCATTAAGCGGTAGAAATGAATGCAGTTTAGCCAATCAGAGTCCCTGGCCCGCTTGTTGTGCATGACGGCTTTTCTGTATCAGCTCGCTTCCCAGGGCTGGCATAAATGTGTGGCCAGAGGGCTGTCATGCCGGCAGGCATAATCGCTCCCTTAATCCTCCTCTCTGATTTTAGTAATTAAGGCTCAAATGAAAAGTTGAACTGCTCTCTGGCTTCCCGTACCCCGTCGTTTGAAGTCAGTTTTAGCTATGATAGATGCAGACACACACAACACACACACAAACAAACACATACATGTTTGTACACAAACACATTTTAAGGATCATTTGCACATACGGCAACAGAAATAGAAACCAAAAACACTGATTGCATTTCACCACCATTTCCGTTCAGTGTGCTAAAACAAACATTTGACGTGTCTAGCCTTGGGTAGTGACATAAATACATTTTTTTTACTTTTTACACACAAGAACAATGGTGCCACCCACTCAGACACCACTGGATTTCTTTGGTTTCATCATGGTAGATGGACCAAAGTAGCGGCAGTAGATTAAAGACACTGTCCCGACTGAATAATTTGACCCAAGTCTGAACACGCTCTAAGAGATTAAGATCGAAAACACTCAGGAAAAATGTCCGTAAAGTGTTGCATGGTTCTTGAAAGAGCCCTCATTTTTACCTTATGGCTGAATAAATGCTCCATAAAACCTTCAAAGACATGGATTCCTGTATTGAAGTATAGGTTCATCCAAAGGCCAAAGACATCATTTTAATTACTTCATGCAGGCCATAGTGATAGTTTGTATACCACGCCTACATGGGGTTTAAAGTAAGTTTTTGCAGTAAACACATAGCCAGACTCTGGCTTGTTTACTTCGCATTTTACTCTCCAGTCTTAGAAAATGGATGCTCCTCATTAGCTCTTATTTAAGAAAGGCAAACTAAAGTGGTAAAGCAGAGATCACACTACACTAACTACAGTGGGCACTCTGTTAATGTTGCCCCTGCCAGCCGGGCTGAACTGCGTTACATCTGATTAAAGTCTCATTTAACCAGAATCCCTCAGAAACAGAAACTTTCTCCTGGGCCCTCTCTAACCAGCGCAGTTAACTAAATCTGCTTCTGGCACATTGATAACCACGCAAGACAGAGCAGCACTTGTAATTCCCCAGAGCTGAATTCAGGACCAGAAATGTTAATGCTGTTTACGTTAAGTCCAATACATTTATCAGTGTTAGACTCCGGTGCAGAGAAACGTCAACATTTTTTTTTTTTTTTTTTTTTAAGAACAGAAAACAAACAACCTTACTTTAAGCTTAGTAAGAATGCATTCTCAACAGGCAACAAGGGAAAACCAACCTTTTCAGAGGCACCGTTAAGGCCTAGGCTGCGTTCAGACAGGGAAACAGCCATCCAGCGATTTGCTGCAGGGTTGTGCGTCGGGCGAAGTGTCAATATTTGTGTGCAACATGTTGTGTTCTTTAACCCCCCTAATGCAGCACAAGTAGACTTTATATTCCACAACTACTGTCTGTCACGTTTCCGACCGCATTTGAAGGCACCTTCACGGAAAAAGACAGTAACACTTTACTTGAAGGTATCTACATAAGAGTGACACGACGCTGTCATGACACATGAACCCTAACCATAACCCTAACGATTGATGGTGTTTTAAGCCCCCAACGTCTTCTTCCAGGCAGCACTGTGACCGTTGACGTCAAGGCACCTAACCTTAACCATAACCATTGCCTAATCCTAGTGCCTTCCAGGCAGCGATGCCTGGAAG